>NC_142205.1:3130000-3431875 GCF_049639895.1 Pseudopodoces humilis | reverse complement strand
CTGGAATCTCTGCTTCCCTATTTTGTAGTCCTGCACTTTCTCTACAGAGAGGCTTGCAGGGATATGAAGCTCCAGCTCCCAGTTTGCCAGGGGGAGATGTGAGCTGTGGTGCCATGAAACACCTTTTTGCTCAGACACTTGTGGGAGGGTGGGTGAGTCCTGCATGTATTTAAAGATGAGAAAGGGCTGTGTCACGGTGCCCACCCCATCTCTCCAGGCATTCCCAAGCAGCTGGAGCTGTGATGGAGAGCTTCAGGCTCATGATTCCTCGGGGATTTGCAAAGGAATATGTTTTTGTCCCAGAGTGCCACAAATCCCACCCAATTAACCTTTCATGGATCTGGGAGTGCATCACATAAAGCTCTGTGCTGCCTCCAGCCTCCATCCCCAGCAGGGTCCTGCTCACCCTCACGGCTCAGCAGTCAGAGGGAGCTGTGCATTTTCCTCTTCAACTGAATTAGGCAATAAATTTATCTTTAACCCAGGGGCCTCGGCTCAGCTTCAAGCAGGAGCATGCTCCCAGGTCTCTGATATATCCCTTATAGCATTAAGTATTTACTAAGCTAAATCAAAGCCTAGATTTGCTCTGCAACTCGGCTTCAGATGTTTATCCCAGGCAGCAGGAGACTCCAACACAAGTCCCTTTGCCAACTAATATTTAATTAGTTCTAGATGGAAGGGGGAAGACCAAGAGGCTCCATTTCACAGCGCTGTGCGTCTCACGGGCCAAGGTGCAGACCCAGCTGGTAGGAGCCATTAGCACAAATTTTCAGCCTTTTTCTCAGCTACAGGAGCAAAAAACAAACCAAACTTTGTGCCAGCTTCGGGATTTGAAGTGCTGCCTCTGCAACAAAATCTTGAAAGGTGACAGTGCAGGAAATTTTACTGACATTTTAGTACAAGCCCTTTGTAGCAGTTTGACACCTGCCACCTTCTCCCCCATCAGTGCCAGCAGCCCAGGCACTGCACTCAGATTTGTGGAATCTATCAGACAATTGGAGGCCTAATGGGCAGTGCTGAGTTTAACTCTGCTTTGTCAATCTCACAGAAAACACTTGTCCTCAGACACTTTTACCTTGGGACAGCTCAGCAGTTCTCATTACCAGGGCATGGCAGCAAAGAGAAATCTGCAAGTTTCCTTAAACAAAGGAAAAATGGCAAAAAGCTTAATTTCTCCCATTTGTTTCCTGAGACACACTAACCTGGGCATTGTGCTGAATACACAGCCTTACAACTCTTCTTGGGCTTCCAGAGACATGGAATAAACATCCTGCTTCCAGGAATTTATATTCTTGGTAGGAAGGGATAAAGATGGTTTTGTTATGACATATAACAGTGCCCTTAGAAGCCATACACAGCACTACTAGGAGTTATATTCACTGGTGCCTACTGATATTTTTTTCCAGCAAAAATACATGTGTGACCAGAATATTGATTTGAGTACGCAGAACAGAGGATGGAAGTGCCAGACAAGGAGAAAGATGGAGAAAGATTATTTACAGAAGCACATAGTGACAAGAGGGAGTGCATTCCCACTGCCAGAGGGCAGGGATGGATGGGATATTGGGCAGGAATTGTTCCCTGTGAGGGTGGGCAGGCCCTGGCACAGGGTGCCCAGAGAAGCTGTGGCTGCCCCTGGATCCCTGGAAGTGTCCAAGGCCAGGTTGGATGAGGCTTGGAGCGCCCTGGGACAGTGGAAGGTGTCCCTGCCCATGGCAGGGGATACAAGTGGGTGGTTTTTCAGTTCCCTTCCAACCCTGTCCATTCTGTGATTGTATGATTATGTAGTTTTATTAAAATGTAATAGAGAACAGACACTTTTCCAAGACCCTGGATGTCCAGCCACCTGGATGAATCACTTCCTTCTTCCACTACAGGGCAAGGTGTGACACAGAGAAGTGACAACCCGCGATTAGAAACGGGCAGAGTGGGAGATGGGAGGGGTGGAAGGTGGGAAGTTCAAACTTGCTAAATGAGGCAATGGCCAGAATCTGGTGAAAGGTCCCAGCTGCACAGACAATAGGGGAAATTAGTAGGATTGATGCTTAAGTTCCCTTCCTGCTCAAACACCATGGTAGAACTCGATATACACAGAATCACAGAATCAAAGTTGGAAAATCTTTCTAAGATCATCCAGTCCAACCCATAACCCAGCACTGCCAAGGCCGTCTCTACCCCCTGTCCCCAAGTGCCACATCCACACATTTAAATCCCCCCAGGGATGGGGACTCCAACACTGCCCTGGGCAGCTCTGCCAGGGCTGGACAATCTTTTCCATAAAGAAATCTTTCCTAACATCCAGTCTAAGTATCTCTTGGTGAAACTTGGAAATATTCTTGCTCTTTGGAGTACACAGAGACTGAACTTCTGTTGATTTATTCAGTGTGGGAGGGTAAGGATACAAAGAAAAGATTTTACAAAGAAGCAGCTGGATTTTTATAATTTTTTTTTATTTTTTTTTTTAAGTTGTTCAGAACAATTTTACAGCTGGTAGCTGCAAGTGGTGGCTTTGTAACTATTACAAATGACTCACAAGCACAGTAAAAGCACAGTTTTTAGAAGAGAGATTGCAACACAGTCAGCAGTAGTTGTGAAGAAACTCTATAACAAAAAACAGATTAGCTGGTCAATTTATCAGTAAATAAATTCTTTTTCCACGAAAGAGTCCTTGTCAAGCTGCATGACCAGCATATTCAATTACCTTCCAGAGTAAATATAAACCACTTTACAAGACTCTTTCCTAGAAATAAAAGAAAGAGGAAGATAGAAGTGAACAGAAAACGGTGCCCCAGCCATTTCAACCCGAATCTCCCAGACTCCCTTATAGTGCTTTTCTGAGCCCATTTCAGTGGAATTCTAATCTTCTATTTTGTTAAATGTAAATGGGCTTCTAATAATGAGAGCAACATGGAAATTTCAGATGTTCAGAACTTGTGTATGATTCATCCACTTGGGAATATCAAGGCTGGTTTCACTCTCACTTGCAAATCAAATGTCTTTTCCAGAACCCAAATTAACCAAAGTGCCCCACAGCAGCCAAGGCCCCTATTCCCTTCCCAGAAGACATGACTTTGAGTCAGAAAATATAATCAGAGATAAAATATTTTTGATTTTTCCAGTGTTTCTGGGAGAAGAAACATGGTGCAAGCATATTTTGTGAGCTGCAAATTGCATTTTGGGGCAGAAGGTTCTGGGGATTTAGGAAGAGTTCTTTGGTTGGTTAGGAGTGAAATTTCAGGATAACATTGATGGGCAAGTCAGCATTTCAAATAGCTCCCAAGAAAACCCAATCACAGAATCATGGAATGGTTTGGGTTAGGAGGGACATCAAAACTCATCCATGCCATGGGTAGGGACACCTTCCACTGTCCCAGGGCGCTCCAAGCCCCATCCAGCCTGGCCTTGGACACTTCCAGGGATCCAGGGGCAGCCACAGCTTCTCTGGGCACCCTGTGCCAGGGCCTGCCCACCCTCACAGGGAACAATTCCTGCCCAATATCCCATCTATCCCTGCCCTCTGGCAGTCCGAAGACTGATGAGTTTTTTCCCTCACCGCTCGTTGCTGAAGTTCATTTTCTGACCATCCTTGCTTGACCACACCCAAGCACTTTAAAAATGGCTGCTTGCCTCTTGGGAAATATTTTGCAGTTTTAGGATTCTTTCTTGATCCTACTGTTTGGGTTTGTCACTGAAACCATGTTCACACCATAGAAAAGTCACTTGAAAGTCTTTAATGAAACACTGCTGGTAGCCTGAATTTCTGTAAACCCAAAACCCCTTACAGAGACAGACTCACTTTTTCATTTGTTTAGAAAACAAACAGGAATAATACCTGAAACTTAATACCTCAATAGAAAATTTTTGATATTTCTCACCTTTAAGTCCTTTAGGTTAAGAAAAGCAATCTTTACTGTCTGGATCATATCTGAATCTTGGTCTCCCAAAAGCCACAGCCAGGAGGTAAAACAACGAGAAAAGATTCGCCCCTAATTTTGACTTTATGGGTTTATTCTCACTGGAGAGAGGGGGGAAAAAAGATGGAAAGAAGGGAATGATTGAACTTGCAAAATATATATCTACATATTGTCCACTCAAGCATTTGTCAAGGATCTGGTTTTGATTTGGCTTCTCTAAGATTCCCTAAGAGATATCCAGGTTTGGACTTTTAAAAATAAACATGCAAGACTGAAATTGTTTGTGCCAGAACCCAGTTCTTGGCTGACATTACCAAACAACAATTTCTTCATCTAGACACATCAGAATTTCCCCAGAAATATTAAATTTTCAGTCACAGAAATGAACAAATATTCTGGAAACTGATTAGTTTTAATTGTTTGGCTCATCCCCAGTAGGAGCAATGCAATATTAACAGTGTGTCCTCCCCCTACTCATGGACACAACCAGTGCTATATTTAGGCCAAGAGGGAAAATATGAGCAGATTCTGTGCAATTTAGTAAAATTAAAAGCCTTGGGATGACTGTGGGGGAAAACCCTGTGGCAGAGGTATTAGAGTTTCACAAGTAGAATGGCCTGATCCTGAATGAATTTGGGCTGGGTTGACTTTCCTCTGTGACCAAGCTATAAGAAAATATTTTAGGTTGGCACAACTCTGAGCTGAAAAATTTGCCTCAGGCTAGAGGTTCAATTTCTTTCCAAGGGATTTTGCTGTGGGAATGACAATGATGTATCAAAGGTGGGCAAGTAAACCTCCTTGGAGGGCTTTTCCCTCAGCTGATATCTAAGAAATCTCATCCTGTTTAGACTAAACATAGAACGTTTAACATGTTCCAAGCACAGGGGACAGCTGCAGAATTCTTCACCCATGTTTAGTAGAAATCAATGTGTTGGATGAAAACTTCTTTGTGAAAACCAGCTGGATTGAGAATAAAAGCAAGCCCAGCCTAGCACAACTTGGCAGATCCAAGGGCCCGTGCAAGGCCCACTGCAGGGTGAGGATTTTCCTTTCTGTGAGCTGATGGCCTGGCTGTGGGGCAGTTTTAGGGATCTGTATGTGAAGGTCTGGTGGCTTCATCCTGCCCTTAAAATGGTCCAGTACTGTGAACGGGGAGGTTCCTCACTCCCAGCACTGGTGAGATCTCCCTGCTTGGCCAGTTTGGGATCCCAAGAACAAGAGCAAGAAGAACACATGAGAGAGGATCCTGTGAAGGCCCCTGAAGGTGATTAAAGGCTTGGGGCATCTGTCACATGAGGAGATGCAGAGTCAGCTAGGGCTTTTCATCCTCCAGGAGAGAAGATCTTACCAGCATGTGTTGGTAGCTGATGAGAACCTGATATGGGGACCCCGATTTTTCTCGGTGCCCACTGAATGGACAAGAAGCAACGGGCAGAAATTGAAATAAAATAAATTCCATGTAAATACAAAAAACACCTTTTCTATTGTGGAGGTTTTATGGACACCTCATAGCAGGCTTTCAGTCTTTGGAGAAGGACACTTCATCAGGAACTTGACAGGGCAAGGGGAAATGGCTTCAGAGTGGAAGACAATAGATTTAGATTAGATATTAGAAAAAAATTCTTCCCTGTGAGGGTGGAGAGGCCCTGGCACAGGGTGCCCAGAGAAGCTGTGGCTGTCCCTGGATCCCTGGAAGTGTCCAAGGCCAGGCTGGATGGGGCTTGGAGCACCCGGGGCTAGTAGAAGTTGTCCCTGCCCATGGAAGTCAGGGGTCAAAACTGGATTGCCCTCAGAGTCCCTTCCAACCCAAACCATTCCATGATTTTCCATTACTTTATAAATATAATATATAAATATTATAAATATTATATATAACATATTATATACAAAAATATTAAAAATATTATAAATCTAGAACATTTCCATAATAACAGAAACCACATAGAAGCATATTCCAACTTTTTGTACAATGACCCAGCTCCACTCAAGCCTGCAAGGATGTGGCCAAAGCATTGTCACAGCTGTCCTTGCAGCAAGGAGGGAACACATCCCACACCAGAGTGGCCAAGGATGGAGTAGGGCACCTTGGGAGCTGGATTTTAACATGTAGACACTGACAACAAAGCTGCAAGGTTTTAATCACTGTTTTACGTGTGCCACGCACGCCACTCTCTTATTTTGGGAACAGCTTATTACTTTGTCTGGTCTGCTGCAGATGCTAATGCATGTAGATGCTAATCAAGATTCCTGCTCTGCTTTCCCGCCTCACCTAATTGGATTGCATTAGAGCTCGTTTGGGAGTTTGCAGTCAGAATCACAAATGGAATTGGATCACGGCTCCCCGGTCTCGGCGTGGTGGCAGCTGTGCTGAGGAGGAGGAGGGGGCCAAAATCTCAGTGCAGCCAAAGAAATCCCTTGGCCATGCAAATGAATGTCCTGAAGTCACTTGGAAAGGGTGGCACACCTCACTCCAGAGGCTCTAGCAGAGGTACACAACTCTATTATTTTGTAATAAGCAGCAGAGGATTTGGAGCAGCTAGAGGAATGAGGTGGATGTGGGACATGCAGGAGCCTGGTTATTGAAATGTGGCACATTTAAAAAACACTGTGACCTGACTTGGGGAGGGAGTAAGGAAGGGGTTATGAGCTCCTTCCTCGTGCTATGGGTTTGGATTGGCTGGTTTCAAAGCCCCTTTGGTTCTCAGTATTTGGACTTAGAAGTAATTACTCCTAAATCACAAGAAAACAAAAATAAAATTCATTACTTTGATAAATTCACCCAGTTTTAGTGTGCACTCTCTTTTCCCAGTGGGCCAGTTCTGCAGTTACTCCTATTTTTATTCATAGTCTAAAGTCTGTATTCTGATAAGCTTTACTTGGATGATGGATTCAAAATTTTCTGAAAAGAAGAACAAGGTGACAACATCCATCCTAGAAAAAAAAAAGAAGTTTATTTCATCTTTTAGTTTTTTTCAAGCTTTTCAATGTGATGTGGTTGGGAAAAAAAACAACATGAAAAGTACTGTGTTACTTGGCTGCTCCCTGGCAGCTTTTACCTAACAATCACAACCCTTTATGTGATCTATGATAGATAATACATATAATATTTATCTGATAAAAAATGCCACAAATATTTGTGGTCAGAAATTCTTTGAGACAAGAAATCTGAATGAAAATGATTTGGCAAGAGCTAGAAATAACTGCCCTCTAAACTACACTGATTCCAAGCCCTCATTTATTTTTGTTAAACAACCTTGTCTGCTTTTTCCTTTCTTCCACAGACATCAAGTTTTCCATCTCTAAACAGAATCTCCAAGTGGTAAGAATGGTTTGTTCTGTCCTTTTTGGGAGAAATGGAAGCAAGAGCTCAGATGTATTAAAAAATAGAGCCTGGAAATCTTCTGAAGTACTGCTAAAATTCATGGCACTGAGCCTAAACACTTCAGATTTGGCCTTTGTAGATGACAATGGCATCTTCACTCTTTCTCCTCAAATTTTTTCTCAGATACCAAGAGGCAAACCTGGCATTTTATGTATGTTGATGTTATTCACTGAGGTTCGCCGTAAAACTGTCTAATCCAAAATATTTTTGACTATTTCTAGTTTTATTACTGATGGAGCCCAGGAATGAGGAAGAGTCAGGAGTCCCAGGCACAAGTTTTACACATTTTTCCCTCTAACACTCCAACTCAAACTCTCTCTCCTGGTTCCTAACTCAGTGCTATAACACATTGCTGTTATTTTACAAATTTCTTTGCATCCTGGCAGGAAAGAAGCCTCAAGAGGAGGACAGCAGCCTCTACTCATTTTGCTTTTTCGTGGAGAGAAAGACTGAATGGGTCCCTCTTAGTGGGAAATGAACCTCAGGAGCTCTCCAAAGAGCCAATTTGAATCCATCCATGGGATGTGCACAAGTTATGAGCACACCAAGATGATGAAGAAGCTTGAGAACAAATTAACTTTTAAGGTGAAAAAACAATCTTTACGTGGAATCTACTAGATTCAAAGAGAAGGGTGAGCATTAAAGAGGGAAAAGAGGTACTGAAAGGGAGATGCTTTGCAAGAAATGAAGGTGGAATAACCCCAATATAATAAGTGCCACTGTCCTGGTGGTTGCAGTTATATTTCACATGTTCAAACTCAGAGACTGAATAGCAAAGAGCCCTTTGGATTTCTTATAAATCAACTCCCCTGTTTATTATAAACACATCCCAGACTGGGAATCAGCAAGAGCAGTGATGAAAGAATTACTTCTGCTTCTCTGAGAAGCCTGGCAGCTTTCCCTTTGCTAATGCTTCCTCTTTGTGTCTCCGAAGAGCTCAGCCCTACTTGCTGCAATCTTCATTGTGGGTGCTCAGTGCTCAGAATCTGTAATACCCCTGCCAGCCTGACACTGAGTAATAGCTTTCCAAAAATGCCTCCAAGGCCATTTTAAATGTGGAAAAATGGTCTGTAACAAAATAGGTAAATGCAAAAACCTCATGGGATTTATATAAAAAGCCCCTGAGAAGGGAAGGAAACTAATTGCTGTCTGTGTTCAGCTGTTCTGTTAAAACATCTTTTGCTTCAACACTTTTCATGGATACAATGCTAATACACTTTCTTCTGGGGAGATGTAGCTTTTCTCACATGAATGTCTATCACCTCAGGGATAAGACATTATTCAGGTCAAGAAACACGCCAGGAAAAAAAGCCACATATGGGAGCAGTTTCAGACACTTTATTCTTTTCCCAGGCTTTGCAGAGCCTTGTGGAAGATCCTTCCATGTGTCAGTCATTTCCACAGTCCCAGGTCCTGATTGAGAGGTGCAATAAAATCTCTGGTAATGGTGGGAAATGGTAAAACAGATCAAAGGAAAAATCTTCTGTGGTTGAAAATATTTCTGTCTTCATAAACTTAACTATAATCTGTATGTGCTAACTTATATGTGAAATTTTATTCCATTTTTATAAGTACTGAGGGCTGGCAGCCATCAACACAAGATGACAGAAAGGTCTCTTTAATCATTCTTTTCTCAGGAACCAGCTTCTTGGGACAGGAAAGAAACAATGAAGAAATAACACTTTAAGAACAAAAAAAAACCCAACAAAGCCTGTTGGATAAATGGTTGCCAAAGACTTTATCTTCTGATAACTCTCTTTTTCTCTCTCTGCTGGAACAGAAGTGGAGTTGATGAGCTTTGTTGAGGTGCATTTTATGGCTGGGTTTCTTTTTGTGACCATCACACATAATCTCTGTGTGCTGAATGCTCTGCCAAGGCTGAGAGGGGATGAGGCTGCCCAAGGTGGGAGTCTTACCTCGGTGTCATTGGAATTTCTTACCAGAGGTGGAGAACAGTGTGTTATCAACGTGTGAGGATGTGCCAGTCTCCCTACCACAGCAAGGAGCACCTCAGAGACACTTTTAGCATTGAAAACTTCACAGGAAGTGAATTTGGCAATCAACCTGGCAGCTTTCACTCAAGTGAAACCATTATTTCAATCAGCCACATTTTTATTTTTTTTCCCAAAGTAGACGCTGCAGGGTGCAGCCTGAGATGTCCAGATTTTATTTCATAACTGTTCTGTTTCATTTGATTTAGCTTTTCCATTTTTCTTAGCTGTGCCAGCTATTGGGAAGCTTTATTATTATTTTTATAGCCTTCCAAATGCATTGCAGGGTTGTAACAAGCATCTCCAATGTCTTGAGGCAGTTCCCGCCTGCCTGTTGCTAAACTGCTTTGAGTAATGTGGTTATTCAAAAAATAAATACATCTCTGTGCAATGCATCTAAATGTGATCCTCTCTGAAAATCAGTTTAAATTCTGTACCACATCTTTGGCTCAGAGGTTTTGGGGGATTTTTTTTTTAATCCCTCTCTCTCAAGTCTTTCAGTCACAGCTGAACTTTCCAGGAATAAAACTTCCGAGAGTCTTATACATGATACGATGGAATTTTGCAACAGAAATGACACAAACTTTCATCCACTTGTTGGAGTCAGTTTATTTCAAGAAATAGGTTCTGCTCAAAGCACCATCATGTTCCTGTGCTCTGTGTATTTCTGAAGCAGTCGTGGCTTTCATCACTTTACTTTTAAGGAGCCTTATGCTGTTTCTCTGTATGCTGAACTAGAGGCAGTGAGGACCTGTCAGTCTGAATTACTTTCATTCTCAGAGTCATTATCAGGAGAGGACTAGAAGAAAATCTTGTTAAGAAGTAACATCCTCTGCTTTTCTGCGTAACCACATTTATACTAAAGAGAAAAATAAAATCTTTAAAGACAGCTGCTTGGCAAGACCTTCTGAAATAAGTGAAAAAGGACAGAGAAAGCAAAATATCTTTAGAGGCTTTTTGCTGCACCTACTGAATTTCGTGACTCAAAGCCCCTCTTTCAACCACAAACACCTTAAAAAAGAAAATAAAATAGATTCAGAACACATTCAATGTAAAGAAATGTGTCCTAAGGAAAAAAAGATTCCCTTTATTTGACTGTCCTGTTTTAATTCTTGTGTCACTGTGACCCAGCTGCTGCACACCACAGACCAAACACCCTTCTCTGTGGAACTTTCAGGAGCTTTGGCTGCAGCAGCGCCCTGCCAGCCATGAGAGATTGTGGTGTTGATGGGGAACAGCACCTTGTGCTCACCCTCCAGTGCTGAAACAATCCAAATGGGCTTCTCAAGGACTCAGAGATTCATTAAGGTCAGGAAAGACCTCTGAGATCACCAAGTCCACCTGTCAAGCCAGCACCACCACCATGTTCATCACTAAATCATGTCCGTATGTGCCATATTCTCATATTTGGGATATTTTTTTTCCAACACTTGTGGGGGTGATGACTCCAGCACTGCTCTGGGAATCTTGTTCCAGTGCTCAACAACCCTTTCCACAAAGAAATTTTTTCTGTTATTGATCTAAACCTCCCCTGGTGCAACTTGAAGCTGTTTTCTCTTGTCCTTTATGAAGGAGACTCTGGGCCTGAAGGAAGTGTCTGTAGGTCAGCATTGTCCTGAAGAGCACAATTTTGGTTTTGGTTTGGGTAGAAAGAGGGCAATGGGCAGCAATAAAAGGATGGAAAGTTGTGCAGGAGAAGTGAATGGGGTTTGGGTGGCTTAAGTCAGCAGCTCCTCTGTTTTACAGCTCTGCCTACACAGCAGCTAAACCATTTTTCAGTGAAGGGCCAGTGAATTCATTTCCAACATCTTTTTTAATAAAGATAACCAAGCTGGCTTGGGGAAAGCATGCAGAGATGTCAGGAGACAGTTCACAGAGCTTTGGGATAGACTTGCAGCTGCTGAGGAAGTTGATTTTACCTGCTAGAGGGAGGAAGGTGCTGACAGAGAAGATTGTGCACGTGGCAGTCCACGTCTCTTTAGCAAACTTCACCTTCTGGCAAGAGTTGTTCAGGAAATCTTTCCCACAGTGCGATGATATCTGACAGAAAATTGTAGCTTCTGATGGAGAAAATGGTATGTGCTTAACCAGAAAGGATTTGTCCATCTGCTCCTCACTACTAAAAAATAGCTGATTACAATGGGAAAGGTCTAAAAATATTCTTTAACTTTCAATTGGACACTTCACTGCACAAAGCACTACACAAGATTTTATTTGGGCTCCTGGTCAATATGTTGGAACAAGATGATCTTTAAGGTTCCTTCCAGTCCAAGCCAGCCTATGATTTTATGAACTCTTTTTTCTGTTTGCCAATGTACAGACACTTGTTTTAAAAGTCTTTAACTGTCAAAATAGGAATAAAAAAGATAATCTGACTCTTGGAGACAAAGTTCATCCACAACTCAGTTGAAAACAACTCTTAATAGCCCTTAACGACAAGAAATGAATTGAAAAATAAAAACCATGAGAGTAATATGAAGGTCAACATGAAACTTCACATTGAAATGCTGCTCCAGTGTTTAGAGAAGAGCAAGCTGTGAAAATATATTGCTTTTGGCCCACAGACCCAGACTAATCATGGGGCAAGAATGATCCAGCAGAGGTTTTTAATTGAGCTCTGTGCATTGCTGGGATGGGGCTCTGGGAATTCAGTCCCTTCTGTGTGATTAATAAACACCGAGTTAATGGGCAGAAGGGACCAGCAGATCAATCATGGTGACATCTTGCAGAACAAAGCTCTTGAGAGCTCTCCCACTTGTCCTGCACTGCTTCCAGAAAAACATCCAGCCTTCATCTGCAGAGAGCCAAAGATGGAAATTCTGCTGTCCCCTTTGGGACCTTGTTTCACTCTTTAAAATCTCTGTCCTGGACACTGGAACACCCCTAGTTTAACTTTTCCAGCTGTTTTTTCTCACTAATATTTTTCTTTCCAACCTAAAAAAACTGTTCTGCATTTGTGGTTATCTCCCCACAGGAAAAGTAACATTGTTGTAATTATTATCTAATAATAATTATAGTTTATTATTGTTCTAAGTAATGCTGATAATCAAGTTTTCTTCCTCATGTTTCTTTTTGATAAGAGTTTATTAGTGTATGGCACTTCTCACAACCCCAAAAAACTTTTGCATCTCATTTCTTTATTTCTTCAGGATAATCCTGGGGGAGTTTGCATAATATAGACACCAACACAATAATGCTCCAAATGAATATATTAGGTAGATATTGACAAATTTCAGCTTCTTGTTTGAAGGTTTCTTCATTCTCCCAAGGCAAAATGATCTTTTCACATAGTCAGTGTTGCAATGAGCATTACATTGCACATTTTACTATTTCTTTACTTTCTGATTTCATGCGGCCAAATGTAATGTCTGACATGCAAAAACCTAATAAAATTTTAAAAACTACCACATCATTTCAATTCAGCTGGTAATTTAAAGAGGTAATGGGATGTATTTATCCACTTGAATTGCACCTGTGAAGTTGCACCAGGCAATCATTCTGAAGGAGGTCAGATCTGGTTCAGTCCTCTGCCTTCCACCTTGGCTGTTCAACATGAATTTACTGATCACATCATCTTCCTCGAGGAGAGGCTGCTGTACTTTCTGATTTAGAGCTCACTCCTCACCCTGCAATCACAGTTCTCATTTTAAGAGTCTGTCATGCTGATGGTGGCCTGAACCATGAAACCTTTCATGGAAATTTAAATACCCTGTGGCTGTGAACGTGACTGATAGCCCAGCCAGAGATGTCTGTGGAGGCTGAACTCCAGCAATCAAGTACCACACAGGCCCTTGGCCACCCCACCCCTGCTCCTCCCTGGTGGGATGGGGAGCAGAATCAGAAAAAAAAAATCAAAAACCCATAGGTTGAGATAGGAACAGTTTAATAATTGAAATAATAATAATGATAAAGGGAGAAGGAGAAGGAGGAGAAGGAGGAGGAGAAAGAAGAGGAGAAGGAGAAGGAGAAGGAGAAGGAGAAGGAGAAGGAGAAGGAGAAGGAGAAGGAGAAGGAGAAGGAGAAGAAGAAGGAGAAGGAGAAGGAGAAGAAAGAAGAAGAAGGAGATGATGAAAGGAACAAAACCCAAGAGAAGCAAGAGATGCCCAAAACAATTGCTCACCACCTGCTGACCAATGCCCAGCCCTTCCCCCAACAGTGATTGTCCCATCCTGGGCAAGTCCTCCAGTTAAATATTGGGAATTATGTTCTATGGGCTGCAATATTCCCTTGGCCAGTTCATCCAGATGTCCTGGCCATGCTCCCTCTCAGAACAAGGAAAACTGAAAAGTCCTTGATGTAGACTAAGCATGACTTGTAACAACTAAAACAGCAGTGTGTTATCAACATTATTCCAGTCCTGAATCCAAAACACAGAGCTGTGCCAGCTACTGGGAAGAAAATAATCTCTATCCCAGCCAAAATCGGGACAATGTCCCACAGAGCCGTTTCCTTGGCCTGCTCTGTCTGCCAGAAATGGTTTCACATGTCATAAGAAACACACTGTTCTCGCTTTTGCTTTGTCATCATCTGGCTAAAAATTATGAGTAATATTTTATACAGATGCATTCTGTCTGTCTGCATTTTGTGAAAATGAGGCAATCTGAATCTGATTCCTTCCCCTCTGCAATTTTCTCATGGGATTCATCAAATCCCATTGTGCCCTCAGTGAAGAAGACACTTCTCTTTTCAGCACTGTGAGCCAATGCCAAAAAGGTGACAGTGAGAGGAGAATCAGACAGCAACACCCACAGGTTTGGTAACTGTCTGTGGAGAGGAGGAAAATGAACTAAAGAAGTTTCAAAATTTGAGATAGACATTTTATTTATTAAAAAAAAATAAATAAAATATGTATGTGTGATGCACATATATTAATCAGAGAGGAGACGTTGCCACTTGCATCAAAACCCTCCCAAATATTTACAGAGAATCCCAGAGTTACAGAATGATTTGGGAGAGAAGGGACATAAAGATCATCTCATTCCACCCCTGCCATGGGCAGGGACAACTCCCACTGTCCCAGGGTGCTCCAAGCTCCATCCAGCCTGGCCTTGGGCACTTCCAGGGATCCAGGGGCAGCCACAGCTTCTCTGGGCACCCTGTGCCAGGGCCTGCCCACCCTCACAGGGAAGAATTTATTCCATATATGTAACCTAAATTTCCCCTCTTTCAACTTTCAAGTAGCATTTTATTAATTTCCTTAATAAAATCACTCCTACTAAATGTTAACAATGAAGAAAAACCTACCATGTTTTCCTCTTTGAATTTGTGATTGGACTTTGTTGTTGAGATGTTTTTATGGCAAGGATTTCCAAAGCCTTTTAGCCACCTAAATCTGTTGTACTCTGAAGCTGCAGCATCTGTTTTTTTCCAGTGCTATCTTGATGTGCTCAATGAGTTCAGATACTGAACTCTACATATTTACTTCAGTCACATCTCTAGACTTATTTACCTTCATTTTTCTCACCCTTTTTACCCTAAAACCCCTGAAAAACCTCCATGACTCAAATAATTACTTTCACTAAACCATTCATGCACATGACACTGGATCATGTGTCTGTATTAGATTATTATTAAATTAAGGCTTTTGGCATCGAACCCCTACCCAAAAGAATCCCCTGTATCTGCATCTTGTTACAGGCTGCATCCTCTCCAAATGCCAGGCTCAACTCACAGTTTCACAATCCTTTTGAGCAAACACAATGGAATAGGGTTATTTTGCAGAATTTTGCTATAAATCTGAAGAAAAAATTGCCCTTTGGAGGTTTACTTGTCACTGAAACTTACAGGGTTGCTCACCCACATGACCGATCCCAAAATTGTTTACCCAGAACTGTTCTGTTGAATCCATCATATTTTTTTTGCACTTTGTTGGGTTTCACCATATAAAATAACTCTTTTTTGAATCACAGAACTATTAAAGCAATTGAAAGACGTGGAACTAAAGACAAAGGTGATTTAAACTAAAATAGAAATCCCAATTTATATTATTTCATGGTTATTTAAAACAGGCTAATTTAAAACCTGAATAGATTAGAATTTCCTTCTGCAAAGGATTTAAATTCCTGGTGGGGCAAAGATAACCTGGCTGGATTTTGTACTTTTTGTGTTCAAGGGGTTTTGCTCAGTATCTTGCAGGAAACTGGATGGTTAATGAGGTCAGACCAACACATTTGTTGGTCAGAAGCTGTCATGTTGTCAAAGCATTATTTGGGAGCTCAGAAATTCTTGACTTTATGGCTAATTCTGTCCTAAGAAGAATGATATTTAGAGATTTGTTGAAGTACTTAGGTGTCCCACAGGTGCAGAATTTTATTCACATTTCACTTTAGTTGGGCCATGGTTGGCTTTTACTGCAAGCCCCAGGTTTGATCTTCCAGGTTCAAACGGGATTTCAGAGCCAGGCTTGCTCCAAAGGCTCTTGGACAGCACAGAAATGGCAATGGAAGCCCATCTCACACAGAATCATGGAATATCCAGAGTTCCACGGGACACACAAGGATCATCAAGTCCAACTCCTGCACTGGGCAGACCCAAACATCCAGGAGGATGGAGAGATGCTTCCTCTCGGAAAGGAGAGCAGACAAGGATATTCATTATTCAGAAGGACGATGTTTAGTCTCAGGATACTTCACATTATGGGAAAATCTAATCAAATTATCAGTTTAAAGTCTTGTATTTAATCATCCAGAACAATAAAATAGTTTAACTGGAGTTTAGGATGGTCACAGAAGGAAAGAAGGGCTGAAGCAGATTCGCTGAGACAGCAGGAACATTTTCAGCCTCAGAGGTTTCTCAGAGCAGGCAGGATGGGTTTACACAGGGTTGTGTTTGTCCTGAAGAAGGAGGATGGACAAATTGACCTTCCAAGGTCCCTTCAAGCCCTCTCAGCTCCAGTTTAATAATGCATGCATATAAAATAGGAATGGATTAATTCAAATGCACTAATGACAGGGTCTGTGGTGGGAGCTGGGAACCACAGGTCTGCCACGATTGCTGCAAGGCTGCTTTCTCTTCCTGCCCAGCGTTCTGGGATGAAAGGATTTATTTAGGCTTTTAAACAAGAAGCTCTTTGAATGTTCCATAGCTTGATGGCAAGTTTAATTTCCTGGAGTTTGTAGAAACATGCACTGAGAGTAGGAGCCAACCAGAAGCACATCTTTCTCTACCCTAGAGGTTATGGAGCAGCTTGAGAAAAAGGCAGATGAACCAAAAAGAGCCTGGTCACAGTGAGAATAAATAATTTAGCCATCTTCCAGCATTTGATTCTCTCTGTGCTTGAAGAAAAATTTTATTAATTCTGATATAATGTAATTCTTCTTTCAGAGCCACATTTACAAACCCCAAAGAGCTGGTTTCAGCTGCAGCACACATTTGTTCTGCCCATGCCAATCTCTTTTCCAATTATCACCCTCCAGATCCCTTTGCAAGCAAAATCAGTGCATGCAACTGGCTGTGAGACTTTTGGGAACAACAAACAGAATGAGGTCTTGATGAAAAGGTCAGCCCTGATCCATACCTGACATCTCTCTCATTCCGTTCTGAAGCTTCTGTGAAGGCATTCAAACTAAGACAGACCTGAGTGTGAAGTCTGACCCTTTATTTTGAGTCATATGGGATGACAGGTAAAGAAAGGGGAATAAATTAAAATCTTAGCTATTTTTAAATTTATTTGCAAAGAGAAAGGCTGAACTTTTATTTTTTTTTAATAATGAATCTCACCAGATTGACAAAAATAATTTTAAATCTTTCTAATTCTAATAGATCTAGGACTTTTTTTCCTATTGCTGGTATCCAGACTGAGAGCTTTTAGTAGGATATTCCCTCATCCTCATAAGGACTCAAGACCAGCTTGGAGCAATTTGGTTGAGTGGAAGTTGTTCTTGCCCTTGGCAGGGGGCTGGAACAAGATGATCCTTAAGGTCCCTCCCAACCCAAACCATTATGTGATTCCGTAATTCTATATTTGAAAGGAAAAAACAAAAAAAAAATACCAACAAAAAAATCAATCAAACAAACAAACAAAAAAAAAAAACAAACAACAAAAAACCCCAGTGATTAAATAGATTAAACATGCCTGAGAAACAAAAAAAAATCACTTTCCCTGAGAAAGTATCTCTGACAATTTTATTTCAAGTGCAACAAATACCTTGAGCCAGTGAAGAACTGTTGTTGTTTTCGGGACTCCCTTGTGTCTTCCTTATGATAACTCATATTTTTCTGCTTGAAAGAGAACACGAGGACAATAAAATACATATGATCCTTGCTCACCAGAGTAAGTCAGTGAAAATTTTGGGGGTGATCTGTGGTTTTTTTCCCAAGAATGGGATGTCTATGCAGGAAATATGAAATGAGGCATGACAATAAGCAATAATTTTTAATGACAGACACAGACACTGCCTAATAGAACATATCATTGAAAGCAAACAAAATGATAGGGTGGGAGGTTTGCAGTTGAGGATCCAAGCCCAGTGATATGAATTTTGATTACTCTGGAATTTAGTTTTTCCTTCAACATAGAAGTTGCTTTTAGGATTGAGCACAGATAAAACACTGCATGGAGACATGTCAACCAACTGGAAATTTTGGATGAGATTTGCCTCCCTTCTATTTAGCTGTCTCTTTTTACTCATATCTGAAGAGTTGTGGACCTGAGCAACTCTACTCCAGGTGTGTCATGGTCTTACACAAGACAGGCAAAATCACAGAATCCCAAAATGGTTTGGGGTGGAAGGGACATCAAAGATCATCTTGTTTCACACCCTGCCATGGGCAGGGACACCTCCCACTGTCCCAGGTTGCTCCAAGCCCCAATGTCCAGCCTGGTCTTGGACACTTCCAGGGATCCAGGGGCAGCCACAGCTTCTCTGGGCACCCTGTGCCAGGGCCTGCCCACCCTCACAGGGAAGAATTTCTCCCCAGTATCCCATCCATCCCTGCCCTCTGGCAGTGGGAAGCCATTCCCTGTGTCCTGTCCCTCCATCCCTTGCCCAAATCCCTCTCCAGCTCTTCTGGAGCCCCTTTAGGCACTGGGAGGGGCTCTGAGCTCTCCCTGGAGCTTCTCTTGTCCAGGTGAGCACCCCCAGCTCTCCCAGCCTGGCTCCAGCCTTTGGAGCATCTCCGTGGCCTCCTCTGGACTCTCTCCAGCAGCTCCTCGTCCTCCTGATGCTGTGGATCTGCAGCTCTGCAGGTATCACAGCCCATCATTCCCACTGACTGAACCCTTCCAGCTCCTTCCACACCAGTCTTGGGTGCCCACCATGTGCTGGAGTGTGGCTCCACACACTTTTGGGACCTTGTTAACTCTCCTGCCCCCAGAGGTCTATTCTGAAGCTCCTGGGAGTGAGGAAAGCACTGCCAGTTGTAACTCTCTGGTTTTGTTTTTGCTGACTCCACTCCCCAGTGACCCTAGAAGGGGCAAAGGCCAGAAGTCACCAGTTTCCCTGCTGAGCTCAGACCTCGAGGCATCTAAAGAGAAAGATCCAGAGAGCTTATCTCTAACTGAAGATTTATTAATTGCAGAAATGTATGCCCCATTCAAGAATTCTGACTTGGCTTTCCCCAGCACAGAGACTGGTGAGCTGTGCTGGTGGGAGGGGGAGGCACTGCTAACCTGGGAAAGGCTGCAGCTGTGGGCAACAGGGGGAAGAGATCAGCCAAACTTTCTACAAATATTATATGGAAAATCTCTTGACTTGTGTTTACTGAAAGGCTTTAGCTGGGATTATCACTGAGCTCAGTCCATTTCTGCATGAGCTGAAGGACAGGATCTCATGAGCACTGGCCATAAAAGATGCACATTCTTAATCCTTGGACTCAGAGATGGATGTGAACCACTCACTAAGCAATTATTCACTTCTCTGAGGATTCTTAAGTATGAAAATGTCCACATTTCAATCCACTTCCTGCAAAAACAGCTCCAGTTACTGGCAGCTGAGGGAAGAAAAAGTAACCAGCTTATGGTCCCTGAAATATCTACTGCTTTTCTCTCCCTGCCCTACAGAAACAAGTGTTAAAGCACAGGATGAAGCCACTAAAATGTGATTTCAGTAACACCAGGGAGGGCAGAGCCAGGCAGGGACAAGGTCACTTTGGGATGTTAATGAGCTCTTGCTTGACCCCGTCTGTGACCCAGAGCGGGTTTGTGTATTTCATTTATCTCACCCCTTACTCGCTCTTGCACTCCTTTTCCCACAGTGCCAACCAGCCTCTCTGGAAATATTGAGCTCTCTCCTGATATTAATTGCTGTGCAGTGTGCAAGATTCAACACAAGAAACGTGTTTCCATGCACGTGCACGGCAGATGGGGTAGGGAGCATCCTTTGTTTTTACAGAACCGTGGAACGGTTTGGGTTGGAAGGGACCTGAAAGGCCATCCCATTCTAAACCCTGCCGTGGGGCACCTTTCACTGGACCTGGTTGCTCCAAGCCCCATCATGTTTTAGTGAGACAGTTCATATTTCTAAGGCAAATTATGTTTGACTGATGGATTAAGAGGCAGGAACTTGCCCTCCTCTGGGTCTATCCATGTACAAATGAGCCGTATCCACCATCCCCTCTGCTGCCTTCTGTCAATTTTTTGCCTAAAACCTGGAGTCAGTACCGCAAGCAGCTGTGCACATCTCCTTTAAATATCCAGGAGTCATGGGAAGCAGCAACACTTAATGAGGACCTTATTGTACAACTGGCTTCTCTCTGGACAGGGAGAAGAGTGAATTTGGGGATGCACAGCAGCCTGGCGAGTGGCAGTGCACAAGGAGGGACAGGAGAGGGCATTTTCCCTGCTGGGATGGAGAAGGGAGGTGCATTCCTCTAATCCTCACAGGAAAACCCACAACTCTCAAATCTTATGACACTGCCCAAACTTGGAGAGTGATGGACATTAAATACCTTCCATGATTTGCATGAAAACTGGGGTAAAATACTGCCATATCCATGCTGCTGGCTTGGATTATTTTACAGCTTTGCAGCCTTTGGCTTGGGGCATAGTCCCACTGTGCTGAGCTGTAAAACTACAAAATGAAAGGATTATCTTCTTTCCCAGCCTAACCACATGACAATAAACAGCAGGCAAGTCAAGAAGGAGAAAACACTACGAGGGTACTGCTCAGCATGTAAGGAAGACAAATGGTTTGTTTCATATGACAGTAAAGAGGAAAAGGCACAAATGAGAAGTGACGTGCTCGGATGAACTTCCCCAAGTCCAGCAAAGCGTGGGAAGGGAAAATTCTACAGATGTGACAATCTGCAACCTTCACACTTCACAACAGCCAGGACATGAAATCAGGAGAGCTGTAGCTCTCTAGCAGAGATGACAAAATAATTCCAAAAGATTATCTGAAAGCACAGCAACTTTCAGACATGACCTGGACTGACACTGAAGCCCAGATAAAAGCCCACAGGCTTTGTCACTTGTAACTGTTTACAGCATTTCCAGGCAATGAGAAACAGCTGTAAAAGAGTTAAGAGGGCACAAGGCTCATCAGAGACTCACCCCCAGGTGTTTTGCCTTCCTTTATCCAGTCTGATGCTCCTGACAGCTCCTCATTTGAAGGTGCTTGAGGGGTGGTTTGCAACCTCTCTTGTCAGTTCCCCCTGTGCTGCTCCAGGGAATGCTGAGCCAAGGTGCCTCAGGTAACAAATAGAAGTTTCTGAGGGATTAATGGGGAAAAAAATTGGCTGAAGTGCTTCAAGGTGAAGATTTTGAGTTAAATGTGTTTAGTGTGTAATGATCAGGCAGAGAAAGCAAGTGGTAACTGAGTGAGGTTATTGTGGTATTTTGGCTGCCTCAAATTCTGTATCAAATGAGGCACACCATAGTCTTAACAGGTGGTTATTTTTCTTCTGTATGTGCTATCTGAGCCCAAAATTAAATACAAGCCAAAGTACCCTGAGGTGTGGAGTAATGGAAATAAGAGGCTTCAGTTTTGAAAATGATGCTGTAAATCAGTTTGCTGAAAAAAAATAACCCTAAAAGGATTAAACCTAACAAGTTCCAAGGGAAGTAAATAAGGCCACTGCTGGCTGTTGGGGATTGTTTGCTCGGTGTAATGTGTATTTTGGTCACCATGTCTGCATAGGTGATTCCAGGGAACTGCTCTCTTAGCAGCATACCTGTCCTGCACAGAACCTTAAACACCAAAAGACTGGTGAAAATTGGGGGGGTTTAAAGTAAAGCTGAATAAGGACATCCTTAATTAAAAATCAAGGACATGTGATTAATTTGGCTACAACACACCTGCTTCCCATAGCAGAGGAAAGAATCACATCTGGGTGAATCTGTTCTTCCCAAACTGAGTGCCAGGTGTACATTTTACAGCAGGTCTAAAGGAAATTGAAAAATGCAATAGTTTTTTTTTTTTTAATTGTAATTGATGTAAGAGGAAGATGCAGCCTCTATGTGGAAATGGCTCCTTTCACATCACAGGTTTCTTGGTGGGACACTTTCACCTACGTGAAACTTTATGGTCCCTGAGTAGAATAGTTTCTAAGGCACAAGTAAGGAAATGCAGGGTGTGTGGAATTTTGGGTTTCTCTTTTTTTAGAAAAAGTAAGAGAGTGTTGTACAAAAGGATCAAGGTGCCAAAAGAGAGAACTGCACGTGGCTGTGTTTATGGAGAAGTCTGCTTCCTAACCTGCTATGAACTCCTGGGTGCTCCATGGGGCACAGGAAGATGATAAGAAACATTTCTGGGTTTAACCCAAGGGAGTGACCAAACAAAACCTAAGGACTTTATCACTCTTTGCAACTAGAACTGCTGGAGCCAGGTGGTTGTTGGTCATTTGCCCTGAGGAAAGAGCTTCAAGTTGTGCCAGGAGAGGTTTAGGTTGGATGTTAGGGAAAAATTCTTCGTGGAAAGAAATGCCCAGGGCAGAGGTGGAATTACCACCCCTGGAAGGATTTAAAAGCTGTGTGGGTGTGGCGTTTGGGGATGTGATTTAGTGGTGTCCTTGGCAGTGCTGGATTAAGAGTTGGACTGGATATTCCTGCAGGTCTTTTCCATGCTAAATGATTCTGTGGGTTTATGGCTCTGTGCATCACAAGTTTGACATACAAAGACTCAAAATTAAACAATACTAAGCAATAGGAATTAGTTTTAAGGTGTATTCCTCAGATCATCACTTTCATTTGTTTCCTTGCAAAAAAACTCCTCCCAAGCCTCTAATCACATCTTTGATGTATCAGAGTAAAAACAGATGAAAATTTACTGTGCTGGATTGCTCAGGAAGGTGTCACTCCCAGACTCAGGATGTCTCTGAGTGTTTGCAATCAGATAATTCCAAAAGGCCTCAGGGTAACTTCTCTGGGCTGGAAAGCTGCATTTTGGAATGCTTGGTGTGGAGCTGTGGTTTCCTGAGTGAATGGATTTGTGCAGCAGGTGTCAGCACAGCACAATATTTCATTCCTGCTGTGATCAAGTCTCAATGATTTGGTTCTGGTTACTCAGCTGTTAAATCGTCTCCTGTGTGTAATGCCGTCTGTGCCTGCCCCTTTTTGCTGTAATTTCTTTCATTAGTGCTCATTTGTGTTTCTCTCTGCTCACTGAGATGGTTCCTTGCTTTAATAGGCTGTGCAAAGACTTGATAATTTTTTTTTCCATCGTTTCTATCATTTAATGTTGCAGTAAAAAGACTGAAAATAAATTAATGCTGTGCCGTATAATCCATGATAAATGTCTCAAAGACATTTAGGAAGGTGACTCAGCTCTTAGATGACATTTCAGTTATCAGTGTTCTAATCCTTGAAGCTTTAGGTCCAGATTTAAAGGCATTTAGGCAACTGATCTCCAGTAAATTAAAAAAAAAAAAAAAAGAGAGAGAAAGTTTTTCTAGGACCTATCTTTGATTCAGATTTTCAACTGTGAGCTCTCAGATTGTGCTGAATGCTAAATCCAGACTTGCCTTTACCCCTTTGAGAAGATAACCAGGCAGGAGGAGAAGGAAGAGGAGAGAGACCATATGGAAAACAGAAGACATGGTCTCAAATCTCCTCTCTGATCAACTCTGGAAGATGTTTTTTAAATCCCAGAAAAGAATTATGAGACTCAGGCATTCCTGCAAACACATCTCTTAAAATATTCACCTGAAGAAATTCCATTTTGGATAAATAAATACTCATTGGAAGAAGTGTTTGATCTTGTGTCCTTACCAAGGATATTGGGGAAATATAATGGCCAAACAATAACTCATTTTCTGGCTTTTTGGGTCTTATGTGCATTGAAAGTTGAATTATTTGCACAAAACAAAGCAACTTCAGTGTGATTAATTTATCCAAACCTCATGTTTGCAGCAGTATCTTTGAAGGAAACCTACAGTTTGTCTTCTGCTTCCAATCAAACACCAGTGGGAAACAAAAACAGGTTTTCCAAATCCCAGAGTCCCCTAACAGTGGAGCAAAGCCAGATAAAAACTCTGTGTAAAGGGTTAATCCCAGATTTCCTCTTGATGCACAGTGATGCCTGAGCAGCACCTTTGGAAAACTCCAGAAGATAAATCCCAAGGAACCTGGGATGTCACTGAAGTTTTGTGAGCAGCTGGATGAGCAGTTTGGGCCTACTGGCAGACAGAAAATTAGGTACTGCAGTAATATTAATCACAGTGATGTTCTGTGGGGGGAAAAAGTGAGATTTGGAAGTCTTGGCTGCACCAGGCAGCATCAGGCTTCAGCATCTAAAAGAGCTGCAGGTTCTCTCTCCCTTTGCTGTCTCCACTCAGAGCTGGTGCAGTTTTTGTGGTGTTTGCATCAATGCCTTGGACTTGACATTGGATGCTCCTGACCCTGGGCTGGTGATCCAAAGAATGATTTTCTGCATGTTATCTGAGCAGATTTTGTTAATATTCAGCCTTGTTGTTCCCATTACAGAGAGAATTTGATGTTGCCTCGGGCTTTGCTTTTGTTGGAAGGCTGCTGTTTGCAGGGATCACCTGCACAGTCCTGCTCCTCTCTGCTCAGCAGACATTTCCTCTCCTTCCCTTGGGTCCCCATAATCCCTCAAATTGTTGCACTGACAGGCTGGAAAATGAGGAAAACAGAAATAAACTGACCTTTTTCAAGTATCTTCCAAGTTTAATCAGGAAGGAGCTAGAGCTGTTCTCTTTGGTATGCTCATGGCTAAATGAATTTATTAAATTACCTTTTCTGATCACCTGGAAACACAGTTTGGAACTGACCAGATCCAAAATCCACTAAGCCACAAAGGGGGTGTTTCTATAGCTTTGGGTAAGAATTTGAGAATGCAAAATCCAAGCATTTGCACAGAATGTAATTGAATAGGGTGAAGGAAATTCATAGTTAGAATTGCTGTAAAGCATTTATGTTGATATTTTGCAATGTTGTTTCTTGCAAATTTACCTCTCAATGAGGTTATAAAACATTTGCCAAAGTTGTCTTAAAACTTGAAGCAATTTTTTGTTGGTAGAAATGGTCTGGTAAATTTTGGCTGAAGTTTGGAACAGAGTTATGGGGAAATGGATGTTTATTTGTTAGTTTTCATTCCTCTGAGAGCACTCCCGGGTTTTTTTATCCATGACAAGTGAATAAAATGCTGTGTATCCTTTGGAGATTTTTTTTTTCCTTTTTAACAATGTTCATTTATGAGATCCTGTGTAAGGGGCTGGGAAATTCTAGGAGTTCTTTCCTACAAGATACCTCCAGACACTCCCACAAAAAGTCCTAAATGTTCTTAGAGCAATTGAGTGCTCTGATTCAATCAATTGAATTCAGAGCAACATCCTGTTAGCTTCCCTTACGACACAAGTCACTAGATTTTTTGCTGTCACCTCCAGCCCTTCCCAGCACCCATCTTTTCATCTGCCCTGGATACAAATCTGCTTAGACTGCAGGATTTAAGTGACAAGGGATTTCTTTTTGTGTTTTTCCACCAATCACAACAGAGGGGCTTTGATCCCTTTTTGTGGCTTCTAGGATTCCTCCAAATGACTGTGTAAATAAAAAGATGATAATACAGTAAGCAAAAGAATGAGACTGCACGTGAAAGCATATTCAAATCAAGAGAACCAGTAAAGTGGTTCTCTTGCCAACCACTTTGGACCCAGAGAATCCCAAATATTCAGAGCACAGATATATCAGGAATATCCTGGCTTGCTGTGGTCTGTTTTCTAGGAATGCAGGCAGCTGTGGGTGTGATCTTGTCCACAAACACATCAAACAGGTTTCTTGTACTAGCATGTAAGTTTCCCAACTTTAAAAATAAATATTTATTAAGGCTGTTTAGCTGAATTTTTACCAGGTTGTAGGGGTGTTTTATCTCATTTCAAAATGCTGTTAGCCCTTGTCAGGTTGTTTTACAGTGTGGTTGCACAGCTCCAACACCTTGGTCTGTAGATTATAAATTTCATCAACTGGCATTCACGCAGGTGCCAAAATTGCAGTCTGGTTCTCCTGAAAGGGAGAGTGAGCAGCGAAAGGAGCTGGCATCTGGCTTAGTGCATCCTTGGTCTCCCTCTTCTGGCTCAGCTGGAAGGAGCTGCTCCATCCAGGATGTGCTGCAGCTCAGCATCCCCCTCCTGCCAGGAGCTGAAGGGACACTGGTGAAGAGAACAGGTCGAGAAGCTTTTTTCCAGCATGTGCCTGCGGGTACCAGCATAGAGAACAGAGCAGTGGGGATTTCCAGTCATTTCTCTCATTTTTTAGTACATTAACTACAAACTTTGAGAAAATCATCAGTATCTCTCTACTGCACACATGGAGTGGGGGGAAGGGATGAAGGAGATTTGGAAATATGAGTGGGGAAATATATTCAGGTTGTGACTCAGCTGTTACTGCTGAGCTCTGGCTCCCACGTTTTTCCTGATGGATGGTATTAGAGGTTTAGAAACTCTAAAACTCGGTCACTAAGTTAAAATATCATCAAAATATCAAAAAATATGTTTCTTTGTGCATTTTTATACTGGTGCAAGTTTTGTCTCGGCAGGACCAGGGCAGTGACTGTCCCCTGTGCTGGGCATTGCAGAGCTACCTCAAATCTTGGGGTCAGTTTGGGGCCCCTCAGGATGAGACATTGAGGGGCTGGAGCTGTCCAGGAAAGGGAACAGAGCTGGGGAAGGGTCTGGAGCCCCAGGAGGGGCTGAGGGATCTGGGAAAGGGGCTCAGCCTGGAGAAAAGGAGGCTCAGAGGGGCCTTTCTGGCTCTGTACAACCACTTGAAAGAAGGGTGTAGCCAAGTGGAGCTTGGTCTCTCTTCCCAAGTAACAGGACAAGAGGAAACAGCCTCAAGTTGTGCCAAAGGAGCTTTGAGTTGTATATTGGGAAAATTTCTTCACAAAAAGGGTTGTCCAGCCCTGGCACAGCTGTCCAGGGCAGTGCTGGAGTCCCCATCCCTGGAAGGATCTAGAAGCTGTGTGAATGTGGCACTTGGGGGCATGGGTCACTGGCGGCCTTGGCCGTGCTGGATTAATGGTTGGACTCTGATTTTAGAGGTCTTTTCCAACCTAAATGTTTCCATGAGTTTCTAAGCCATCCTGTCAGATAAATCAGGTGGTAATTTGAGTTTCTTCTAAAGGGATTTTGATGTAAAGAGCACATTTTGTATTCCTTCTCTTTGCCTTTGGCTTTCTGAGCCTTTCTGCCATAAACTGGCCTGTAAGTAGTTTTGGTTTTCTTATAAAATAAAGTGGTGGTTACAGTTGTTAACATCTGACTTTAAAAAAATGCAATATTAGACCTCTGTATTTCACAATAACAGGGATTTTGTGTATTTTGAAGCTGGGCATTAAACTGTGAGTAACAACATCACCACTTGAATTGGCTTCCTTTTCCCCACACCTGGCTTACATATGTGTCACAATATGTGACATTTAGCAGGGAATTTGGCAAGAGAAAATTAAAAAAATAAGTTTTAGCTGGAAGTGTAAGCTCTGAAACACAGGAAGAAACCACAGGAGAAATGGTTTGCCTCAGGATAACAGGGAATTATAACCCACTCTTTGGCTATGGATGATCCTGTTTCTGCCACTTTTGGAACTTTTAACTTGAAATTTAATGAAGAAACCCCTGCCTATATGTACAAAAACAATATCAGAAAAGCTGGATTTGTTTTTGCTGGTTTTGCTGCGTTTGATTTTGATTTTTCTTCATTGCATGTCTCCTCACTGATGATTTATGTGTGAAGTCAAAACAAGATTTCTGAAGTTTGGAAAAGAGCTTGTTCTGGTTATGTTGGTCTTTGAATTGCCCATCTTTGTTTTCTGGCTTTGTACCAATATTTCCTTTGGGGAGTCAGGTGGTGGAAAAGTCCTGCAAGAACCTCCTTCATAGAAACTGCAGCTCAGCCCAACACTTGTTCTACTTTTTTAATGCCATGATTAGGCTTTAATAACAATAATAATGACAAATAAGAGAAGACAACAACTCTTAATCCTATTAAGATTAAGAATTTTAAAATGAGAATAGCATCTTTAACCTGACAAGGTGTAAGCCACCAGTTCCTAAAAGCAGGTTCCCACTGGAGCTTAAATATTACGACTTACCCAACTCTTTAACTCTCTTACCCAGCTAAAGGAATTTCTCTTTGCTGCAGCACAGATTAAAGTTGGCAATGTTATAAATTAGAAATATAGGGGGAAAAAAAATAACTGTAGCAAGATTGAAAATGGATTGAAATTTCTTAGGGAAGGGGAAAGTTGGCTTTAACACCAGAAACTCTTTAAGCTGAGTATTTAGGAGCACAGGGATGTAAACTGTGTGTAAATTTACAGAAGCAGACATATGGGCAGCTGTATCTGTGGGCAGAAGTGAGGATGCCCAGCCATGTGATGTGGTACAGTTTGTCTGCTGTTCCTTGGGAACTTCTGAGGTTTAATTAGTGCAGCACCAAGTGCCTGAACCAACCCTAGAGGGCTCTCACGACTCAGGAACAGAAAGGATGGGACTATCAGAGGAGAGAATTCAAGCTTTCAATCTTCTCCTTTCTTAAGGAAATACCTGCTTTTTGCTTACGCATGCACTGTGCACTGGTGCATTTTTGTTTGAAACAAAATGGTGCATCGTTTTTGTTTGAAACAGAATTAGAAAGCATTTGGGGCTCTACTGTCCCCTCCCCTTCATGAAGTGAGAGAATTTTGTCACTAAGTAGGATTTTAAAAACATTTGTCAAATCTGTTGACAATTTCAAATAAGCTGTTAAATGTCAGCTGATGAGCTTCAATTGTTGGAGTCCCTTGAGAATTATAAAAATTGAAATGAATTGGAAAATGTAAAAGTAATACACCTTCACATTCCCTTCATTCAGAAGGCCCTGGTGCTTAAAAAAAGTCAAATGCAAATATGAGATCAGTGATAAAATTCTTCCCTGTGAGGGTGGTGAGACCCTGGCACAGGTTACCCAGAGAAATTGTGTCTGCCCCATCTCTGGAAGTGTTCAATAATTCTCAGCTTTTTTTCTCTCTCACAAATATAACTTTAAAACAAAAATATAATTTGGGTTTCTTTTATACATCCACTCCTTTGAACTCTTGAGGCCAAGTCCTATCAATCATATTTACCCTATATAATCCATAACATTCCCTTTGCACAGCTTCATGTGCTGGGTAACTTTTCCACATTCACTGGCTATAGCTGTAATTAAACCCTTGAATTTAAAAGTGAAAGTGCCCTGATTAAGGAAATACTTCCATAGCATTAAGAGAACACTTTATATCAAGGATTTTCAAGTGAGTATTTATACACTAATGATTTTAATCCTAATGAGAACTTGATGTTCTCCTCCTCCAGAAGAAAAAGCCCTGGTCTCAGCACTAAACTGATGCAAGCTTTTATTTTTCCTGACATTCTAATTATATATGAGAACAAAAACAAGACAGCACTGCTGGCATGTCAGATGGAAATTTTTTAAAGAGGAGAATGGCAAGAAACTGGTTGTAGCCAAACCGGAAAATCCCACATTATTATTCAGGATTTGTTTGTTTGGCTTTAAAAAAGCAGGAAAGGATTAATGCCAGGCAATATTACCTTTTTCAGCTATATTGGCTGATTGGAAAACATGTTAATAATATGGTTAAAACATTAAAGATAACCTGGCTTGGGTGCCAGTGTACTCAAACCAAAGTGTAAAATAGAAATAAAAAATAAAATTAATCTACCAGAGGAATAGATTTATTTTTTTTCCTGAAACATGACTAATTCCTCAGGAGTAAGACCTGCCTGATATTTTAGGGTCTGGTTTAAAATACTTGTATTTTTGCCTCTTGAAATGCTCATCCTCAGTTTTTATTCAAGCATCAGAAGTGGTGCAGAACTCATGTCAGCAAAGAGAAAAACTTTTCCCCTCCATGGCAACTTTCTTCCATAAAAAAAAAAAATATCATCCAGAAAAGAGTAGGAGAAAGTAGATATTTGTATCTCAAAGTTATTTGAACAAAAAAAATTATGCTCTTGCTGCTGGAGATTGGATCCTACTTTGATATCCACTGGAGTATATCTCAACATTCCCAATAAAGAGAGCATTCCCATGAAACAGATTTAAAATCAAATAACAGCTAGGATGGGAAAGAACAAACAGTCATATTGTGGTCTCCTGAAAAGGAGATTTGCTGGTAAGGGATTATTATTCCACAGTTTAGGAAGGACAGATTGGGTTGGCAGCGGGAGCTGATTCATGCACAGCTTTTAAAAAGTAAAGGTTTGGATTTGTACTTTTAAAAGCATCAGTTTCTGTGAATTTCCACCATGCAGAGGAAAAAAGTAACCAAAATTAAGGTAAAAAACTTGCAAGCTTCAAGCATGTAACTGAGAGTTCCTAAGCAGCAGAAGAGGCACTGGGGAACACTCAAATGTTTAGGCATTTATTTATTTTCCTGCTAGTCCAGAAAATTATGCCTTCTACCCTCTGATCCTGTCTACCTTCCTGCAAAATAAGGCACAAAAGCATCCACTAGATAAAATATGAGGACTTTTTGTAAAATGAAATTATAATTTCCAAGGGGCCCAATGAAATGTGCTGTGCAAGTCTTGTTTCAGGCCCAAAGTACTACAGCATTACTGAATTAACTACAGAATCTCAAATTCAATATATTTTCCTTGAAGCTATTAGTGCTTTTGCAGCCTGAAATCCAGCTGTGAGAGAAAATCATTCTCATCCTTGTAACACCAGAAGAGATCTGGGAGGTGTGTGTTGTACGTGTAGAATAACTATTTTCAAAGAGGAGATACAGGATGTTCAGTGCAGGCTCTGTGTTTCATTGCATGATTCAATAACTCTTCATTGAACAGACAAAGACTTTTCAGATGCTTGTAATAATGTGAATTGCAGGAAAATAGAAAAGAAGAAACAGTCTGATAGATTTTGAGTCTTTGCGTCAAAGGATGAGCTGAGTAACAATGGAGTAGATGTGGATTTGGTTCTGATTTTTTTTTAATACTGTTTCAGGCAAGGCAAACAACGTAATTTCTTTAATTAGCATCTCCTGAAGCACATAAAGCACTTTAGAGAAAATTAAGGAGAAAAAAGAACCAACTGCCCCTCCTCATCTTATTGTTAATTCACCCTTAAGAAAGCTAAATAGACTAGAAACAGCCTGCTGGAGAATGCCAGGATGGGAAACTTCAGCCCAAAGTGGCTCCAGTTCCTATTTTGGACAGCCTTTAGATGTTGCATGATACTCTGAGCAAGGCTGGGCTGGGTGGGGCACAGGGCAGGTGCCCAGGGATGTTTCTAACCCAGAGCAAGAGCTGTGTCCCTGGGGCAGGGCATGATCCTGTCCTTGGGGCTGGGGACAAAGAGGCTTGGGGCTCCCAGGGGTGGCAGCTGCCAAAGAGGCTTTGGGGATCCCCTGGCTCCATGGAATGCTCCAGCATGGCAGGGATGGGGCCTCAGGAGACAGCTCAAGTGTCTCTTGCCCTTTCATGGGGCACAGCCCAGCCAGGGGATGACCATCAGGGTGGCTTGGGCAGGACTGGCCCTGTGCTGTCTCCAGCCAGGGTCAGTGGTCCCTTCAGGCCTGTTCACCCAGACCTGCTGATAAACCTTTCTCCCATCTCCTCCAGGCCATGGTTGTGGCAATCACGCTTCTCCTGGCTGTGCTGGCCATCCTGCCTGGGCAGACAGAAGATCCACAGATTGATATGGCCATGGCCCAGCAGATGCAGCAGCGTGAGGAGTTTCTGCACCAGGAGATGTCGCGGCTGTGGCGGGAGGTTGAGCGCAGAGCCCTGGAAAGAGCTTTCCTCCACTCCATGTTTTACTGGTTCTTTTGGGCTGCTGTGGCAGCTGTGCTCCTTGAATTCTGCATGCAAAAGCAGCTTGGCAGCTGCCCTGAGCAGGAAAACTGCAGCAGCAGAGAGGGCGAGGAGGAGGATGACAGTGAGGGGGATGAAGACCTCAATGGAGCACAAAATGCTGCCAGCTCTTTGGCTTGGCCCACCTTATTTCCAGTGCAGAAACTGCCTGACCTGAGCAGGAATCTGAAGCAGCTTCTGGGTGACTTCTTGATCAACCAAGACTTTTCACAGAGCACTCTGACACCAGAGATTTCCCCACACACTGAGATGAATGGCACCTGTGGATCCTGGAGGGTCCACAAGAACTGAATCTCCTACCAGCTGTTCGTGTTCCTGCAGCCATCCCCTGGTCACTCTTCCATCCTGGAGTAGGACACCGTGGGGCAGATCCCAGGGAGGTGCTCTGAAATCCGTGTGGTGCTGGAGCTCTCCATGGAGCATCTGATGGGGTGAGTTTTCCCTTGTGTTTTCTCCACTTCTGGGACAATGAGCTGCCTCAGGATCAGAGCTCACTGCTCCTAGAAACGCTCTGCACAGGCTCCTACCTACACCTGGAGCAAATCTCCAGCTGGGTGCAAAACTTGCTGTTTTCAGGCTGGCTGTGTTTGCCTCAGTGGCTCCGACACTGCTGCCCTGCTCCTGTGAGCTCCTGCTGAGCAGCCCCTCCGAGGAGCAGAGCTGCTCTCAGATGGTTTTGGCAGTGCAGGAAGGCAGCACAGGCTGATCCTAGGGGAGGCAGGAGCCAGCTTTCCCAGTGTGCTGGTTTAACTGGGGGAGACTTAGACTGGTCAGGGCTTGGGCTCATGTGGGGTTATATTTTCACTTGGTGCCTAAAACTTGAAAATAAAGAGAGATGTCGTTGCTGAGCTGTGCTTGTACAGCATCAAGGTCCTTTCTGCTCAGCTGGTGTCACCTCCAGGCTCATCCACATCAGTCTGCCAGAAGTGATGGGAGCTGCCACCACACTGGGGCTGAGGGATGATGGCAAAGCAGAGGGGACTTGGGGGGCTGAAAAGTACATACAGCACCAGGGGTAAGAACAGGAGAAAACCACAGAGCTTCTGCTGTAGCATGAAGCTGTGTTATAAAACAACAGCTCAGGCAGCTTTGGAATGAAAGTAGGAAACACACATTAAGTCAATCAGAAACTAGTTAAGTTTTTTTAGTCAACAAGAATGAAAAACAAGTTGCTGGGGCTGTGACTGGGATGCCTGATGACCCCTGGTGTGGTGTGGAGGTTTTCCACAGAGCCAAGGCACCGTCAGAAGCGGCACAAAGTGTTCACATGAATCACCCCCTCCTCCATGCCTGAGTGAGCCACACTGATCAACACCACCTGAATATTTGGCCCAGGGGTTGTGTTTTCTGGGGGCAAGTGATCAGGCTTCAGAGCACTCTGTGGAAATGAATTTTTAAGGGTGTTGCTTTGGTCCCTCGCAATGTGAAATGATGCCGGTTGTTTTTTTTTTCTCTCCCTCGCTTTTAACACAACAATTTTTGCCTTTGGGGACCTGCTTTAATTAACAGCATTCTCTGGTTGCACATCAAAGAGCTAGGGAATGAAAATGAGTTAGAACCTGGGCTGTTGGACCCTAGGAGTTTCTCCATCCTACTAAAATTCCAGGATATGAAAGTTGTTCATTTTTCTTCCTCCCACCAATAAAATATTTAGATAGATTCAGCTATTTTCTTGTTTTGAAAAGAGCATTAACAAGTGTTTAAAAACCACCCTGAGTACTGTGTGCAGTTACTTTGAGTCCTCTACCCACTTCTGGGCCCATCACTTGAAGAAAGATTGAGGGGCTGGAGTGTGTCCAGAGATGGGCACGGAGCTGGAGATGGGTCTGGATCAAAAGTCCTATGAAGAGGAGCTGGGGCTGCTTAGCTTGGAGAAAGTCTCAGGGGACATTATTCTATTGAAAATACTCTAGAAAATGGGGAAGTACAAAGAACTTTTTCCTGTTTTAATCCTGCCATTTTTCAAAAATTCACAATTCAGGAACATTCAGGAATATCTGCTTTTCTGTGGCTGTTGAAAGCAAGAGTAGGAGGGCAGAAGGACTCTAGTTTAGTGTTTAGTTTCAGTTTAGTGTTTCTTTGTAGCATATGAGTGAAACTCTGGGTGCCACAACTCTCTCTGGAAATGTAATATTAATTCTAGTGATTTCATTTTCACTTTTGTAAACCCAAAGTTTTTATTATTTGAAACAAGGTGATTTATGGGCTGACACCCCATCCCTGGAAGTGCCCAAGGCCAGGTTGGATGGAGCTTGGAGCAGCCTGGGATAGTGGAAGGTGTCCCTGCCCGTGAGGGGGGTAGGAACTGAATGGTTTTAAGGTCCTTCCCAACATTTTTCTTCAGGAGAAACAATTTCCTTACCCTCCCTTGTCCTTATCCCAGCTTTAACCCCTGCCAGTGCTCAACCAGAAGAGTCTCACTGAGGAATCCAGCAAGTTGTGAAGGTCTCTGAGGTGCCCACTCCTCTCCATCTGACAACTTGAGGCAGGCACAACCCAACAATTTTCTTCCACAGATTTTCTAGAGGAGGGATTGTCATTTTCACAAACACAACTGAGGACATTTGACCAAATTTAAAAAACAGATTTCCTTTCAATGTTATCCTTAAAGCCCCCTTCTGACACTTAATAGCTTGAATTTTTTTTCTTGCTACTCTCTGTTAGACAACTTCTTATGCTGACACCGATTTTAACATTCTGACCCATCAAAAGCTGGACTTTGATAATAATAACTTTTAATTCTTTCCTGGGCAGAAGGAATTTTACTTGATTAAGAACAAGAGCACAAGAAAAGTTCCTTCTGGCTCCAAATTCCATGAATATCTGTATTTTCCATCCTTTTTTTTATATAACTCACAAACATTGTTACAAGCTTGTCAGAGGAAACAGGTCACTGCAGTTCATAAGTAGCTTAAAGCATGCTGCAAACATGTCACTGATACTGAGGTACTGAAAAAAGCCATCAAAGTAATATTTCCAGGATATTTTTAAGTGGTCACACTTCTAATTTGCACCCTACAGGCATCAATTCTGTGAAATTAAGAGGAATGTCTTGCTTGCTTTTTTTTTTGCTTTTTTTTTTTTTTTCATACCGTGCAAGCAATTGAAGTTCCTTTAGCTAAAATTGAGAAATAAAAGCCTTACTTTACCAGGGAATTTTTTATGCTATTCCAAGAAACCAGCAGCTCATTGAATCATAACACTTGTCCAGAAATCACAGAACTATTTAGACTTGTGCCAGTCACAGCCTGAAAGGCCAGGACATGAGCTCCTTGGGGACAACCAATGCATGAAACCCTTCTGCAAAACAATTACTTGCTCACAGAAATTTAGGGTCTCCAGAGAATCATTTGTGTGGTTTTTCTCCCAGTGTGATACAAAATCCAATGGATTGATGAATAAAGATGTTCACAGATATTAAATTGCTGCATCTCCTGGCAAACACATTCTTCCCTCCCAAGAATGAGTAATTAAAGTATTTTTAAACTCAAATTAATCTAATCTTAATCTAATCTTATAAAATTACTTTTCTTTTTTTGGTTGGGATATGGCTGCAGTCAAAAGTAGTCACCGTCAGCCAGAGGGATGAAGTGTAAAAGCCTCTTTTATTCTGGCCATCTTCCTTTTCAAAAACTGTGGGGTGATTCTGTGACATTCTGAGGACTGGACAGCCTGGACTTCTTATTACTTTGTGTCCTGTGGCTTTAAACATTCACCTAAACAATTAATTTGCCAAAACTTATCTACCCATGTGTCTACAGCTACATGTGGTGCATGAACACACTCTTCAAAAACATTCAGAAATAGCTGCAGTTGGGTAGAGATTGAAGAACTAGCTTGGATTTAATTGTTCTCAGGAGCCAGGATTGAGGGAGAGGTCTGGAGCCAGGCTGGGAGAGCTGGGGGTGCTCACCTGGAGAAGAAAAGGCTTTAGAGAGACCTCAGAGCCCCTTCCAGGGCCTAAAGGGGCTCCAGGAGAGCTGGAGAGGGACTGGGGACAAGGGACAGAGGGACAGGACACAGAGAATGGCTTCCACTGCCAGAGGGCAGGGATGGATGGGATATTGGACAGGAATTGTTCCCTGTGAGGGTGGGCAGGCCCTGGATCCCTGGAAGTGTCCAAGGCCAGGCTGGGTGGGGCTTGGAGCAGACTGGAACAGTGGGAGGTGTCCCTGCCCATGGCAAAGGTGGAACGAGATGATCTTTGGTGTCTCTTCCATCTCAAACCATCCTGTGAGTCTAGAAATCACAAGCAGAAGATGTTTCTCCTCATTGTTCAAAAGTTTGAGCCCATTTTTCACACTAATTGCTTCATAAAATTTGTGCTGCCAGGTGGATCACAAACCCCCAAGCAGTCAGTTGTGTGTTCTCCTGCCGCATGAGGAGAGTCCCTGGAAACTGAACCGGACATCCCCCAGCCAACCTGCACACCAGGGCAGTTCCTGCATGAATAACATTCACTGAGGTTTCTATCAAGGACAAAAGATTCTCCTTCCAAGCTGAAAATCTTTGTTTTTAGCTCAGTTGCCTTTCAGACCTCTCTGAAAATGACAGCTTGATTCTTTTACCATCACCAGTTATCACAGCTCCCATGATAGCAGCTAGGAAAGACAGAGATATCCAAACCAGCCTACTCCAGCTAAACTTCCAAAGTGTTTGAGGAGTTTTGACAAACTTGTGGATGCTCTTTCAGTATTCATCATGAAATTTCACCTTTTCTCCTCATTTTTTCCCCCAACAAGTATATAATGGATATTTTCAGATCTCTACATTGTTTTCAAGAAAAAAATTGGCTTTTTCTGTTCCACCCATATACTTATGAGCATAAGAGAAATCTGAATTGCTTTCCAACATTTTTACAAGTTGATTTCTCAGTTTGCCCCAGCTTTTACTGTCACTTGATGGTGATCTGTCCTTCACCAAGTGCAGATAACACCACAGGCCTGCCTCAAGAACCAGCCAGTTATTGATCTTTGGAGCTTGGCCATCTCAATGACTTTATTAACAGTTTTTAAACACAGTTCTGTACAAAGCCAGATCAGATAATAAGCTCAAGAATTGCAATTTTAGTTTAGTTTGATCAGGTAAAAATTGCTTCAGTTTTTGGGGAGTTTTTTTGTTTGTTTGGGATTTTTGAAATTTTTAATTTTTTTTTTAATCCATTATTACAGTACCTTGGTATTTAGGCCATTTAATCTTCTCATAATTTAAAATTCAGTGTAAATACATGCAATTTCTTGAACATGTTAGCAAGTATGAAACTCTTTTTGAAACATTGCCCTATCACTCTGATGTCCCACAGTGTCAGGTTGCCTAAGAAAATAAAATAGTTGCATATCTGGAAGCAGTTATTCTCCTTCCAGGTAGTATAGAATCTGAATCCCATATTTTACTCCCTCTCCTTGTATTTCAGTCCTTTATTATTCTGGACTTCAATTCATAAGAAATTAGTGAATAAATCACAGCTGGTCCACTCTTTATGGCCCTAGGGTCATGTGTATATGTATTAGGAGCACATATTTTCATTTACAGAGAGTTTTAGATAAATAAATCTCTTTCTACGCCATGATCAAATGATCACCTGTGATCAACACCAGTATAATACCTCAAATGGAAATGAAAAAACTACCACACAACACAGGTCTTTTTCCTTTAGATGTAGTCAGAATTTCACTTTTTCCTTAACATTTGGTTTTAGCAATTTGAAACACCTGAAATCCTGCGCTCTGCGGTGCGAATCAACTGTAATACCTGATAACTCTGTTTGTGTGTTGATATTTTTACAACTTCCTCATTTGTAATCCATAGAGGAGCAAGTTTGCCACCACCTAATCCTTTGTGTAACGTTAATACCTTGCATGAGTGAAACAGGATGTGAGTCAAGGCAGGCAGTGATTCTGTGAGCGCTGTTCATTACAATTATCGTGCCTTTAGCAGCTTTGCCAGCTCTTGCAGAAATGTTTGATGTTCCACTTTAGGACTTGAGCAACTTCTGGTTATTTATCAAATGAGATTTTGGGGGGGAAGGGAAAGAAAAAGAATGGAAAATTTTCTAGCTCAGAGTTTGAGTGCTTGCTGAAAATCCCACTACATCCTAAAGGCTGAAAAGGATATTCAAGGACTCACATCCTCATAATCCTAATAATGCAGCTTTTCTGAAAATGTAACTAAAATCCTTGCAGAATCTGGAGAATCTAATATTTTCTGCAGGGATTCTTTTCCAATTAATATGTTAATGTTAGTCCAGCTCCAGTTGTCGGGTCATTTTCTCATGGCAAACAATATTTATTTCAGAAATGGACTGCCCCTCCTCTATGTGTGACTCATTTTTCAGAGATTCCACCATTCCCACTTCAAAATCTAAACTCCTGCATGCTCTGTTCTTAATTCTTATATGGGTGAGTGTTTTAGTTCTGTTTTTCATGATGTATATGTTAAAAAAAGGCCTTTATTTAAAGAACTTCAGCCTTGTTCAATTACAATGTGTGCTGTAACCAACCTACATCTGTAATTTCCCTTAGGGGCAGAAGTCCTTGGTTGCAACCAAGTACCTAAGAATCCAGGAGGGAAAAAAAAAAAGGTATTTTAGACTAAATTATTATGAAATAGGATTATTTTAACTCATTACTTTTCTCTCTGTAACACCTACCTGCTGCATACTGTGCTCTTGTTCTTCTTTTAAGTACAAAATTTTTTCACATTATAATTTTCAGTGAGATCCCCTTCCCTTGCAGAACAGCACAACCTCGTTGGGATACCACCATGTTTTCTGTGGTTTTGGACCATTTTGAAGGTAAGATAAATGCAGATGAGAAATGACACATATTTAGCTTTAAGGATGACAACAGAGAAGAGTGGTGAACTCCCCATATGAAAAGGAGATGCTTTTATGGAAGGTAAATTTCAGCCTAAAGCCAGGCAGGAAAACAACAGGTGAAATTATCTGGGAAATCCTGTACCAGAGATCAAGCAGGAAGATAAATTTGCTCCCATCTCCTTCCTCTCTGGCTTTCACCATTGAATCCCAAGGAATCACCATCTGCATAATCTTTATCATGTGTTCTGAAATACTAAAAACTGTTCTGAAAATATCTGCAACTTTGCTTCGCCTCTCTTCTGCAGTTCTCACCCCCAAATGTGTCACTTCCTGCATTGTTTGTGGCATCTGAGGACACTGGAATGGCAGAAATAACCAGTTTGTTGTATATTTGTAGAATCCTGTGGAAAGCTGTGGGATCTTTGGCCTGATGGCTCCTAAATTGTGCTGAAATCAGGTTTTGGGCTAGGAGCAGAGTTATCCTAAACTGCTGGAGGGGATTTGCTGAGAACTTATCCCAAATTTCCAGGGGTGGCCTGAAAGAAAGCAGCCTCAACTTTCACTTTTATTGCATCAGTGCTGTGCTTCATCAAGGGCACTGTGTGACCTTTCCTTTTGGCAGCGCTGCACAGTGTCCCCAGAGAGCTGCATCCAAAAAGATCCAGCATTTTATTCCGTGTGCACAGAAGTGGAGTGCTCTTGTCTGGGGGCTGGTAAAATTAATTAAGCTAAAGGAAATTTGGTTTGGATGTTTGGTTCGTTGGTTTTCACAGCTGAAGTGAAGGATAAAATCAGCTTCTTTATGATTTGTCAGGGGGGGTAAAAAAAAATCTTTCTTTTTCTTGTTATTAAATTAAACTTCCACACCAGCTGAATTAAGTAGTGGGTTGTTTCCGTGTTTCCATGTGCTCCTTTATCCCTATCTTTCATGCACCAAAGAAAGCTCTTTACAGATGGAAAAAAATTGAGATAAACAGTCATTTTCCAATAACAATTCCCTTTTCCCCATGTGACTGCTTTTCTTCAGAAGGCATCTGCTCACCAAAAATAAACATGAGGATATTAAATATATTTTTTTCCTGTAAGTCATATGAGACCTGATCATCTACTAAAATTGAAACTTGTCTGGGAGATATTCAAGCAAAATTGAAAGGCTTTCCAGGAGTGCAGGAAACAAGTAAAAAGAAGACATTTCTTTTCCTGAATTCAGAAATTGTTTAACAAGAACTACCTGCCTTAGTTCTTATATTCACAGAAAATGCACTGGTTTGACTCCCAGGGTCTCTCTTTCTTCTCTTCTCTTTCTTCTCTTTCCTGGCTTTCAAATTTATTCAGTTTTATTGAGGTGAGCCTGAGGAATTAGAGCTGCTGAAGATGCCATGAGCATGTGATTAAGTGGCAACCACAGAATATTAAATATTGGTGGTGTGAATGACACCTTTATATAGATGGATTTGGAAAAAATACACTTTATATATATATATACTTCTATATCCAATATATATATATATCATGAAGAAAAGATGTTTTACCCTCAACCATGATGCATATTTGAGATGTGGATTCTCCTTCTCATCCTATACTATATGTAAATAACTTGTCAGATATCATGGCACAGATTAATCTCAATTTTAGGCAAATATGTCTAAATACACAGCCAAATACAGGCAATTTGGGGTTTAGGTGGTCTGGGAATGCCTTACACTTCCATCTGTTAAGGTAATTTCAGGTTCTGTAATTGGAGATTCTACCCATTTGTGACCCCAGTTTATGAGAAAAAGAATCTTACAATGTAGAAAGTAGTTTGTTTTTTTTTTGTAATAAACAATAATATTTTTAAATAAATAATAATAAGAAATGGGTCATAAGGCAAATAGCTTCACACTTCACATTTAAATTTCATATCTGCAAAAAAGCATTGCTGAAATTATGGTGTTTAGTTATTCAAATCAAGGCATGTTACTCCTGGTACTCCAAAGGTAAGAAGAATTGGTGTGTTATCTTAATGAAATATGCATTTCTGAGCCTTGCTAATGTTGCAAATTTTGTTAAAGTGGTAACTGTTTCTTTGCTTTTAGGTATTTGGGTTTTGCAGCTGATGGAATTGCACTGGGGACTTTGCTGTGCCCTCCAGGGGCCAGTGCTGAAAGTGTTTGATTTGTCTGCAAGACCAAAATATGTTTTTCTTCCTGGATTCTTCAATCCTGATAGAGCCATAGAATTCATCCCCAAACAGGGCTGTACAACCCAGGGTGACAGATCCTACACTGCTTCAACAAGGGATTTTATTTGCATTGATTAAATCCTGTTGTTAAATTAAAATTAAAACACAATCAAAAAGCAATTAAAAAACATAAGCCAAGAAAAGCTTTGCGTTTCTCCAGCAGCCTACCTAAAGATCTCAGTTTCTTCACCAAATAATATCCAATAATTTTAGATGCTGTATTTAGTGGACTGCCTTCAATCTGACAATTAACACCAATTAACAGCAGCAAACTCAATTCAAAATCAACATAAAAACCAGCAGGTTGGCCATGCAGACACATCTTTCCATCTAGCATATGAAGATTTCATGGCTGGAAACTGAATCTAGGAAAATCCAGGCCTATAATTAAGTCTGAATATTTCTTACAGTTGTTCCAATTAACTGTGGGATCATCTTAGTAAGGACTTTGTTGTCACTTGAAATCTTTAATTGAATCTTGTGCCTCCAAGTAAATCACATGCTGTGGGCTTGTTGAAGGGAGACATAGAATAAAGGACTACAGTTTGTGTTATTTAAATAACAGATGGGATAATTGGATTTTATATTCTGAGAAACATGCCAGCAAAAATGTTGAAATATAACTGAATTAGTTGATCTAATAAATCAATACTGAAAACTTGCCAAGATGACAGATCGCTTCCTCTTTAGTCTGAGAGCAAAACAACCCCCAGGCTGTGTTAAACATATATCCAGGGCAGCAGAGAGCATGGAAGTGAGCACATATCTCCATGTCTTTAATGTGAGTGCTATTCCACAACCCCCTAATTACCCACTGTGTCAGAAATATGTTTAAAGTAACAGGAACCACTCTTTATCTCATTTAATACCACAAAAAAGCCAACCAAACAAAAGAAAAACCAAAAAAAAAACCCCACCAAAACCCCCAAGTGATTTGCTGAAATTCCTCCAAGTCGTTTCTGAAATAGCAGAGGAGTTTGCAAAGACAGGACTGTCTCGAGCCACTGTAAACACCTGTGACCCAGCAGCTCCTGAACACATGAACTCTAATTAATTTCTGTCATTCATTAGCTCCCTCTGTCAGCAGCCATCCCTGATGTGATGGTTTGTGGCCCTATAAACCTCTGCTCACCTTTGCTGATCATTCTTCCATGAGTTCAATCAGAAGGTAACTATGGCAATCCTTCTAATTTTATTTTACATCTGACCCTGCCACAACTCAAAGGCCTTCCTACTCGATAATTTTCCTGATCACAGACAGACCACAGAACATTACCTTCATTTTGGGACCCTTTTAAAATAGAAATTATCAATAATCCTGTGAATTGGTACTGTTTAATTCAAGTAGATCTTCCCCTGACTGCTATCAGAGGATTTTATTCCAGTGACATTGTCCCATAGTACATTTGGCTTGAACTGTTCCATCTGGTCTTTGTGGAATGCAAACTACCCACATTAGGTCATTAAGGAGTTACAATAATTATTTTTCAAACATTAAAATGTACTTTTCTATCAAATACAGTAGATTTCCTGAAGGAAGGTAAACAGGGAATGCTATTGGGAAGAAATTGAAGGGTGTTCCACAGCTGATCTCATCTCAGAAAATGATTCATTACCAAACCCACTGAAGAACACTTCATTTCATGCCAAGTAGCTGCAAACAAGGGCACTGTGCAAAGAGCCCTTCTAAATTAATAAAAGTATATTAATAAAAGTGTTTCTAATAGATCCTTTGATGTGTCATTAACCATCATTAGCACTTGGGAAAGATGAAAAGAGGCTTTAGTAGGAACCCGTTCTGAAAGACACTGAAGAATAATTGTGATGCTCAGGTCTCTGAGATGCTTCACAACACACTCAGGAACCATTTGGGGGATGACAAAAAAGTCTGGGGCTTTTGTGGTGGAAATAAAACCCCATCTCTCCTTCACTTACAGCATTCCCAAGTGACTGTGAGCACGTGGCTTTCGCAGAAGCAGCAGCAGAAAATGGTATTGCCAGACAGATCTGACTCTTCCTGCCAGCCAAGGCAAAATGGGTCTTGTGGAGCATGAGGACATCCAGGGAATTGCAAGAGCTGGCATGAGGAGAGAAATCCTCCCTGAATGATGGAAGACCATCCCTTCTGCCCAAGCAGCACCAGAAAAATCACTTTATCCTGAAATAAGTGGAGTTTTCCATGGCTGCAGAGCTTGTTAGATCAATGCAGACAATCTGCAGTGATGGCTCCTCATGGGGTACCAGAACTGCAGGAGCCTTCACACAGACAACAGCCAAGCCCTCCAACCTTTGATGTGTCCCCCAGGCCTGGTTTTCTTCAGTAAATTGCTTTGACTGTCACAGGAACAAAGGTGGAATAAAAATGAAAGTGAGAAGAAGTGACAGCTCATTCACTGCTACCTGGCTTGTAGAATTAATATGATATGAGGCTGGTTTGATGAGAATTAACATTTTAAGGAAAAAGTGTATTTTAATGAAATGAGAGCATCTGCTTCTCTGTTACTTTGGAGACATGAGGTTAAAAAATAAGAAATACAGACAGGAGAAGATGGCTTATCCTGACCAGTTTTCTGGGGGATTTTTTGGCTGTTGAAGATGAAACAGAGAACCAGAAGATGTGACAGAAACAGAGTGGAGAACAAACTACGTTCGCATGTAGTGCTCATTTGCTTGGCAAACCACATGGGCATTTTTTTGAGGACTTAATATCACAGCCCAAAGATGGAAAACACTGAGTAGTAAAAAGCACTGAGCAAGTGAATAAAAAGTGCTAGTACGTGGTAAAACACAGATTAAATCCTTAGGTAGCTCTGTAGGTGCTTTGTTGCTTTATAATTGTGAATAACTCCGAATTCTGCAAGGTCAAATACTGTAAATTTGTACTGTAAACACCTGCTCATCCCCAGCTTGGACTGATCCTGGGAATTGCCCCAGGTGTCACAGCCATGCCCTGTAGGATGTTTTTCACCAGATCTGGGTTTAAATGGGAGCTCTTTGGCTCAGCTAATTGGGTTCACTCAGCTGACTCCATGATCTCAGAGGTCTTTTCCAGCCTTAATGAATCAGTGATCTCAGAAACGCTGGGGCTCAGCATTTTTTCCTGCAGAGAATCAGTCTCAGCAGCAGTGTCAGTGCTGGCTGGGGTGTCACACACACCCTTGGGCCCACATCTCTTGGGGTAGGCTGAAAATTGTGCAGATTGAACTGCACAGGCTGAAATTCAGTTGTTTCACAGTGCAGCAGCGGGAAGAAAGAGCCAGGCACGAATTTACACCACCACTCACTAGTCCAGCATCAGCTGTGCTGTAAACAACACTGGGGTTCCCAGCACAAGCTTTTCAGGCTTCTTGTGGGTTACACTGATTTTTCAACCAATTGACCTGGTCTGATAATTGCTGAGACATGTCCAGAGTGAAGATGTCTGGTTGTAAGACAAAAACAAAAAAAAAAGTGTCAGAATTGTGGTTTTACACAGAATGACACCAGCCTTCCCTCAGTGGTGGCAGCACCAATTTTGTTATTGCTGGTCCTTAAGCTTTGCACTTTAAACATCCAAAATTTTAGGAGTTTACCAGCTTGTGTTCACTGCAGGCAGCTCTTCCTCCCCATGGTGTTCTTCCAAACAGGCATTTCAGCTGGAGCAGGATGAGTTTGATCACCCTTAAGTGCAGCAAAGCTCCAGCTTGGGAAAAAATGTGTTGGAATGGGCTGGTGTGGATGAATTCTTGTCTATTTAAAGCTCACTGCTTGAGGCAGGCACCTGTGGACAGCAAGGGCTACTAGAAAGGGCCTGGGACCACTGGCTGAGGATTCCATGAAGGAAGAAAAACAAATCTCTCAGTCTGGGGACTGCCCTGGTCCCTGCTGGGCGAGAAGGCAGAAGAATCTCTCCTTTAAAACAAAACACAAGGCTCTGTCTGACTGTGGTGTGTTCTGGAGGAAAATCTGCTTTTTCCAGAGGGATTCCTCTGTGTGAGCTGAAACTAATCACATCCCCTGGAATCAGCCAAAGAGGCCAAAGAATTACAGTAATTTTAGGTTTATTTTTGAGGAAAATAATAATAAGAATAATAAGAATAATAATAATAGTAATGCAAAGATGGCAGCAAAAGCACCTGGGAATATTAACTCATACCTTCAGAGGTCACCTCATCACAGCACTGCTGAAATTAAAACAGCTGCCTAAATGAACTTTTGGTTGCACAGAGGATGAAATTTAGGTAGACTTGAGTGAGAGGGGGTGGAATGACCTTACAACTGCAAAGCACTGGTGAAATGTGACAGCTCAGAACTGCAGCCCCTGTGCTGGACAGTTTGTACAGCTGTGTGCCTTTGATGGGAGGGCAGGGCCAGAACTGGGCCAGGAGGTGGGAAATATTCCAGAGGTCAGCAGTGTTTACCAGATAAAAAAGGAGTGTTAGTGATGGCAATAAAGCAGTCATATTTTCACAAGTGCATGGGATAAATCAGATTGCTTTTGAAAAGGATTTATGTTTTTTTGTAAAGAATCTGAAAGTTATTTATAAAGCCTCTAGAACCTGCTGATTTTTCATTTTTGATACCCCTAAAGCTAGAATCATTGTGTGTGGCCTCCAAAGATTAGTTAGTCCATCTTTTGGTCCCAGGGTAGGATCAGGTATAATTTTGACCTTATCAGGTATCTTGTCTAACCTGTTTCCAAAACACTCCATTAATAGATTTTTAGCAATGTCCCAGGCAAATAATTCCAACATTTCACTATCTCTGCTTTTTGAAACTTCATCTAATATTTTAAAAAGTTTTCTATTGTTGTTGCAGTTTATGTATCTCACTTTCTGCGTACCACAAATATGGAACCAGATTTCTTCCTTGTTTTTGCTGGAACACTTTCCGTGTATGAAAATATATGGAATATATACCCAGCATGCCAGATGGTGAATGAAATGGGGACGTCAGCTGTGGATCTCTCCTCTGTGCCACATTGCAGAGAGCTCCTGATGTCCCAGGAGTAGCAAAAGAATAACTTTGTTGTGCAGCACTAGGTGGAAATTGCAAGGAATCTGTTCCCTAGAGTGATTATACTATTTTTTTTTTTTTAATTGCAGTGAGATATTTATGGATAAAGGTGATATAATGAGGCAGTTAAACCACTCTCCCAATACCCACTGAGGTGCAAGAAGGGAAAAATAAAAGGCAGAGATGATGTTTAACAGCTCATAGGCAGCACCTTTATCCTCATGTGCCCTGTCAGGAGCCAAGTACCAACACCGTCAACTATTCTGAGGTCAAGGTGTTGACCTGCTGTTCATTAGCTGAGCTGCAGAACCTACAGAGGGAAACAAGCTGCTCTGTGGGGAATTAATTTTGCTCCTCTAGGGCAGGACAAGTTGGTGGTACAGCAGGAATTGCTGCTGGTGATCATTAGATGGCAGCCTTCCTTTAGGTTAGGGAGAGAAGGTTCTGAATTTGCTACAGCTCTTCCAACCCACATAAAGAAAAAGATCATTTCTTCCCATCTGTTGTCACTGGCAAGTTTTCATATTTGTTGCTAAGTTGACCCACCACCCACACTGAATTCACCTCACCCAAACCTTCCCTGCCAGGGTAATGCAAACCCTTTTCCCCTTGCAGCTCCTGCCTGACTCAGAGATGCTGTGAAGTGAAAAGTGAGCAGGTTCCTCCCTCTGCAGACACCTCCACATCAGCCTGGGCTGGAGGGATTCATGCACAGACACCCAATCCATGCAAAGGGACACCAGGTGGCAGGATAATAAAAATCATCTTAGTGACCTCGACTTGATTCCTTTTCATTCCTCATCAAACTCGTGTTTTCTGGCAGTGATTTTTTTACTTTACGCTCAATAAATGTCTTTAGGGTGCTCATGCTGATGGATTCCTTTTTCATTCTTTTTTAACAATAAGAAAAGATCCCTTTTCATTAGCAGAAGATTTAAGCTGTACAGGAAGTTCTTTTAATTGATTTTGGCATTCATCATGCATTGAATTAACTGCTTAGCCAGGTCATGATTTTTAGTGCCAAATTGGAGGGATTTTAGAGGGTGTCCCTTCTATTTTCTTGCTTTGAAAGGCAAATTGTTAGCTTGTTCTAATATTCTTCCAGGTTTGAGTGAAGAGAGCTTGGTAAATAGAACTAAACATGAAATAAAACTATCTCCATGCTCCATGAACCAGTAAGGCTTTGCTCAAGACACAGAAAAACTGTGTAATAAATTGCTATGGAACTGATTAGGATGGGATGAAATTATACCTAAAATCCTCCTCCAGCTTCACGGCACTCAGAAATGAAGCAGAATTAATGATATTTGAGATGAGGAGTCCATGCTTATTAAAAACCCAACTGGTGTGTTTGCTAAATTTATCAGTGCACCTGATAGGACGTTTAAACCAATAAAGCAGCTGACACTGGTTGAAAATGTAATAAATAAAATGTAATAAAACACAGTGTTTCTGTAACTCGTGGTTTAGTAGCTCCCAAATTGATGCTCTGGCCACGGTAAATTGTTTGGATTAATTCTATTTCTCCCAGCACCTGCTCTGCAGTTGATTTGCAGACATTTTTCCACATGAAAGTGGAGCTCTCGTTCATCCCTGTTCCTGGTGGTGCTGGTGTGAACCCTCCAGCTCCCAAGGATGAAAGGGAAAGGGAAGCTGGCTGAGCCACCCACGCCTCTGCTGCTGCTCCTGCTTTTATGACGTTTGTACTCAAGGATTCCGAGGTCCCTGTTGTGCTTGACAAGCAGAAAGGGAGAAACAACAGGAAGCTGAAGGATGGGGACTGAAAAGGAAGGAGGGAAGTACAGGGAGAAGGGAAGATTGTGGGATGAAGGGAGGAAATGGGGAAAAAGCAGAAAAAAATGAATTGAATGCTACAGACAACTCTTTGGATCCAGAGGTCTCAGGTGGATTTAAAAAAAATAGTAATTTCTCCAAGGTGCCTTATTTAGGGATCCTGTTGCCTTGAATTTGCAGTAGTACATAGATGGAAATGGAGGCCAAAAATATCAATCTTCAGAATTTCTTCTCTGCCTCCAGTGATGATGGACCAGTTCTGGAGGTCCACCAGATACAGGTGCTTCAGATGGATATCTAAAGTTAGATGGGACTGATCCAGGTTTTGATGTTTCCAAAGGGTGTGTGGTTTGGCTGAAGATCTCCACAACATCATCCCACACCCACTGAGTTATTGGGAAGAGAGTTGACCTAAACCAAACAGTTTGCAACTTTATTTTTCCTGTGAGTCGTTGATTTTCCTGCTGCTATTTCTGCCAGCTGGAGAAATTGGAATTTTCTTTCTCTAGTTCCACTTAATGGGAACACAGTGGGGGCACTGGCACATGGTGGAGTCTAGTGAAGGTGGGAGATATTCTGGTGTATCCTGGATAACCTGCTCTTCCTCCAGGATCAGCTACAATTTAAATGGAGTCAGCTCCCAGAAAAAGAAAAGGGAAAGCTCCCCATTAACGCCATTTGTCACAAGTCCTTAACATCATATTTAACCTTTAGCCTTATCAACATCCAGAGGGGAACAAAAGACCCAAACAAAAACATTCTGAATAAATGAGATTTGACAGAACCTTCCTCAAGAGCAATGGCTTTAAAACTGTCTGGAAGAAATGCTTTTAAAAATAGACCAAATTGATCTGTCACCTTTGGAAAAAAAATCAATCTTCAGAAGAAAGAGAGAAAGTTCTATTATTCCCCTTCCAGCTTCTCATAATCATTTTTGAAATCTAGGTTTCACCAAGGAAACCTTTTCAGTTCGTTCTTTTAAAAGAGTTAAAGAGTTCCTCCATTCATTTTTCTTCTTTTTTTTTTCCCCTTTGGTGTGACAGCATGGTACAAAACACCTTTCCTGTATGTGTGGAAATAAAGGATGTAAATCTGAGTTCCAAGACCATGAAAATATCATCAGTAAAGATGAAATCGGGCATATTCCTACTGCTGCTGAACAGAATATCAGAGTTACTTTCATTTACTTACACATAATTTATTTTTGCATCTCCCAGTGGCTAAACAAAACCAGACAGTGTGAGATACATAAAAAATAATTAACAATCACTTCTCTGTGAATCCTGGTAAGCTCAAAGATGTAGGCAATGCTCCATCTCCAAAATGCCCTCAACAGGATTGATGGATTCATCCATCTTCCCATTTTGCACACCCAAATATTTGATCTAATCTTCACCCAAATCTATGGGAAGAGGCTGTTGATTGCAGTGGGCTCTGTATAAGATTTTTAATTTCAAGATACAGCTAAATGCATCTTCCATGTCCCAAAAGAGACAGAAGAAGAGAGAAGAGAGGTTTTTCTCTCCTCACCAGCTCACTGGGATGTACAAATGGAAAGCTTTTGGATGATAGGCACTGACATGCATTGGTAGATTATTACTAGAAACTGATAATTGCATCCCAGCTAATTAATTAGAAATTTAGAATTTAGCTTAGAAAATGATTTAATCACCACTTGGCACCTAAGGACTCTTTGTTCCTGACTTCAGGCTCGTCAGTGACATGGCTTAGCTGAGCTCTCCAGCTAACTAACCAGAGTTAGTGGTTTTTGGGGGGATTTTTCCACCCTGGAGCCTTGGGGAAGTGTTGCAAGGTTGGGAACTGGACCAGGACATTCACTAATTTCATCTGTTAGCTTTGGGAACAGTCAGTATCTGTGTTTTACACAAAACTGCACAAGATAACTTCAGCATAGACCTTTGCATGAGGAAATGTAGGAAACACTCCTTTTTCCTAGACACAGAATATGGAAGTTGCTTTAAATCCTTAATCATTCAGTGGACTTTTTTTTTTCTGGATAAATCAGTTAATTTGTTACCTGACTCCTACATTTAAATAAAATTCTCTGTAGTTTAACCTACACTTTTCTCAATGTTTGTTTGCGTTACCTGACAAGCGTAACAAGCCCTGTAACACATCACAATGTAATTATTGCATTAATCACCATCTGAACACTTTAATTATCAAATGATTGCATGACAAGGAAGCATTCCAGACAACACAGAGCTAGATTTATCTGTGCTGTGTGCTGTTACAAGTGCTCACAGCTTGGGTTAGGATTTCTGAGTCTTTAGGATCCTTGCTAAGGTATTCCTGGTTCTCTCCTCCTTTCCCTTTTCCCAGATTCTTTCCCCAGAGAATACTGGCACTCACTTTACAATCTCATTTATCTCCATTTTCCTAGGTGATTATTTAGGATGATGACCCCAGCAACAGAAATAAAGGGACAGCAGAAGGATTTTGCCACAGAATAGATTTATTTCTTTTAGATAACCCTTGACTGTTGTAACTTCTAAATAAAAACCCAAATTGCTGGATCATCCAGAGTGAGTAGGTGGAAACTGATGGATTCAGAGCATGAAAATTCTGATTTTAGATGCATTCAGCGAGTCCTTTTTGTTTCTTACAGGACATAAAAATACAAATACTGAAACAAGCTGAGAACAGCTTCACAGTGCTGGAGACCTCAAACATTTTGGGTTTTATCAGTAGCGACAAGAGCGCAAATTTGCAAATATAACAGAAATAAAACAATATTTAAAAAAAAATCATTAAAAAGCTTTATTTGTGGGTCAAACTGAAATCTTTGAAAAGCTTGAATCTAGACACATTTTGGGGAAGTCTGTGATTAAAAAAAAATAAAAATTTATGGACTTGTCCAAATCAAAATAACTATCCTATGAACTTTGGATAAATTTGGAATCTTTTTTTGATTGTTGGCAGTAACTGGTCAGCATCTTCATGTTGTAACATCTTCACTGCAAACCCATCAAAGTCTGGTCTCACCATGTCCTTACATCATATAAATTATCTATAATATATATATACTACATGAATTATACACATTTATACATATACATTATACATAAAATATACACATTTATGTTATTATTAATTAAAATGTACACATTTTAAATGTTAAGGAGATTTCCCTCTGGGGAAGGAAAAAGAAGAAAGTTGAAGATGGCTGCAAGCTTATTATTCCAGGGTACTAAAACTTCATACTAAACTTTATGCATTATTGAGATTTTAATATAATTTCCTTCAAAGAAATAACTCACTGTGGTCACTGGGGCTGTGTTTAGTAATAACAATGTTCACAGAACACAATTCCTCCTTGACCAGAATGAACTTCATCAAATATTCAACATAAATTTTTATGAAGCAAATATTTAATTATGTGTATATAGTCTTGTAATTGCAAAGTAATGATTTGGTTCAATATAAACTTCCTCCATTCTAATATTTAACTGTAATTAAAAAAAGTTCAGGCAAAACTTGTGATGAGTATTTGAAACATGAATAGGATTTTAACCAGGAGTGTTTTCTTGACAGCTCTTTTAAACATATTGTCCCTGGTAATATTTTAAACTGACTTAAATTAATGCAACTTGTCCAGTTTGGTTTTTGATGCATTGAATGAACCAGGAGGATTTACAGGAAGTTAACTTTGCTGCAGGAATACAGACAGACATGAAGACATGATCTGTTGATTAATATCCCCTCTAACTCCAAACACCCAATTGATTTTTTTCCTATTTTGTTGACTTAACAGACTGCAGTTCTGGCACTGGGTCCCAGATACAATAAGAGATGATTTGACAAAAACCCTCCAGTCATGCTGAGAACATCACCAAGTTTTCCTTTGTCTGCATGAAAGACTGAGTAGAAAACTAATTTCCCCATGGAGAGAAAAGCAGAAGTTACATTGAGAAAAAGGAAAAAAGGAATCAAGGCTGCCCCCACAAAATGTCAGAATCAAAACTTAAAAATCAAAGTATGTAGGCCGCACTTCAAAATATTTAACCAAAAAAGATTGTTTAATTGGCTCCTGAATAGTGAGCACTGGTTCACATACAGAGAATAATGGATAATAAAGACAGGTTTGTAACAGGGAAAAGCCAGGCAAGCTCCAAGGCACTAACATGAAATCCCAGGGAATATCCTGCAGGTTAAATTGCTAAAGTAGAAAAGCTTCTTTTTGATAGGTTGAGAAAAATGTGAGTGGGGAGATGAAGACAATACAAACTACTATGCCAAGCTATGAGGAATACAATCTGAACCGAAAGAAAACATTTGCAATTCCCACTCACTAAAATCACATTTGATTTCCAAGTCTTCTCTTGGCTATTATCAAACTCCTGATCATTACAAAAGCAAATGAAGCAAGCAAACAAAACCCACTCTTGACCAATCTACTCCTCATTCTTCCCCTGCATCCCAATATTTTTGAGTCCTTGTGCAGGAGCTTTGGCTTTGGAATGAAGGTCTGGGTAGAATCACTATGGCACAAATATTAATCAATATGGAAAAAAACAGAATTGAAGAATCACAGAATAAACTAGGTTGGAAAAGGCCTTTCATATCATCAGGTCCAACCTATGACCTAACACCACCTCATCAAGCAGACCATGGCACCAAGTGCCACGTCCAGGGATGGTCACTCCACCATGTCCCTGGGCAGACAGTTCCAGTGCCCAGTCATTTTTCCAGTGAAGCATTTTTTCCTGATGTCCAACCTAAGCAGATTGCTGGAGTGTGTGGAATATAACACACAGACACAAATGGTGAGGATTCCCCTGGGGAAGGCACCTGCTGGACCTGCTGTCTGCACCAGAGAAGGAATTCTGGGTGAAGTTGTGGTTAGAAGTCACTTTGGACAAAATAGTAACATCTCAGAGAAGCAGAAAGAGGGGTCAGTCAAATGCTGCCTTGGGCTCCCAAAGGCCAGACTTTGGTCAGTTTTAGAGCCTGGTTGGTGAACTCCCTTGGGAGGCAGTTCCTGAAGGGCAAAGGAGTCCAAGAAGGCTGGACTTGATCTGCAGAAATCTGAAAGGCACAGCAGCAGATTGTCCCCGCAGGGCAAAAGATGTGCCAGTGGGGAGGATTGAGATTGGATATTATGAAATATTTCTTCACAAGCAGAGTTGTCCAGCACTGGCACAGACTGCCCAAGGCAGGGTTGGAGTCCCCAACCCTGGAGGAACTTAAAACCCATGTGGCATTTGGGGATGGGAGGTGGCCTTGGCAGTGTTGGACTCAACGATCTTGGAGGGCTTTTCTAATGTAAATGATTCTGTGTTTCCAGGATAAACACATGATTAAACAGGTGTGTTCTGCTGAGTCCAGACATGGGATTAGCAACAGTGTTATAAATAAAATCCTGAGGTTCAAATTGTATGTTCATGTTAAGGGGTTTTGGTGTTGTAAGTCCCGAAGGAGTTCATTGTTAAGGAGTTCTTACTTGTTTCATATTTGCGTCTGTACCCCCTCATTCCTTACTCCCTCCCAACTCGTCGGGTGGTGCGGCCGCTGCTGCCCAGGAGGAACTTCCGCATTCCCATAAAGACTTGCACATGGGTGCATATTAAAATCATATTATCACTTGGGAACGGAGATAGCTCTGGACAACGGGCCACCTTCCAGAAAATCTGGAGGACCACCCTGCGGAGACAGCGGGGACCTGGGGAGACTGGATGCACCAATCTCAGTCCCGCAAGCTGGTCACCGTAACCTGGGCAGGACTTGAGAGAGAAGACACCCCTAGACGTTCGAGCCAGAGATAGAGCCTCCGGGCGATCTCGGCGAGGATAGAAGCTCCAGTCCTGCCGACAGTGAGTGACGACAGGCCTGCGGGATCCTCCTCCTCGGCGTCGACCACGGGGAGCAGCGGCGGCGGCTCGCACCCCGAGCCCCCCACCTCTAGGCCCATTCTAATAAAGGCTTATTGATAGGAGCAGAAGGTCTCCTGGCTCTTTAATTTACATCAACAGGACAAGAACTGAGGGTAGTAAGTGGAAACACAATAAGTTTCACGTCAACATGAGGAAGAACTTCTTTATGTTGAGGGTGGCAGAGCACTGGAACAGCTGCCCAGGGAGGCCATGGAGTCTCCCTCTCTGGAGACATTCCAAACCCACCTGGGCATGTTCCTGTGTCACCTGCTCCAGGTGACACTGCCTTAGTAGGGGGGTTGGATGAGATGATCTCCACATGCTCCTTCCAACTCCAACTATTCTGTGATTCTAAGAATATTTTACCTTCTGTTTGTGGGATCCACCTTAATTGAACAAATTAAAATTTAGGAAAGGTAGTTTCCTTAGTCTGAAACAAGAGGTAATGGATGGAGACAGGCAGCTGCACGGTTTTCTGAAACATATGTTGACATTGCCATCTAGAGAGCTTTGGTATTAGTAAGGGATTTCATGTAAATAAATTCTGACAGTGCAATGCAGCGTTGGGATTGTTTAGTTAAGCTACGTTTCTCCGGATTTTCACCAAATGCAATTTTGTTTCTGAGTGCAAACCCAGCTATTTTTCTTTTTCCTAACTTTAGTCCATTCTTTTTTTTCAAGTTTTATTCTCACAAGCTGCATTTAAATTCATTTTTTTATTCTATAAGAAAGAAGATTTTCCATTTATAATTTCTGGGGAAAAGGTACTGTTTTTAGGAGAAAGAACAAGATATAGAGATGGCCCAAGTTTGAAGTCTTCTTATACTGTGCTAGCTGTACCAGAATGTAAAGAAGTGATCCAGCAAAATGCCAAGCACCGCCATTATTTTTTATTTTTAATGATTTTTAGGAATATGTAATTTGAACATGTGAGTATACAAAACATCAGTTTATTCCAGCAGCCAAATTAAATCAGGGGATTCTGTTGATTAAATAATTGGTATCCTAGTCCTGTTTTTCAAAACTCCAGTTCTAACCAGGGCAAGAAAATGCAACTTTCAAGATGTGCAGACATGAAGTGATAACTCAGCCCCAGAACTGTGATTATGAAGACAGTAAATATTAACTGGTTCACAGAAGCCTTGCTCTGAACCCCAGCTGCAGCCCAGCAGATGATGCAGCTCCCTTGACTCTGTAACAGCAGGAGTACCAAAGGAAGCAGGAAAATGCTCATATTCATTGATATCAGAATTATTTCTTAAAGTTCCTTTTGTGCCCCTCATGTCAGATCAGTGTGGGTTAGTCCAGAGAGGAGACCCACCACTGAATTAAATTTGAAGCTGCCTCTCACCCCTTGCAGCAATTCTTACCACAAAAGCTGTAAGTGTTAAAACATGGTCAAATCTGTCCAAGATAAAGCCTCAATATAGATAAAAGGTATTTCCTAGATTAAAATTGAGCAATCAAACCCCTACCCACCAATATTTTGTTTCCGTTTTTATTCTTTCCTCTCAATGCCCACTCCTCAAAGACTTTATTCTTCCCCACTCTTTAGCATCTTTTATCTTTTCTCCAGGTAGACCCAAGTTCTATGCATTTTTATGGTCCCTACATTTACTTCTTGATGTAAAACCAGACCGCTCTGCTTTGCCTCTGAAAAGCAGCTTTTATTTAGCCTTCTGCAGTTCTGATGTCTAAAGCTGTGATGGGCATCCTGCCCACCTGAGGGCTCAGCAGCTTCATATTAATTCCAACAAACTCTGGACTGAAAGTTACCTAGAGCTGGGGTTTAATTGCTGTCTGCTTCTTCCTGTTTGGTGAAAGTGTTAAAACATTTCCTTTGGCTCCTCTGTTCGGTTCAGGGAGAGTTTTCCAGGAGAGCAAAGTAGGTCTTGTGGGAACATCAGGGTTTGTTGTGCCTGAGAGCATTGTCCAAATGCTCCTTGAGCTCTGTCAGGCTTGGGACCATGACAGCTTCCCTGGGTAGCCTCTTCCACTGCCCAGCCACCCTCTGGGTGAAGAACCTTTTCCTGATATCCAACCTAAACCTTCCCCAACAAATCTCCAGCTATTCCCTCAGGTCCTGTCACCGCTCACCAGAGAGCAGAGATCTGTATTGCAATAATGCTCCCACTTCACAGACAGGACCCAAGACACCAAAATCAACCTGTGCTCAGCCTTGCTTATATCCTTTCAAAAATAGCAGCAGAAGTGCCTAGCACAGAATCACTCAAAACGTGTTTGATAGATGAGATAAGAAGCCAAATACACCCAAATTTCTCTGCATCCTGGGCTGCTGAACACTTCTCCTGTCTCCTTCTGAGCCTCCCAGATTGCAATCAGTGGGATACTTCAGGCTGCTCTCCTTGACTGTGATGTATTTTCAAAATTATTTTAAGACTGTCTGTACTTGCTATTGTTAGGGGCTTGTTTTCACTATGCAGATGTATTTAAATGTATTCATCCTCCCCCAACTTTCCTGTAGTGACTGTCAGCTGTGTCTGCACAACCTGCCAATTACAGTAACTTCCAGAACAATAACAGCCTAATTGATAGGCAGAGTAAATGAAGGAACAAGGAGGAGATCATCAATGCTGGCAAACGAGTCAACAACACCCGGAGTGGTCATCAGGTGTTCTTCTCCCTTAAGGACTTCAAAGCAGATATTTGAAATTCATATTAAAATGCATGAAGTGTGTGATCCTGCCTGCTTCACTCAGGATAGGGTAGATTGGAGAATTTAAAATCATACAGGATTTTAGAGCCTAATTCTCTTGTATTTGAACTAAAGTCCTAATTTTTATGAGGGAGGTTCTTATAGGGAATGATTGCTCACAATATTTTGCTTAAGCTGTGTAGCTCCATATTGCCTTCAAAGGCAGACAGTGCCCAAGCACAGCAGCACAGTTCTCAGGCTTGATACAAATCTCGATATTTTCATTGTTCTGAGTCTCATTTCCACATTTCTATGTAGCAGATTGTATGTACTCAAATACTCCAAGCATGGAAATGCTTACCTTACCCATGCAGAAGCATGAGATAGAAAGGTAATTCCCAAAAATGGCCCTCAGGTGGTAGACTTGAAAAGACAATCTTTTCTTGTCTTTGGGATGATGAGAAGTTAACTTCTTCTTTCAGCAACATCTGCCTCCTTCATTCTTGCTATGGTCATGGGTCTATTTCTTGTGCTGCAAGAAGGAGATGAAGTCCTGGACAAAAGATTTCTGGATCCTTTGTGTCATGAGTAGAGTCTAAAATTTGAGGCAAATACCGCCTTCAAGCCTAAAGCAGAGGTTTAGGTTGTGATCTGTCTCAGTTTGTCTGGGGGATCCAGGCAGTGTTATTGTTACACATTCTGTCATCTTCCTTTACTTCAATTGCACTTTGAGTTTTTGGGGGTTTTACTGGGTAAAAAAAGTCTGTGAGGAAGACTTTAGGACACTAAAAAACTGCTTTGCTGTGATATTTACATGAGATTCTGGGAAATGATATTTCTCACAGGAGTCTGTACCTCTCTTTCCTCCACGGCAAGTTCTATTCCAGAACATATGTAATTGTATAAATAATTATGAACAAACACTGCAGTATTGATGTCAGAGCAAGCCATCCTGCCAGTTTCCTGTTGGAAGGCACTGCTGAGGGTCAGGAGAACATGACAATTTTAGGAATGCAGTAAAATTTTTCTAGGAGAAAAAGTACACAAATGTCCATCCCTTTTGAACCAAAGGTAAAGAACTGAAAAAGAAGTTGGCAGAAATCAGAGCATCCTAGAAGACCAAGGCTATAAATCCTCAAGGGCACTCAGATATTTGTGTTACTGTATGAGTTACTGAAATCCTTTGCAGGGAAACATCACTTTAGTTTTATCTCATGGAGTCCTCTATACTGCAAGGTGTTCCACGCCCAACTTCAGCTCATGGAAATTCACCTAAACGTTGATTTACACCTCAATTTTTTCCCAGAGCTTTGCCCCAAACAACACACTGATTGTTGAGCCTGAAAGCCTGAAAAGACCCAGAGAACAAAGTGATTGTGGTAAAGCTACTCCAAATCTTGAGGAAAATAAAATTAATATACATATATATATACAAGAGCAAGTATAGGGAGGTAAAAGTGACAAAAAGTACAACAGAAAAGCTCTTAGTTTGTGAATAGAAAATATAAATACCATACAGAAATTTACATACTGAAATAATGAGTTTAGTAGCCACTTGATGTACTCAATAGCTATAGAATAAAATGATTAATTCAATAATAATAGTAATAATAATAATAATTATATTCTTTTTGTCCAGAAAATCACTGAGCACTTCACAAAGGGTGTCAGCATCATTAGCATTATTTTAGATTCTAAAATTCAGCTGACAGAGGATTTTTAGCAGAGATCCCTCTGGAGCCTGATCTTGAATTTTGCTCATGATGGTTTCTTCCTTTGCCCATCAGCAGTATTTGCAAGTCTAAGCAGCTTTGCAAAATTGTACCAGGTCATGCTTTTCCCCTTTAATATGTGAGTGACATTTCTTTTTCTCTTAAATGACTCATCAGAGCAAAACCATGGAAAACAACTTTACTTTTACACATTTCCAGAGGGTTTTTCCTTCCATGTGGTAGAGTGGAACCCTCTTCTCCAGTCTGAAGTGCTCCCAGCACTTCGGGATCATTCCTTGACCTTGTAACAGCCTTTACCCACATCTTACCCAGAAATAAGTTTGAGTGTGATCATCCCAAGACATGGTGACCGTAATTCAGAAAATGGAAACACAGTGAAATGCAGTTATTTCCCTCAATGTTTAGCTGTGATCATTGGGATATTTTTAGTCAACTGAAAACAGATTCTTCATTACAATGCAGTGAAGAAGAATTTACTGTGTTTGCTAAAATTTTTTTGGAGGGTCTTGAAGCGGCCATCAGCATCGCTCAGTCTTTTCAAGGGCTATGTCAAGAAAAAGAATAAAAGAATTTGTGTGATGAGCGGAGCAATCACTCTGGATTTGTTCAACCAACACTAGGAAGGAAATGAAACCAACCTCAGGCCAGCAAACCAAAGACCAATTAAAAAAAAAAAATCCTGTAGTAGATTTTTCTTATTTACTGACCACGGTAAATGATTGCTTTAAATACCAAATTACTCAGAACCTTAGAAGGCTGGGGGAGAAATTGTTCTGTGCCTCCTGCAACGCCCTGCATGCCCCAAGTTCAGGGCTGGGTGCTCCTTTGGCCTTATATTAATTTGGGTGGAGTGAAGAGAAACACTGAGAGTGAATATTTTTATTTTATTCTCTGTGTCAGGTCACAACTTGAGTGAAACCCACTAAACCATAAAATTTTATACATGGCCCTATAAAGAAAGGGGTATTAACCCACATTTGTTTTAATCTCCTACTGTTGAACCAAACTTCAGATCAATGAAGAATAATCCACATTTCCAATGTGCTTTGAATTATGAGGAAGTGCTTGAATTCCACAGGTAAAAAACCCACCAGATAAAACCATTATTAATCTAATTTTAATCAGTACTGACCTAGTCTCAATGAAATAAGACTTCTCTATGACTTTAAAACCTGAATATTTTGGAAAGCCTGAAAAAGATCATGGAAAAGATTTGGAAGCCAAAACATTTTTTAAAAGAGTAGAAAATAGAATTTATTGTGTATTTTCCAAATTTTCTTATGTTCTAACATAGTCATAGAATGGTTTGGGTTGGAAGGGACCTTAAAAACCGTCTTGTTGTCATGGGCAGGGATACCTTCCACTACACCTGGTTTATCCAAGCCCCATCCAAACTGGCCTGGAACATTTCCAGGAAAGTGGGGATTTCCTCCTCCTTGTTGGTGGGAAATATGATTAGACAACAGGGTTGAACACAGTTGGGCCAACACAGGTTTCCTGGAGTCTGGATCAGATCCCAGTTTTGCAACAAGATGTGTCCCTTGACAGTGATTCTCTTAAAAAGGTTCACGAAAAGCAGCAACTTAGGAGAAAAAATCTCAAATCTTATATCTGTTTCATAAGACTGTCATTGTAAACCAAGGATTTAGGATTGTCATTGTAAACCAAGAGGTAACAGCCTAGGGGGAAAGGAGGCAGTAACACCTGAAACAGGGCATGCCATGAATTTTGGGGTATTTTTAAATCAAGTTATCCACCAGCTCCATTCCCTGACACATCACATATGCTTCAAGGTATACCAAGATGCCACTGCCTGTCTCAGCTTTCACACCAGCTCCAAACTCCATTATTTTGCTCATCCACTGAAAAAGCAGAGTGTGGAAGAGTGTTCCCAGCAGATGGATTTGATACAGCAAATATAAGTAAAATTCCCTGGCAGAAATCAAACTCTCATTTCCCCATGGTTCACTGCAGAGGGTGCTGTCTGCCCACATTCCTGGTCCTTAGGAAAAGGTGGGGAAAGAGGGCTGTGAACTATTTAAAAGTTGAAAAGGCCTCTTGTGGCCTTTAAAATCTTTATCTTGTGGGATATTACCCAAATGCTCTAAAGTCTTGTACAATTAGAGACATAAAGTCCCATTTCAGAGTCAAGATATAGTAAATCACAGTGGACTAAAGCCACTGTCATAGCCAGCGTGGAATTCTGAACAAGCACAAGGCAGTCAGCCCTGGTTTAAATGGAAAAAAAAAAAAAGAAAAAAGCCTTTAATGAAGTTTAAGTCATCCTGAAGTCATTCATGTAGGCAGTGATGCTAAAGTATAAATAGTAACTCTCCCCTTTTAAAACTCCCTTTAACTTTTAACCTAAACCTTTAAGTCCCTCCTTTTTAAAAGTAAATTGTTATGTTGTATAAAATCACGAAGTTTTGGGGATCTGTTTTCATACTGAAGCTCTGGAAAACAGCTGAAACATCAGAATTTTGTTATGAAACAAGAAAAGTGGGGCTCAAAGATGGCCAGTCCTGTCCTGTCTTTTGCACTTTTGTGAGGATGCCAAGGCAGATCCTGATTTCAGCTGAAGCCACTCATCTGATAGCCCCAAAAAAATCAAGATTTTTTCCCAGAATCTGGAAGGGTTTATCTGTTGCCCTGCTTAGCCTATAACAGTGTTGTTTAAAATAAAGATGAGCATCTTTGGTATGCAGGGAAGAGGCCAGATTTGCTCTTACCGCTTCCCTTCAGCCCTTATGCTTTTTCCAATTGCCAGTTTTCTAACAGGCTGTTCTGTGAAGAGTGACCAGCCTCCCAAAATCCACCATTTGATGGGAAATTAATGCTCTTAGATTAGAGGAAAAGACCTTTCCATGCCAACGGATTTAGCTGGGAACATTTTCCTTCAACCAGCGCAGGCAACAGTTCCTTACACTTGACTTTCGTCAAGTGCCTGACTGTTGCTCATCTGGGAGCAGAGGGGACAAATAAATCTGAACTCCAAGAAGTGCAAAATGTCATCAACAAAGTCTGAACCAAACCTTCAGGAGATACTTTTGGCAGCAATTAGGAGAAAGATGTAACCCAAGTACAAACTGGTTGCACTTTGCACAGAATCAGTTTGCTGAAAAGAAATAAAGCAAACTGGTGGCACTCGGGTCTTGAAGAGTGAGTGACCACAGGAGTGTTGTTGCATTCTGTTTGTTAATTCTTTTTGTTTAATCTGTTGGTATGTTCCTGTTATTCCCCCTATGGTTATATAATGGTTTTACCCTGTTGTCGACTTTGTAAACCCCTCCCTTTATTCCTGAACCTTCCCTATCATCCCTATACAGCCCCCTTTTCTTGCCCATCATTGGAAACCCTACCCTTTCTTCCAGTACCTTCCATGCCTTTCATCCCCTGTTCGATACGTGATTGGTTATGTAACTGCCACCCCACCCATGTACTTTTCCCATTGGTCCCAAGCTCTGTAAACCCCTCCCTTGACTCCTCCCAAAGTGCTCCCTGATTGGTCCCTGAGTTGTACCCTCCCCTTGGTTAAATCCCGATGCACGGAGATGCTCGGGGCTCAGTTGTTCTCATGTTTCGTCATCCCAGTCCTTTCCCTGGTCACCGCTCCCTTTCCCTCTAATAAACCTGGTTCCTGGGAAGCAAAAGAGACTCTGAGCCTCCTCCATCCCTCCACCAAGACCCGCGACGCCTGAGACCCGCAGGGCCTGAGTGCTGAAGGCTCTGAAGGTTCGGTATTGGGAAGATCACTCCCATACCGTTCCCCACTCTTGGCGCTGCCATCGGCCGAGTGGTGAAGGGCTAGCCTGGGCTTGAAAGGCCGCGGAGAGGTCAGAGTGTTATGGGAACCACGGGTTATAGGAACCAAAATAAAAAATATCTCCACACCCCCCTCTGCCCTGTTCAGGTGAGGCCCCACCTCAGGTGGTCCAGCCTCAGCAGGTTTAAAACAGAATAGTCTTAAAAAAATCATGGCAGCTAAAATTAGGGAGGGGAGGGAAAATAAGCAGTTCTGGCTGTTCTTATCCCCAGACTTCGAGTCTTTTCATAAGAATTCTTTATTCCTTAAGAATTCTGCCTGCATGAACCTAAGGATTGGAAATATCAAGGCTTGACTGAGAAAAAAAAGTAACTCTTGTTTACAGTGGTAAATTAATTATTTACTCACCTTCCACATAATAAATTTGCCTTGACTGCTTTAGGAAAACTGATGAAATTTGAGTTGAATCGAGTGAAGAACGTATTGCTTCTATCCCATTGAAGAATCTTTTGCCTCAATTAATGTTTCATTGCATTAGGCCATTGAAAGTGAAGTCACACACATTTGGAACCAGTTCCAATCAATACAATTTATATATTCAAGGATCAGTATGTGTTCAGGGAGATATTTAAAAGCCTTCCCTCAACTGAACACAGACCTAAATCTAATCTAATCTAATCTAATCTAATCTAATCTAATCTAATCTAATCTTTAAAAATTGTTGGAGTCTGGGATACAGAGTGCCCTTTTTTCTGATACTTAGTTCTAAGATCCAGAAAAACACTGAATTTCATATAATATGAAATTCATGAGCATGTTTTCATGGTGATACATGAAAACAACTGTTAAAGTTAGATAGAAAAAGCTAAAAGTGTGAGTATGTAAATTAGAAAGTTTTCTTAAGTCACTGGGTGAAAAAGTTTAGAGAACAGGAGACAAGATGGAGGATTTAGGGTGTTGTCTCTTGTCCCTTCTTTCTTCTTCATGTTGTTCTCCTAGAGGTTTTTGGGTAATAGTAAATGATTGGTTAGAAAATGCCACAGTGTAGCACAGAGGTGAAGGGTCATTAGGTCATTAAGAAAAATAATTAATGTGTCTATTGTTAATTGGGTAAAAATAGGTATAAAGATAAAAAGTTCGGGGCCGTTTTGTGCACCAGGCACAGCGTGAGCCACAAGGCCTTGTTTGTACCATCAGAAGAAAGAAATGAACCAGATTGCAAAGAATTAACCTTGTGCAGCCAGTCTGGAGAGACCTGTCAAGTTTTGTGATGACCTTCTAATAAACATCAGAAACAAGATCCTAACGAGCTCGGGAGTTTTCATCAAAACTACAGAACTGAGACAAGCAGAGCTCCCCATGAGGGAGAATCCCAAAAGAATTCAGTCCAAAGGAGGCTGAGAAATCCAGGAAAAGAAAGAAAAAATACAGAAGAAATGCAGCAGAATCAGAGAAACAGAAAAAGGATTTTTTTAGAGAATAGTTACAAAAATCTTCTTTGAAACATCAGGGATCTGGAGATACTTCCCATAACCCAAGGGTCGAAGGGCACTTTTGGGTCTGCATGAAGCTGACAGACCCCTGGCATTCCATGGACACCCATCCTGTTGCCTCCTGAGCAGCTCCTCTGTCCATCCCCCGGGAGATCTGCCCAGAAAAGCTACCCAAGGAGCGGCTGCTGTGCAGACACGGCCGTGCAGAGCCACGAGGGATGCGCCAGCACACCTCAGACAGCAGCACGGGCAGCAGGAGACTCACACCAGGCGCTCCAGGGTGTTAGGGATTTGAAATTAAGCGTGGAAAAACAAAATAGAATTCAAGCAATTTAATTTTTTTTGGTGTGAGCTGTTCCAAGGGCTAATTAACCTTAAATTTAAAGGATAGGCTCTAGAATATTTAGTCAGCTAAACTCTTAGAAAGTGATAACTTTAGGGGAATTTTGAGAGGGTAGATAGAGAAGAATGTACAGTGATATTCTCAATTCAGAGAATTAGAAAATAATTTAATTAAATATCTGGTATTTTAGTGAAACTGCTTATCACAAAACAGCTTTTTCTAGAAAATGTGAATTCTACAATAGACATAGTAACGTTTTCTCATATCACAGACTATTACTATCTTTAAATTTGACCTAACTATTTAATATTTATTAATATGCCAGTAATAGCAACTTTACTATTTTCTTCTTAATTCTTCTTTTTTTTTTTTTTAATTTATGTGGAGTACGGATATATTCTCTATTGAACTCTCCCTCTGCCTTTCATGTCAACAGGACTCACCAATCTCAACTCACCATCAAGGACTTACATATATCAGCAGCAAATTCCTCAAACCTCATGGAAAATTGTTCACATTAAGAACACCCTGAGTGTTGCAGAGTGCTCTAATTTTTATGCCTTATTTCATATTAAGAAATACTGTGTAGATAGGCAGATAAATACATATATAGATAAAATATGTAGATAAATATATATGTAGATAAAATATTCCCTTTTCACCATTATATTTCTACAATTAATTATAGAATTGGGGTCTGACAAGATCCTGGAAGATTTCTCTGGTCACTGGTTTGCACATCAAGATTCAAACATGTTGAGATTTGATTGTCTGCAGCAAGTGTATAGAAATTACATTAAATATCTGCTGTGGCACTCAGCCCTGCCATAGTTACCTAACACATTAAACTACATTTGATACTAACTTTGAGTGGGGAGAAGGAAAATGCACATTTATCACTTCAGCATTTGAGCCAAGATTGCTGAATCACAGAGATCCAGGATGAAATGGAAACAGCAGAGCTGCTCTGACCCCTTCACTCACCCCACTAACAATAATTAGCTGATGTGTGAAACTCAGGGAACAGGATCATTTATAGGTGTTATTAACAGAGTGACACCCAACCATCACTCTACACATGATAAATTCCTCTTTCCTATTGGGTAATGTATTTCTGCATTATGGCATTTTCAGTTGCTGCTCCCTTCTCTTCTGCCTTTGACCTAAGCTTCACAGAGGCAGCAAAGATCAACTCCAGACTTCAGGATAAATTACCTTTTTTTTTTTTTTCCTTTTTTTTTCTATATAACAAAGGCAAAGAAAATCTAAAATTTCATGGGGTAAGTTGGATTAATGTGGGATACAGATGGAAAGAGATACTCACTGGGAGGATGGAAGTCATTGACTCCTCATGGCTTCCGTGTCCTCCAGCCCCACAGCTTGTGATCCAATATCACTAATTCATTAGATAATTAATTCAGTGCAGATAGCTGGTTGTGTAAGCTCCATGCCTGCTTTTGCAAAGAACTGCCCATAAATACATTCATGACTTGGCCTCCATGGCACTTCTGAAATCTCATAATAATGCAAGAGTTTTTGAGCCAGATTCTTCTGGAATACATGGGGAAAATCCCTCAGGTCTTTCCCTTGTTCTTGAGAATCCCACTGAGTTTCTTTCCCACCTTGCAGAGTGTTTTCCCATTTGCTGCATCTCTTCTCAGCTCCTCTCCACACCTAACTGTTCATTTAAACATCTCTTTATTAACACTGCAGTGGAAGCTTTTAGTTTCACATCCTATCAGATTTAATTACCAGCTTCATGTTTTCCTTTGCTACATGTGCCTTTGCTGATGTTTAACCAATCTCTTGTTGTTCAGGGAACAGTAGGGTTTACACAAAAGCTTTGATGATGGAAGAGAAAATTGCATCTCAGTTTTTGGAGGATTATTCTGCTTTGGCATCTACCCCTACATGCTCACAGTCACTTCCAGTATCTCCACCAAAACAATACCAATGGACAGTAAACAGTAAAGTCACCAATAATGTGATTTTTCAAGGTGCAAAATTGACCTTTTGTGTTCTCCTTCTCCCAGCCTGCCGGGGTTTCAGTCAGTCCATCACACATTGTCTCTGCAGCTCTTTCCTCCTTAGGGGAGGGCTCCTCACACTCTTCCCCTGCTCCAGCCTGGGGTTCATCCCAGAGTCCTTCATGAACTTCTGCAACACGGGTCCTTCATGGGCTTCAGACCTCCAGGAACTGCTTCAAGGTGGGTCCCTTCCCACTGGGTGCATCCTTTAGGATCAGGCTGCTCCAGCACAGATCTCCCACGGGGTCACAAATCCTGCCAGAACATCTGCTCTAGAGTGGGCTCCTCCATCAGCTGCAGGTGGATCTCTGCTCCCCATGGAGCTCCCCAGGCTGCAGGGACACTCCTGCCTCTCCATGGGCTGTTCCAGGGACTGGAGGAATCTCAGGTCTGGCACCTGGAGCAGCTCCTGCTGCTGCTGCTGCACTGCCCTGGGGGCTGCAGGGCTGTTCCTCTCACATGCTCTCACTGCAGTTGTGCAGCTTTTTCTTCCTCCTTACACACATTAAGATCCCAGAGGTGTCACTGCTGAGCTCCTCATCCAGCAGTGGGTCTGCCTTGAATCTGCCTGGGATTGGCTCCATGGACATGGGGGAAGCTTCCAGCAGCTTCTCACAGAAGCCACCCCTGTACCAAAGCCTTGCCATGCAAACCCAATTGCACCTTTTAATTCCTCTTCTTAACTTGTTGCACACATGGTCTGACCAGGAGCTCTGAGCAGCTTACCACAGGTTTGTTCTATTTTGTTTCTAGATGCATTCAGGAAGCAAATATCCTTTTAAAGCAAAATTCTTTCATTTTTGAACTGAACTCAACTTTTTATCTCCTTTTAAATAATCACAGTGGCACTTCCCAAGATCTTTGTCACTACTTTCCCTTTTGTTGATTTTGCCTGTCTGATTTATTCTAGGTTGCTGCCTGACATTTTATGGTATCTGGTGGCTGATGTGAGCTCCTCCACTGCTCCTTCAGCAGAGAAAACACTGAGTGCTTCCACTTTATTGATGCAAAGTGACAAGTTTTCTATGTGGAAGCATAGAAAACACAGTAAAAACTGCTTCAATTACTTTTTCCCATGTTCAGGAGAGATTGGATGTTTGGATGCAAAAGCAAAAGGACCAGTGACCTTCAGTCAGCTGAAATTCTGTTTTGCTTCTGTGCCTGTCATGATGGGTGGATTTCCTTTTTCTTTTTCAGTCTTGTATTTTATTTTAGTCTGTGTTGACTTACTCGGCACATTGGCACTGAGAGGGAAGGGAAGGGAAGGTGCAGGAAGGGAAGGTGCGGGAAGGTGCGGGAAGGGAAGGGAAGGTGCGGGAAGGGAAGGGAAGGGAAGGGAAGGGAAGGGAAGGGAAGGGAAGGGAAGGGAAGGGAAGGGAAGGGAAGGGAAGGGAAGGGAAGGGAAGGGAAGGGAAGGGAAGGGAAGGGAAGGGAAGGGAAGGGAAGGGAAGGGAAGGGAAGGGAAGGGAAGGGAAGGGAAGGGAAGGGAAGGGAAGGGAAGGGAAGGGAAGGGAATACTCTGATGCAGAGAGCACTGTCAAAAAAAGAGTCTTTGCCAGGGAATTATGAGGTGTATTTGCACCACATGAATTTACATAATTTCTTGAATGTATTTAGGTGAAATATAGTAAAATACATGTAATATTTATATATGTTTGGGTTGGCTGGATTTTTCCCTTTTAAAGTGAGTCTAGAACTTTTCTCTCCACCAGCATATTCCAAGAAAATTCGTTTTCAGAGCTGCTTTAAATGAATCTTATCTTACTCCAAAGGGACAATCACGTGGCTGTCTTCCTATTATTTTTTCTTATTCTTTTTTCTTACTTTTTTTATTCTTTTTTCTTTTCTAGTTTTTCTTTCATAATGAAGAAATTTTGCTTTGTTGTGTAAGACGAAAAGAAAGAGCAAAGCAGTTCACCACTAACCCTCTGTGTTTTCACATTTTGAGATTTCATCTTCACATCTGAGGACCACATTTGGTTTTGATGTATTTCAGCCTTTTATTTTTTATCTTTAATAATTTGTTGTCGCTGTGAATTTAAAATCACCTGAGTATAATTAAACAGAAATTTAAATTAATGAATTACAGGAATAATATAAAACCATCCTCCCCTGATTAAAGCACAGTGTTTATCACACTATTTGAAAGAGTAGTCAGGACAAAATTCTCATTCAGACAGATTCAGTGCTCTTAGGCTGTAATGATCTGCATTCTGTCTTTCCAACCTCACTTCTCTGGACTGAAGGGAGCTGAAATTACCCTCAGAGTACCATGCTCACCAGGACTGAACACAGAGTGAAAAAATAAAAGCTTTGAACTTGCAAGGTCAATGGTGGTGGTTTTTGATGTGATATAGAAGCTTTTTGCTCAGAAGTGACTGAGAAGAAAGAGCTGTGTACACTGAGAGATCACAAGCGGAGACACCGACTCTTTCGGGCCTGTGCTCAGAGAATTCCTGGGATTTGGACACACTGCTGAGCCAGGAAAACACATGGATGTCCCTTAGCTGTGCTCAGCAGTGCAGAGAGGAGAACAAATTGCAGAGTCACAGAAACACAGAATAATTTATGCTTCAAAAGATCTCTGAGATCCTCGAGTCCAACCTGTGCCTGATCACGGTGCAGAGCAGAGCACTGAGTGCCACATCCAGGCGTTTCTTGAACACCTCCAGGGATGGTGATCCCACCACCTTCCTGCGGAGTGCCTTCCAGTGCCTGACCACCCTTTCCATGAAGAAATTCCTCCTGATGTCCAACCTGGCCATCACCAGGCACAGCTTGAGGCCGTTCCCTCTCATCCTGTCCCTGTTCCCTGGCTGTCCCCTCCTGGCAGGGAGTTGTGCAGAGCCAGAAGAGCCCCCCTGATTCCCCTTTTCTCCAGGTTGAGCTCCTTTCCCAGCTCCCTCAGCCTCTCCTGGTGCTCCAGACCCTTCCCCAGCTCCATTCTCTTCCCTGGACAGCTCCAGCCCCTCAATGTCCTTCCTGAACTGAGGAGCCCAGAACTGGACACAGCCCTCAAGGTGTGGCCTCAGCAGTGCCCAGCACAGGGACACAATCACTGCCCTGGCCAAATTCTCATACCAGAGAGGAAATTCAAATGTATCAAATTCTGTTGAAACAAAAGGTTTAATTTTCTATTTTTTTAATATTTTTTAAATACGTGGGACAAAAGGTTCTGAGAAAAGTTCCAGAATAATTTTGCAATCAAGTCGTATTGTTCTATACTGGAGCAATGAAACACAGGAATGATCCAGCCTTGGATAAGGAAGGGAGAGACTCAGCTGGTTTTTTGTACATTAAATGTCTTCAAAAGACTTGGGCTAAATTAACTTCACTTCAGGACAGTTGCAGAACTAAGAGACATTAGAAGTTATTTTTTACTCCTTATGGGTGATGATTGAGCTTTCAAAGATGTTAAAAGCTACCATAAAACCAGAGAGAACCATCCATGCAAGGATAATAATAAAAGTTTTTACAGGCAGCCCTTCACCTCCACCCCACCTAAAAAAACAAGTTTTGCTCTAGAAAACAGTTTTGGCAGAAATCTACTTTTGTATGTGACTAAATTGAAATCCATTGTTGTTGTTGTTTCAATTGGTGCAGCTCAGGTGCAGGAATAAAGAAGCAGTAAATAAAGTATTTGATCTTTAGTCTTTGCAGTACTAAATGAAGACTCAGGGGCTCCCAAAGGGAACTGGGGCCATCCAGAAGCAAAGAAAAAGCAAGAAGAAATCCCTGGGAGCTGTAATGGCAATGTTCAGCTATGCAGATGCCACAGCAGCAGGTACAGACCCTGAACAGGCAGGAATCCTGCCATGTGCTTGGAAACGAGATATTTATCTGCTAATTCTGGATAGAAACACACACTGATGGAAAAGAGGGATCTGCTGATAACCTTGTAAAACACTGCTGTTGTGTAGTGGGAATGAGGCAGATATTCAAAAAGAGTAATGGAGTTTTTTTCACTTTCCTGAGTGTTATTTTCACTTAGAAAATAACAATTTGGACAACCCCCAATGGGTTTTTTAAAGATGTATCATTAAATCCCTTACTGTATGGACCATAACAATATGAAGTTATTTCATATATCACTGCAGATGGAGTGCGGTGCAAATTTAAAAGCAGATATTCGGCAAATCCATCTAACACTCATTCACTTCAGCCAGAACTCTTTCAAAAGACCATGATTCATCAGGGAACAGAACAATTTCCATGTCTAAAACTCTTTTTTTTTTATTGTGTCTCTAAGTACCTCACAATCAGTGGAGAACTGTCATTTCCCAGCCCACTTTATGTCATGAGCTAAGTGACTAACCTGTTCAAAGTGTTTAGTGTCAGCTTGGAAAACAGAAAAATCCAGACAAAAGGAGAAAATTAGCATCCTGAAGAGTACAAAAAAGCTCATACAAAGATGAAGATTCAAGTAATCTCCATTCCAGTCTTCTGAAAAATACCCAAAGGCCTGTGAGAAAGGAGTTTCGCTAAAAATTTTGCTGATGATATATATGAAGCTGAGTTTTCCCTAAACAGAAAGTTTTAGCACACTAGAAAAGTTGGATTTTAGAATGTGTGAAACTTCTGAGGAGCCTTTGGAGCATTGTGTGTGAACAGTCAGAAATGACAAAATGCAGGCTTCTCCTCGTGATAATGACAAAATAACTTGGTACCTTTCTCTGAAAAATTGAGATTTCTCATGAATAGTGTTACACATTTAAATCTGTGAGTGTGGGTAGGGTACAGCACCTGGGGACACAGCCAGAACTCTGCTGAGGGAACACCAGGAAAAGGAGAGGTGACATCAGGCAGCAGGAAAAGAACTCACTGGCAGAGGAAACAGGACTCAGGCCTCAGCTCATGTCATGGTTTCTTTTACAAACTGGCACAAAACGACACAATAATTCAATTTCCCAATGAAAAGCTAGAGGGCATCTTCTATTAACAGAAAAACCGGGACTTTATATCCTAAAAGCTGCATGACCTCGAAGACTGGAATTAAAAGAAAGCTGAAAGGAATTTAATAGGGTGAAAAAAGTAAGATTGCATACTTGGAGACTGACCAGAGGCATTTCTGTTGTGAGTTGGGACACAGAAGTTGGAAATGAGTGAGAAAGAGGAGCAGTGGTGCAGCACAGCTGGTCACAGGGTGAGGGGGAAATGCGGAGGTGATGCCAGCAAAAAGGAAGGTGAATGCAACAGCCACAAACTGTTTCCAATAGACTCAAGGCAAATTGTTGGCCTGGTACGAGAAATGGAAGAGATCTTGTTGGAAATGCAGTGTTCACATCTGTCTGTTCATGGCCAGCAATGATCGAGCCCTGAGGAGGGGTAAGAAGAGATTTTCTTGGTCAGGGAGTGACCTTGGGATGGAGTGAGGCAAAAGCAGCCTTGCTATGCCAAGTAAAAGGCCAAGAAGAGCTGGGATTGTCCTCTGTCAGTACTCCAGTGGAACAAACTCCAGGGATAGAATGGATCTTTTGAAGCTAAAAAAACAAATTTAGAACAAGAGCATCTGATTTGAACTGTCAATGAGTGCCTTTGAGCTGATAGCAAAAAGATTTATGGGCCATTCACTTAAGAGTTGGACTTGATGATCACTGTGGGTCCCTTCCAATTCAGAATATTCTGTGATTCTGTGATTTCACACTTTAGGACTGGTGAAGTCTTGGAATAGTGTTTAATAGAAGAGAGAGAAATAAAAGTGGTTTTGTAACAGCTGCCATGTGGGATTCAGCTTCAGTTTCCATCTCTCACAAGAGCACAGGATGCTCTTTCTGAGTAAAGTACTATTCTCTATTTTGGGCTAAATTATCTCCTGGCTAAGTGCTCATCTCTGAATCTGCAGAGCAATGCAACGATGATTTCTCTTCTGGCAGATGACAGCACAGAAAATAATGGCACCTCTGCAAATCTTTTTTACCCTCTTAGAGCAGTGCATGATGAGAAAAGGCTCCTGTCTCCTGAGCCCGGGAGATGGATGGAGATGCTGATGGGGTCCTGTGTGGCACATCATGATCGGAGCTCTCCAACTGAGAGCTCCTCTCTAAACTGCTCAAGTTCAAATGTTTACAGCTCTGGGCAGCACAAAAACTGAAATGTGCTGCTCCACTTTTAGGATCTTGCAATTTCAGACCCTTTCTCGTAAAAAAAAATAGTATTTGTTGCATATGATCTCTTAACCACTGGGAAAAAATCCACCTATGTATTATTTCACTTATGCCCTGATCTGAGTTGCCTGATATTGGAAGTGGGTTTTATTCATAAAATTATGGCTTTTTTCTCAGTTCAGTTAATTTGATTGAAATTAAATTAATTGAAAAGGGAAACGTATTTCTGTTCAAGCTCATTGCCCTATATTTCCAGAAACACTGCTCCTTAAAATGTTGCTTCCCCTGACTTTAACAACTTCTTCTTCTTCTTCTTCCTCTTCTTCTTCTTCTCCTTCTCCTTCTTCTCCTTCTCCTTCTCCTTCTCCTTCTCCTTCTCCTTCTCCTTCTCCTTCTCCTTCTCCTTCTCCTTCTCCTTCTCCTTCTCCTTCTCCTTCTCCTTCTCCTTCTCCTTCTCCTTCTCCTTCTCCTTCTCCTTCTCCTTCTCCTTCTCCTCCTTCTCCTCCTGCTCATTCTTCATTCTTCATTCTTTTTTCTTCTTTCTTCTTCTTCTTCTTTTTAAATGAAACTTGTCTCTGCAGTTTTCAGTGTGCAGCACAGAAATATTCTGTGTGATGTGACCTTGAAGCTTCACTGATGGCAAGGAACAAAACCTGGTGCTCTGCAGGGGGATGAGCATTTGGGAGAAATATTGGAGATTCTCACAAGCACTGTGTAGATTTTTATCTTATTACTACTTTTAAACATGTACAATGAAACATAGAATTAATCTGGACTATTTCTTTTCTCAGCTGGTGAGAAGATTGTGGATGAAATGCTCTCTGACACCTTCTCAATCAAATTTATTTTGCATCTTTTGCTCCTCCTCCATTTTTGTGGAGCTGCCCAAGTCCCATCACCTGTTTTTAAGATAGCACTTAGTGTTTGCAAGCACCTGTGAAAAGTGCAGTGTATCCTTTCCAGACATTGCTGGGATGCTCTTCTGAAACCATCTCTTTTTTCACCATTATTTCCTCATATAACCATCTCAAACCCTGCTCTCGTACCCACATCTTGTGGGAAAAATCAGAATTATTTGAGGCAGGATAAGAAAGTAAAAAACCTCAGCAGACATGATCCTGTTTCAATCTTTCTCTCCATCTTTGGAGGAGGGCTGGCATAATTTCTGACTGACTTCAGCAGAGCAAGAACCCTCCCTTGTCAATGTTATTCCAGGTGAGACTTTCTTACAGCTTTGTTTCAGCAGGATGACACTGAGAGGAGCGTTGTTTATGGTGGGTGTAAAAAATGCAGGGTTTGATTGGAGTAAAACCAGAGAGATGGGGCCTCTTTCACTGGGATTTTTAAAGAGATAACTCATTTGGACCTGGTTTCAAAGGCAAGTTTTAATTAAAAGCACATTGTGCAGATTTGTAAGAAAGTGGCTAACTGGTGGAAGGTCAGCTGTCTTGTAAGCAGCAAGTCATGGGAAAATTGTGCTATTATGGGTTACATAAGCATAACAAAGCTTTCATCTATAATTGCTATTAAATTTGTCCTCTTTGAATAGGCTCCACAGCTCTGCTGGCCTTCAGGGCTTTAATAACATCAGGTTTGACTTCTTGCAAGTGAAAGATACTTCCCAATCAGCAAAGAATATAATGAGACCTGATTCTATCCTTTCAGTGGGCAGAGGGGAGAACAAAGGCAAAACAACACAGAGAGAGCTGGAGCACAAATTGCAGCAGATAAAAGTCAGCTGATGTTCCAGAACAGAGCAAATTTAACCCCAGAAAATCTTTGTTCATTTATGAAACCTTGAAGAAGGACATGTCCTGAGATGACAGCTGAAGAAAAGGGACATCTCTTGTCACCTGCCAGGAGTATGCAGGTCTTGGGCAGTATGTTGTATTCAGAGAGAGGAGGAGGATTGTTTATCACAGCTGTTCCAGAAATTGTGCCAGGGAATTGGTTCATCCTCAGGTTCAGAGGTCGGAATCAAGATCGGCACCACAGACATCAACCGTTGGCTGTAGAGAGCGACGGAAAACAGCAGAGGGCTAAAGTCTGGCAAATGAAACAAGTATCACCAAAAGTCAACAGAAATCTTTAAGTGTGACATGGAGCTCCTGGAGTGGGTCCAGCAGAGGCTGAAAAGGTGATGAAGGGACTGAAGCATCTCCGTGCCCAGGAAAGGCTGAGGGAGCTGGGGCTGCTCAGCCTGGAGAGGGGCCCCAGCTGAGAGGGGCCCTCAGCGCTGGCTGTCCCTGGCTGTCCCTGTGTGTCCCTGGCTGTCCCTATGTGTCTCTGGGTGTCCCTGGCTGTCCCTGGCTGTCCCTGGCTGTCCCTGGATGTCCCTGGAGTGTCCCTGGGTGTCCCTGGCTGTCCTTGGCTGTCCCTGGCTTGTCCCTGTGTGTCCCTGGCTGTCCCTGTGTGTCCCTGACTGTCCCTGGGGTTTCCCTGGCTGTCCCTGGCTGTCCCTGTGTGTCCCTGTGTGTCCCTGGCTGTCCCTGGCTGTCCCTGGGGTGTCCCTGGCTGTCCCTGGCTGTCACTGGCTGTCCCTGTGTGTCCCTGGCTGTCCCTGGCTGTCCCTGTTTGTCCCTGGCTGTCCCTGTTTGTCCCTGGCTGTCCCTGGCTGTCCCTGGCTGCAGGAGGGGCAGAGCAGGGCCCAGGTTCTGCTCCAGGCCCAGCAATGGCACCAGAGCCACGGGCAGGGGCTGAGCCCAGGGAGTTCCACCTGCACATGAGGCAGAACTTCTTCACTGTGCAGTGCCCAAGCACTGGACAGATTGTCCAGAGAGGCTGTGGAGTCTCCTCCCTGGGGATATTCCAGAGCTGTCTGGACACAACCCTGAGCCCTGTGCTCTGGATGGCCCTGCCTGAGCAGGGGGATGGCACCAGTGACCCACTGTGCTCCCTTCCAGCCTGACCCATCTGGGATTCTGGGGTTCTCTGTATGCTGTATATGCTCTTGCACACATCCTAAATACAAAGATGGACTTCTAGCTTTAGTTATTTCCATGTTGTGTTGTTATAACCAAGAACAGGAGAGCTCCTGTACGTCTTTAAGTAAAGTGATTAACCCTAATGTGTTTAGGGCTAATCTTTGATGCCCTTATTTGAGACATATTTCCTTTGGTTCTGCTCAATTCGTTCAGCTGTATAAATGTCCACAGAATAACACCTAGCATTAATGAATTAACATCTAGCATTCATGAATTAACATCTAGCATTCATGAATTAACATCCAGCATTCATGAATTAACATCTAGCCTGCTTGAAGCTGGACAAGGCTTCTGAAGCTTCTCTTAAATGTCGCTGGAGGTGGCTTTTCCTTTCAAACTCATTTTTTTCTCAAACTGATAAATGCCCAGGTAAGTCAAATTAGTCAAAACAAGTTACATCTGAAATACTACATCTGAAATATTGACATCACCCCATCGAAACTGAAACATTTCCCTGCTGACTGGACATGAAAAAATGCAGTCTCAGGTTTATTTAAAAGAAGTTGAACTCAAAGAAAGCATCATTAGCTCAGGTGTAGAGCAACGCTGTGCATCTTCATTGACAAAATAGTGACTTGTGGAGCAAAATTATTTGTGGTTATTGGTATGCCCAAAAATAATGTGGTACAGTTCTGGCTAACTGATGGTTTTTATGGGTTGTAATAAATCCAAAATGTTTTCTTTCCCACAGAAGGACATTGAGACATTGCTTCTTGCAATTATTTTGCTCTAGGACTATAAATCTACTAATTATTTCTATTTTGCCAATTAGGATAGTGCAGATTGTGTTGTAAGTTCTGAAGAAAAGGTCACCTAAGGAACAGAAAGTCCCCTAAATTTTGTCACTGGTACATGACCAGGTGACTCATGGTTGCACTCTTATGATGCTGTCTGGACAACTCAAGTTCTCTAGAGAGATTCTTCAGCTTATATCCTAAAAACACACTCAAGTTCTCCCTTCTTCACATCATTTTTTCAGGCAATATTATGTTAATTTATATGGATTTTTTTTTATTGAAGCTTCTTTATTTCCCTGGATACCTTCTAGCTTTTTCCACAGAGTACAGAGAATTATTTCTTTTCCTTTATTACATAGCACAGAGCCAAAGATCTGCTTATCTTATTTATTACATGAATTATAAAATATTTAATGATACTTTTTCCCCCTTAAATATTTCAGCAATGTGCAAACTCTGCTTCTGGGGAGACAGAGACATGTGCTTAACTTTACAGATAAATGCAAGGGGACCACCTGTGCATACATTTTTAAGACTGGAAACTTAATGTGCCATAGAGCTTTTCTATGTTTTCTAAACTGCTATAGCCACTTTTCAAGGAACAAGACATGGAAGTGTGTTTTCCCAAAGGGATTATTTTCCTTAGCACCTACTGCCATTTGCCTTGAGGAGTGGAAAACGTCTCCTTGAAAATGCGTTCTCAGATTAAGAATTCGTTGCCCAGGATGAGCCACACCTGAGCTTTCATCAAACGGGAAAACAGCATAAAAACGCACAAACATCTGGGCAAACATCTGCTGGGTTTCATTTTAGCAAATTCATCCACCATCTCCCTCATCCTGGGATTTTCTATCCCAGTTTCCACTACTTGAGCAAACAGGTAATTTGTGGCTGAATGTCAGTGCATAATATTTCACATTATCTTTCCCAACACTATATTTTTTCTCAGTTTATCTTCCACTTTTTCCATATTAAGATTTCAGTGTTTATTTTTACCTGCAGCTCAAGGAGTTAATTCAGACTATTCACCTTCAGAGTGCATTTTTTCATATCTTATTCTCTTCCAAATAACAGAGTTTGGCTTTCAGCTTTGGAAGTGCTTGTGCAGTAATTCTTGCAAACTTATGACACAGGAATGGGATTATCTTTTTCAATCAAATATTACAACAACAGGATTTTCTAGACATGGATTTCAACAAGATGGAATAGGAAATGGAAAAGAGTGTATATGGGTTTCCAGTACTTCTAGTAATTTCTGCCTTTCTTTTCCACACTTATAATATATGGCTCAGGAAAAGAAAATGTATTTTCTTGAAGAGTATATTTATATTTATATTTACAAAGAAAAAGTTTGAGGGTTCCTGCCTTCCAATAAGACCTATATGTACATAAAACATATTTCTGCTTCTTAATTGGGATCCTTGAAGATTCAGGCTAAGTATGTGAATGAACACTGCTATACCTCAAGGGTTAGAGGGCATCTTACAAGAAATATAAATTTACAACTACAGAAGGTCTTCAAATTGGAAAGCAATATTGAAAACATGATTGTGCAAATATTAGCCCAACTCAGAATGATCACATTAATCCAATTCAGCTGGTCGCAATTTCCAAGGGTTTAAAGCTGACTAGACCAGAAAGATTAAATAAAATTGAAATAATGTTGCTGCTTTATACCTGCTTAAAGTAATCCAGGATATCAGACTTAATGAAGGTTAGGATTTTAGGTTATGGGTTTGTGTATGTGTGAGGCAAAAGAAGATCCTGAAACAACAGCACTAAAGCTGCTTTGATGGTCCTCCCCTACTTTTCTACTACATACCTCTGGATGCACTGTAAATACAAATTAATTTCCACCTCTGCTTCCATTTGGGGGTTTGTTTCCAACTTTTCCCCTTCTTATTTTCATCTGGATATCCGTCCTAATCTTTTGGGGTTAACAAATTTACACAGAGAGTTTTCTTTTCAAAAGGACCATTTGATCATCTAAGTCAGTTGAATTTTCCCAGTGACCATGAGAGCTAAAACTTGTATGTCAGTGGGTCTGGATTTCCACTGTCCCAGGAGTTCCTCCTGGATCTGAAGGATCTCCTTCTCTCAGCAAGAATTACCAAAAGCCACGTGTCACCATCTGTCTCCACAGTACTGGAGCAGGGCTGTGCTTCAAACTGCTCAAAAGCCTCATGACCCATCACAAGAGATCACTTGGGCACATCTGCCTGAAAAGATCCCCTGAATTTCCTCTTCCTAAAACACAGCCAGTCTCCACCTGAAATTGGTACAGCTACTGTTCACCTTGTTCTAGTTGCTGTTACAATGGGTGCTCTAATTCTCCTCTCGGTTTGTTTCTAGTTTACTCTGTCCAGATTTTCTCTGGTTAGTCAAAAAGTATTTTATTCCCTTGTATCACATCCCAGTGCAGGAACTTAAACATTTTAAAAAGCAAGTCTCCATCTTCTCCTCTGATAAACTCTGATCTTTATCCCCTTCTCACTGTGAGACCTTTAAAATAATTTTTGTGTCTCTTTTCTGAGCCACCTTTTTTTCCCCTGTGAAAAACTTTCTGATGCAGAAAAGTTTCATATCACAGAACTCTCAAAAGCAGTAGCAGTAAGAAAATCAATCCAATATTCAGAGCCAATTAAGAAAGCTCTAAGTTGTTTTTGCTGCAGGAGAAGCTGCAAGACAGATTGCTGTAAACATGATGCAGAAGTCCTCGTAGTGAAAACAGATTCAGTCTTGGGAAAGGCTGTTGGTTTTTGCTGACAGAGATGAGATGCCAGATGAGAAAAGAACAAGAAAATTTGTTAGTAGTAGTAATGGTAGTAATAGAAATAAAAAGCCCCAGTGGTGCTGTCCCGAATCTGCAAGGAAGGTTTACCTTTAAAATAAGAACAAATATCCAAGTTAGACATGTGAAGAAATAAAAAACTACAGAAGACCTACCCAACAGTTAATGGAATCAAAATCCAAAGCAAAAAGATAAATCAAAAAGAAAGGACCTTAAGGGTGCAAGTTGGCTTCAAACTGAAGCTTGAACTGCAGTTCAAAGTGGAAAATGTGGATTTATGTCAAGAGGCCACAGATTAAGATCTGCCACCTGCCCTGAAGACTTTATGCTCCAAGTAAATCAATATGAGTGTCTCTCTGGGGGTTGCTGAGTGCCCCTGGAAGAAGCCTTATGGCCATAAAAAATGCCTTGGGGCATTTTGAATAAACTTTTTGTTTAGAAATAAATGACCCAAACTCTGTTTTCTGTTATCCTGCAATAAACCCATTGTAGCTGTCCTGATAAAAACTTGGCTCACGTGCCATCGCTGTATCTAAAACGCTAACTATGATGTTTCCAGTTTGTAACAAAAATTGTAGGGAAAAAAAAATCCTGACAGAGTAAATCTGGGAAGATTAACTAGAGATTCCTTGAATTTTTGGCCTAATAGTTTCAATTTCTGGACAAAAATAAAGCAACACAGAAATACAGTAACAAGGGCAAAATTTCCAGCTGAACATGTGGTTTGTGTGAACCCTCTTCTGTCCTCAGCTGATAAGAAATAACAACATTTTGTCCCCTAATCCAGGTCATAGATAAAGGTATTAATGTCCCCATTTCAGTGGAAACTTTTCCCAGATTTCCCAAACTGCTACTGCAGTGGGTAATGGAAGCAAGGAACAGAAGCTCAACATCAAAACTATCTTTACACTAAGTGAAGCCTCACAGCAAAAATGCAACCACCAAAAAGAAAAACAGAAAGGACATAAAATCATAAGTTAAAGCAACAAAAAGGGGAAAAAAACCTGGTAATTATCAGATTAAAAACTCAGAAAATAATAAATTTTTGCCATTGAGCTATGCTGTCGCCATCTGAGCCAGGGACTGCAAAACTGAGCCTGCAGGGAAAGTTTGTAATGATTTAAAGATCCCAGTGTCCCTCAGAGGGACAGGACTTCAGATCATCTTTGCAAAAAATTGACTTTCTTTCCAATCCAGAGAACATGAACGTGTGTTTCTGAGGGGTGAGCAGAGATAATCGATAAAGTGAGAAAGATGCAAGCACACGATGCCAACAGGTGGCTTGGTCACACACGCTGATCTCTGAGGCATTAAAGCTGAAAGGTAGAAAAACTCTTTCCTGGAGATTTATTTTGTGCACAGCATTATTCTCACTTGGGCCCTGTTCATTTCTTGACACAAGAGGAAGTGTCCCTTGTGCACACTTGGCTCCTCTTGTCCATCCAAGTACTAAAATGGAGAGTTATTAAATTAAAATATTAATGCACTTCATTTAAAAAAAATAAAAAGAAACTTACAGAGGTTTCAACAGGTATTTTTTGCTCCATTTTTCTATCTCATCATGGGCAAAGAAAGTAATTTCTAGAGGATACCATTACTCAGTTCTTACGAAGAGCATTCAGATACACAGTACAAGAAAATTTCATGGAATCACAGGATGGTTTGGGTTGGAAGGGACCTTAAAGACCATCCAGTTCTACCATGGCAGCGATGCCACCCGTTACACGTTGTTCAAAGCCTCATCCAACCTGAACACATCCAGCTTAAAACTGTCAGGAAAACCTCTTACCTATGTGTTTGCTGCAAAGTTAAAATTTGGGCTGAAAATTGACTTTCTTTAGTATAATTTTCAAAGCCTTTGATGAACGTGGTAAATGATGAGGAAAGAATCGTAGCACAGGTGGGCAGGGATGTATGAAGGGGGTTTGGGATGATGAACAAGACGTGGGAGATGTTCACAGTTGGGAGTGTTTGAGGAGGTGATCCAAATGAAGAGCAAGGATCCAAAATGGAAATTAGAATTTTGCACATCACTGACTTGCGAGAAAAAATGGGTGTCAATGTGTGGCTGTTTAAATACAACTCCAAATTGCAAACCCAAAAGCCTTAAATGCTTCTAAACTAGAGTTTGTTCAGATTACACAAGGGTAGCATGGTGGGATTCCCTTTGCTGTACCCACATGACAAAATTCCTAAGTGGCTCTGTGCCCAAAGAACCCCTCCTGGAGAAGCACAGGAAAGAAAGGGCACTGCAAATTTAAACTTAAAAATCCAAAAAGCTGGTTGTGCCACTTTAAAATAACACTTCACTGGGCCTCTGCATGACACGGATTTCAAGTGTTTTGCAGCAGTGGATGTCTGATAAACAAAAGCAGTATTATTGAAGAATAATTTGGGTAAGTAAATGAAGGCATTATTATGACTCTGGTGCCCAGAGTGTGCTCTTGCTGTAGGATTTCATCCAGAAAGGCTGCAAACAAAGCACTGAGAATTAGCTGCAGCCAGATGAGAGCAAAACAGAAACAAATGAAGGCCAGGGAAATGGGAAGATGAAAGCTTCATGGCAGCACAACTGTCCTACTTCTCCAAGCCAGCTCATCTTCAAAGCAAACTGAAAGCAGATGAACCTGGGAGCAGAATCTGCTGAGCACCCTGGGCTCTGCTGCTCCTCCCCAGGGAGATGGGAGGGAAAGGATCCATCAGCCTCCTTCTCCTGGCAAGGACTGGCTGTTCTCACCTGGGGGTATGGGAAGGGTTTCAGCATGCTGGACCTCTCCATGCCCCCACAAGACCAGTTTCTGTTTTGTTCTCTGCCTGAGGAACCAAAGCATGGGGAGGTCGATTGACTCCTGGCAGCAAAGCTCCTCATTCCTGCAGAACGTAATCCCTCTTCCAGTACTCTCTGTCCTGGAAAGTCAGCCAGGAAGATATAAATTTAAATATTTAATAGAGCTAAATATTTAATCCATCTCAAGACCCACCTCTTCTCTGCTCTGTTCCATTTCTTCTTTCCTTCTCTATTTCAGTGTGCTTGTTTTGCCTCTTCCTACACCCCCTCAGGTGGTTTCTCTCCCTGCAGCCCCTGGTTTGTGCTATTTCTACCCTCTTAGTCACTCTGCTGCTGCTTTCTTGCCTCTTTTATCCACCACCCAGGAGTGTGCAAATGTTTTCCATCACACACTGACTTGAAGTACAGAAACTCTTGAGAAACAAAGCCCCTCATCTGCTCTAGGTATTGAGCACCTACCCTGGTTTCCAGTTTGGGGACTTATTTGATCTCTGCGTGGCTCAGTGCTGTAAAAGGGCCACAAGACCACATCTCATGTGTTGGGATGAGTCTGTCCAGAGGAGCTGTGGCTGTCCTTGGATCTCTGTCCAAGGCCAGGTTGGACGGGGCTTGGAACAACCTGGGATAGTGGAAGGTGGAACTGGATTATTTTTTCAGTCCTTTCCAACCCAAACCATTTCCTGCCTCCACGAATTGGGTGCGCCCAACACCACCAGAGGAGCTGCAGGTGGGCCAGCTCCTGGTCCTGTGCCAGTGGAGAGAGGAGCAGGTTTTTGAAAAGGGCTGGAGAGCTGCTGCTATTTGAGATCCTCTTCTGAAGAGTGTCAACCCCATCTCTGCTGGTGCCCAGTGATGTTAAAGGCTGCTCTGGAAATCACCACTCTCCCTCTCCCCTACTGGGCCAATCAGATGAGCAAAGGATGCGAATGGAAAAGCTCATCCAAATTCCAGAAGAGACAGGAGAGGGAATGAATTTAGAATCATGGAATTTGGGTTGGAAGGGACCTTAAGGGTCATTTAACACACCCCCCCATCCCAATGTGACTGCACACAGGTACAGGTCACACAAGTAAAGTATTACTGGAAGAAGGAACGTGTCAATGTCCTCAGGAAAGCAAGGAAAAAGACTCTGACACAAAGATGATCAGAAAGTTAAAACTTGCTGATTTTTGCAACACTTTGGAGACAGTTAAACTTTCACCATTTTATGTTTATTATCATTTTTCAGTTGAGTTCTGAGCACATCTTACAGAAAAGGGCTGGTTTGTTGTCACTAACATGACAGTGTCTTTACTTCTCTTTTATTCCTCTGAGAGTTATGCTATAGTTTTTGAAGTTGTAGATTTGTCTGATTTGTGTCAACAATCCATTTGTTCAGGGATTTTCTGCTTTCCAACCTCTACCTATGTTGTCACCCACTCAGAGACAAACTAAGGCAGAAGTGTCCAATTCCATAAATTGTTCAGCTGCAGCATTTCACACACCTGTCCTGGATTAGTCACCTAAAGTAATGTTTCAATTCCCTGGACTTCTACATGGAAACACAGTGAATAGTAATGGACAAAGACTTTCCTTGTTTCCAGCTAAATCAGTCCATCCACATCTGAACAGGAGTGTTTGTATGAAGAACAATTGTTCCTTAACCCCCTGTCTTAACAAAACAATCATCTGCACAAAGAAGTGAAACAGCAGATTACCAAAAACAAGCAAGTTTGACCTGAACACCTGTTAGGAGAAAATGTTCCTTTGGATATTTGCAATCAAGGCATGCAAAACACTCTTATTTGTCCCAGATTTTGTGTCAAAGAGAAACACAAGCAGGCTTTACTGGGAGCTTCAAAGACATTTCCAGTGACACAGGGGTTGGATCTATGGCCCAAGAATTTGCTTAGCTTTTCCACAGAAGCAGGCAGTGTAAAAAGCAATCCAAAATCAACTCTGGAGCTCCAAGACCCAGGACAAAATAACTTTTTCCTGAGCCAGGGCATTGTGCAGGGTAAAGCACCAGGCATTTGCTTCCCACTGGCACCAACAATAAGGGACCTCTTAAGCCCACTGAATCCTGTAAATGTGTTTTTATTTCAGAGCCTGATATGAATGTGTAGTCAAACATTACTTCTCTTGAACTCTGGGAAACTTCCCTTCATCTTCATGTAGAAAATACAAGTTTCTTCCAGCAGGGTTGGTATTTTTGATCCTGGTTTTCACAGTGCTGGGCACCCCTGGTTTCTGAGTAGGCTGCTCAAATCCTACAGCACTGCAGGTGATTGTTCCCACTACTCCCATTCCTGATTCAAAGGGACTTTCACAGAGAAGTTCTTCTTTCATCTCAGTGCAATCAGTTGGGAGCAATTGTGGTGGAAGGAATTTTAAAAGCCAGGTTGGAATCAGCATGTGTGTGAGAAATCAAGGAAGGTGACAGGCAATGGCCAAAAAATAAAGAAACTGAACTTTAGTTTGCTTTAAATAGGACACTAGAGGGAGTGTCTGTCCTTTTCCTTCCAAAGACTTCTCAGAAGACTAAAGTGAAATAATTTCCTGCGAGCAATGAGTTAAATGCAGTTCATATTTAATCACACAGGATCACTGGAGGTGCATAAACACAGCACTGAGTCACCACACTGACTTAGCACCGTGACCTCTGCTCTGCTGGCTGCTCCCCCAGCCAAGGGAGGCTTCTCTCCTTCCCTGTTTTCCATCCCCAGGTAGGACTGAAACCTGCTCCATCCTCACTCCTCTGTGCTCTGCTGGACTCCTCTTTCCCCCTCAAATAAATGTAACAAGAAGTTCAAGTTCTACCGAATTCATCAGGTTAGCTGATAATCCAAAATAAATCTCCAAATCACGACATCATAAACAGATGGAAAACTTTAGCTTTATAGTTACAGTCGGCAAGTAATAGTTTTGCAAATATTAAGGAAAGTTGAAAATATATTTAGATATATTTTATGTACATATATTTCTGATTTTTTTATATATTATACATTAACCTGCTAAGTATCCAAATAGGATTCAAAGCAAAATAAACCTGTTGAGACTGAGGATGTGTTTCAAGGTATGTTACTTGCATTAACCCTATTTATAACTAAAATTGAGGCTGAAGCTGATATTTATCTCCAAGATATTAGGCCAAATGGGTCTTTGAGGTCCTCTTTGTTCTGCAAACAACATTCAGAATTCCACTAGCAGAAAGGGAGAGAAGGGAATTTCAGCCTCCCTCTGGTACCACAGGGGCCACACAGCTACAGCAAAGAGATGAAGAAACTTCTTAACAAGCACATGCCAGTAATTTGAGAGGCTAATTGGTGTAGAAAGCAGCATCCCAAAAGTTCCTGGAGAGATTAGATGGAAATTAATTAAAATGATTTAAAACACTTTGGAAAACCAGCTATCAGAAATGACAGTCTTGGATAGGACCATAAAATAACTGATTAAGTGGAAATAAATGCAATTGGATTTGGACAACTGAGTCATAGAGAGCCAAAAGGGGATGGATTAGAAGGTGATTAGGCTAATATTGAAGGGCAAGTAACATGAGAGGAACTTTCCAATCCTTAAATGCTGTCATTATACTTGTTAATGTGGACAGTATTTGGTTTTGAAGTGGAGCATAAAAGAGAGGTGCACAAACCAATAAATTATTTATCAAATGGAGTCAAACCACTCCTGTGTGCCCCCTTCCATACACCAAGGAGAAGAAAGGAAAGCAAAGCATTTAGAAGACAACAGATAAGTGGAAATAGTCCCTCAGAACAACTTGAGCTCCCACATTTTTGCAGAATTCCAAGAAGGATTAGAAATTCCTACAGACCCACAGCACGTGGTGGCACTCAGGAAAAGGCTACAAGTGCAGCTTACAAACAACAGTTCCTCATTTATTGTAAATCTATGGCCAGTAGTTCCCATCCCTACCCCTGAAGCCACTCTAAGAACCTCCCAGATGAGTGATGTAGAGGGATACAATAAAAGGATTGGCCAGAGCTTTGTAGATCACAGGGGAGGATGAACAATCCTCCAGGTCCAGATCTGAACAAACCAGTGCAAAGGACAATTTGCTGCCCCTCTTTGGACTCTGATTTTGGTGTTTTACCCAGAAGGAGCAGGCTACCAGAGCTTGAATCATTCTGGCATCTGAACTGCCAGAACAGTTCTATGGGGCTACAATTCTGGTTAAAAGGTTGAATGAACATTTTCTCACCCCTTTGGCTGATGGAGGACCCAACCTTGAGCAGAAAACTCTTTTGGAATCACTGTTGCCTTTATCAACACAAAGAGCAAGAGAAGAGCTTTAAAGAAAGCAAATACGAGCATTTTATCCCCCCATATTTCATCTTTACTATAGAAAATAAACCAATCCTTACTCAAATTCCTAAGCCTGTGTTCAACAACTTGATGCAAATTCCAAACAAGGTGAGGATGACGTGGTGAAGAGTTTTCATTAAACACAGGAAGTAAAAACCACAGGCTCCTCTGTAACCATAATTCTGCTTGCAAACACATGAAAATCTGCCCTCTGAGCAGAAATCTCCCCAGCATTTGTGGTTTCTTGTTAAAAATGCTGAACATCTGAGTGAAACAAAGGCTGTTTTCATAGTCAGCAATGCTGAAGGCAGCTGAGTTTAGTCACAACAGGTGATTTAGCTATGGAAAGAGAGGAAGGGATATTAAATTGGAAAAGTGGGAATTTCTGGATTAATAAAAAGGAAAGGTTTTGTTGTGTAAACAAAATCAAAGGTGTTAGGGAAGGGAAAGGGATGGAAAACTTTGGATACAAATGCAAAGTAGGAATAATATATGCTGCCTTCATTGTTCAGCTGGTTTTGACCTCATTTTATGTGTTCAGGGGCATGAAAATACACAAGATTCTGAAGGAATAAGCTACATACCTTTTCAAAAAATAGAGGAAAAACATGCAGAAATATGTTAAACAATGATTTTAAAGTCTGCTACCATTTCAATCAGATAAACAGTAGAATACAGTGCTGGCAGAGGCTCCAGAGATCATCCCAACCACTTCCTTAAAACTGCCAAGCTGGTTTTTAGACAAACCTGAGAGAAGCACTCTCACAGTTTGCTTTTGGTGGGCAACAGAGCAATTGTGCACCACACAGCCTTTTCTAGGGCCCAACTCTCCCTGTAAGAAAAGCCTCCTGGGTAGATAGAACAAATCCCTCTTGCTGTAATTTAAACCATTTCTCTTTCCCCACATGTAGTGAACACAAAGGTTGTGTTTCTATCTCTGCTACCTTTGACTCAGTGGGACACACTTCTCTCCATCTCCTTCAATAACCAGAGCTTTAGGGTGACTTTGTAGGTGCTTGCACTGATTTTTAAAATGCTTGAGACAGCATGTACAGCCCAAACGTAGCTCATCTCATTCACAATAACATCTGCATTTCAGCTCATTACACTCATCCCTGTTGGTAGTCAAGGGAGACAGACACAGCTCTGGAACTCTCAGACACACAGACATTTCTGGAGCTGTCAGACAAATATTTCTGGAGCTCTCAGACACATTTCTGGAGCTCTCAGACAGAAATTTCTGGAGCTCTTGGACAGACACAGCTCTGTAGTTCTCAGACAGACAGACACAGCTCTGGAGCTCTCAAACACACAGACATTTCTGGAGCTGTCAGACATTTCTGGAGCTCTCAGACAGACATTTCTGTAGCTCTCAGACAGAAATTTCTGGAGCTCTTGGACAGACACAGCTCTGTAGTTCTCAGACAGACATCTCTGGAGCTCTCAGACAGACATTTCTGGAGCTCTCAGACAGACAGACATTTCTGGAGCTCTGACATTTCTGGAGCTCTCAGACAGACATTTCTGGAGCTCTCAGACAGACATTTCTGGAGCTCTCAGACAGACATTTCTGGAGCTCTCAGACAGACATTTCTGGAGCTCTCAGACAGACACAGCTCTGGAGCTCTCAGACAGACAGACATTTCTGGAGCTCTTGGACAGACACACAGATCTTTAATTCTCTGTTGAAGATGCACAGAGCCACAAGGTGTTTGCTCCCATGGAGGTGTCTGCCTTGGAGAAGAGGGATTCAGCTGTCTAAGGGGGGTTTGCTACCACTCAAGCTGTTTTAGAGAATAGTGGACATCTGTGTGAATCAGGCAGCTGTGCACAGTCTGTGGGATTCCTGTGTCATCCTGAGCTGTCCATAAAATTCCTGAAAATATTTTTTCCCTCTTTATCTTGGTTCCTCTATAAATTCTAACCCTTTCCCCTATATGAACCTGTACTAAAACACAGATTTTTTAATGCCCCTGTTTTAGAGAAGTTGTTTCAGAATCCCAGAAGTTTGGGAGCTATGAGCCTTCTAATTTCTTTTCAGCTTTACCTAGGGTCATGGAAAATGCCAAAACCTTTTGTACTAGTGCCAACCTGCTTCTTTTATATTCTCTGCTGTTTTCCTGGAAAGTGTACAGAAAGATTTTTTATCCTTGACCTCATTGTCAGGTAAACAAGATAAGTAAATAAAATATTTTGCTTTCCTCTCAAGAAACTTTCTATATTCATGGTACTTTACAAAGCCTTGCATATTCCCATAGGGGTTTCACCCCATTCCCTTTTTACTGGTTCTGAAATTTTTGTCCCATGTTTAATGTCCCTGCCTTTCCTGTCTTAGTCCTGCTTCCCCCTTCCTTCCCTGTGCTGCTGAGGATGGATCCCAGGACCTGGGGAGTTTCCTGGGCTGTGAGTGCACATTGCTGGGTCATGGGGAGCTTCTCAACAACCAACAGCCCTAAATCCTTCTCCCCAGGAGAAGTCCATTCTCCCCAAAACCTTTTTGTGCTTGGGATTGCCGTGACCTAGCTGCTGGACCCTGCTCTTGCAATGAATTACAGCTCATGAAGTTCTGAAGGCAGAATGGGGATGACCCTTCCAACCTAGGCAAGTTATTCTGCAGCATTAGGTGCTTACTTCACTCCTTATTATCCTTTTCCTTGCTTGAAACAGAAACAAGCCCTGTGGCAGGATGGCAGGGGATCCACACAAAAACTTCCCTAGCTTCTTCCACCAAAAAAAGAAAAAAAAAAAAAAGAAAAATATCAAAGTGGCAGCCTGAGGGGACAAACCACCTACTGACCCTTCCCGCTTGCCTTCCTCATCTGAGCACAGCAGGTTCCGACACAGTCCAGAGGAACCTTGTTTTTCCAGCAGAAGAACAAATAAGGACAGATGTGGGATAAAGTGAATAACCAGAAGAACAGAACAGTAATAGGGTTAGTATCTGCCTGCTGGTTACTTCACAGCTTCACCAGGATGTGTCTCTGGAAACCAACGGATCTCCCAGCCAGAACAAAAACGCGGAGTTTCATCAGTGCTCATTTGAAAGCTCTCCACCCCAGCACAGAGGCTTTTCTGGAATTATTTGTGACCTGTAAAGTCAAACAGCAGACTCCAGAAGAGTGATCTCAGCTGATTCTTTTTGCCAAACACCTTTGATCAGAAATGCTTGTGCCATTGACCCATTGGTTAACACAAGCTTCCATGAAAACCGAGCGTCATTTGTTTCCTTCTCGATGACTTTGGACTCACAGATATTTGAGTAGACATTATTTGATTCCCATTAGGTTTTTATTTGAAAGGCCTGTGGATGTGGCACCTGGGGATATGGATTAGTGGTGGCCTTGGAATGGTTGGGCTCGATGGTTATAAATAAAACCCCAGCATGTAAATCATAGTGGAAGTTGTCTTATGATTAAAAGTCCTTGGGTTAATAAGGAGAAGAAAGAAATAAAAGCAATAAAAACAATAAGAAACTGCACAGGCCAAGGAAGTTTCAAAATCATCTATGCTGATGCCTCCAGAATAAAGTTTTCACCAAATAATTTATGCATGAAACCTCATCACATTGACAGGAACCAGAACACCTTTGGAAGGAAGCATTCACTCTTTCAGATTTTTTAGGTAAACAATTCAATTCAAGCAGCACTTTGTGGATAAAAAGCCTTTCTGCTTCATGGATTATACAAAAGGATAAGACTTTGAAATTAAAACAGAGATTTCTACTATCTGAGCTAAAAAAAAATATTCAGTTTTTAATGTCAGAAATGTTAAATTCTTAATCTGCATGTATAACAAGTGCCAGACCATGTTCACATTATTTTTTCTGCAATATTTGTCATGTAAACACAGTCAGCTTTATCAGTTTTTGTGAAAGTTCTTGATCCCTCCATCCCCTTTAAGCCATAGTTGGTTCATTTTAGTAGACAGGTACAAGCACTCTTGTACTATAAACCTGTGTGTCCCCCAGAAATCAAAGTGGATGTGATTAAATTGTTTTGTTTTCACTTCCTAATCTGAGAATTGCCGGGAAATGAAAAGACAAAGCAGATTTATGTAAGCATATAAAACAGTCACAGAATTTTCTTAGATCAATTTGCAGAAATGCTATTTCTTCTACTTAAACTCTTGAAGAATTTAGAAAAACACCACTTTCCATGCTAAATTCTGAATTTCCCTAGGGAAAGTTACCAAATATAAATGCACTCCAGTGAAGTTTCAAGTTGCTTGAGGCTTATCAAATTTAATTATTTTGCCTGAATTATCTTTTTTCAGCTTAAAATTTTATTACTGAGATAAAAATCAGTCATTTATACTGAATATATTAATTAAAAAGAATAAAAGAAAACCTCTTTTCTTGAACTGATTGAAATTTTGAAGATAAACATACAAACCCTTTATTCTAATGAGACAATTTTTTTAAAATTTTTTTCACAGCTATAGTTAGTGTTCATTAATCATATTTTTTTCTGCATTTTTAACAGAATTTTACAGCTCTCCCAGAAAATAAAAGTCAACAAGCTGAACACTGTAGAAAGAAAGTGGATGTTTTCCATCACCTGTGGAACTCAGGTTTCTAAGATAACCTGTGATTTAATAGGAATGGGATAGGACAGAAATATTCTGTCTGGGATGTTTTTGAAAAACACGTAAGAAAAATATTTATCCTCCTTGGCCACCAAATGATCTTGTCTGCAAGTAAAACTGAAATTCAAAACAAGACAATTTTAATAGGCATTGTCTGAAAAGGTACAAATCTGAGAATTTGCAGCTCAGAAGTTCAAGTTCTGTGCACTGACTGAAAACAAGGCAGTTAATTCAGAAACACAGACATTGGCTTTATCCCTTCTCTTCATACACCTGCCCTGAAAAATGTTAATTCTGGGATTTGCTGTCTGTGCATTTCTTCTTTTGGCTTCCTAAGGCACTCCCAGAAACAGCAGGGATGAAGCAGCTGCCCATCCCATTATTTACTGCTGTTCCTGACATCCTGTCAGCCTCTTTTCACCACCAGAAACTCAGGGGGTGTCTGTAGCCAAAAGTCTGAGCCAAAGCTGGGACTGGGGAGACTGGGATTGACTGTGAATGATGTCAGGGTTGGTCTTGGATAAATGAATTGTCCAAGTTCTCAAGTAACCTGAAGCTGGAATGGCTTTTCAGTGTCCTTAGAGGCAAATGCTGCCACAAAGATAGTTACTGTGTAGAAAAATCAAACTGCTTTGAGGCTAAAAGAGAATGGAAAGGTCAGGAGGTAGCACCTGAGAAATCTCCTGAAAGTTCTTTCACTGGCAGCTGTAAGGGAACGGTTTATCTGAGAACTTACTGTTGTTAAGAATGTATTGGTTTTGTTTATCTGAAAATTTATTATTTTTGAGAATTTATTATTTTTGTTTATCTGAGAAATTATTATTTTGATGGGGGTCTGAATCATCTAAAATACATCTGCCTCCAAATGTCATGACAGACATTTTTGTTTCTATTTAATTGCTCCTACGAGCCCACACAGCAACATTTTAAAGCAGGGTTGAGATGAAGAAGTGTTTGGTTTAAAAATTTCCTCTTGTCATCGTCAGCTGATGACACTGAAGAAGAAAAATGCCCAGAGTGCACATGCAGGATGCTGTTGCCCAATTTCCAGAGACACAGGGGCAATTCATCCCTCCAAGGAAACTGGCTGAGATGGATGGAATGAATTAGTTTCCAATTCTGCCTCTCTCTCTGTTGAAACTGAGGGAAGTTTATAAGGATAACTTGTACCAGAGAACCAAATTCCAAGCCAGGAGAACTCCAGTCAGCTACCATCAAAATCCAGGAGTAAGAAAATTGTAGCACTGATACCTGACTAAGATATAAAGCCTAATATTTGACAAAGTGCTTTTCAAAATGCATGGAAACACCTCTATTACCACAATATAAACAAAGACCTGCTAAAGGAAGAAAGGAGATGTTCTGTCCATGGTAGAACAGACACATTCCACAAGCTTTGACTTCTCTAAACTTTACAAAACCTGAGAAGAAGCTGCCAGGTAAATCAAAGCAACGTTTTGTTGTGAGGAAATAAAGATTTCAAGGTCACAGTGTGGAACTCAGGGCTGTTCAGGTTTGGAGTCATCCAAAATGTATCAAAGTGATGTGACCAGCAAGACACATTGAACTGGGCCACTACTGAACATTTCAAACTCCCTCCCTCCCATCTCTCTATGGGTTTTTGTGCCATCCTTGGAGTTATACTCAAAGCCAGGGTTAAATTGCCAAAGACATATTTGTAAAGGGCCTGGAAACATCAGTCACACTGCTCAGGATTCAGTCAGACTATTCCATTTTAAAGTGTTTTAGTTTTTATGGGGTTTTAATGTTCTTATTTTGGTGTTCTGATCCTGTGGACTGTGCTGGCTGTGCAATGCTGAGAGCCAGACCCATTTTTATTGCCAGCAGGGATGTGCACAACAGGGGAGTGGTGCAATGTGGATGGTGGATGTGAGGAATCAGGCAGGCAGCACAGGGAAACCAAGTCACAGAACTTTCTCACACTGGCCTGAGAAAGTGTGGCCTGATAAATTGTGAGGAGGAGCTCAAACAGTCCTTGGAGAAGGAAAGCAACCTTTGCAGGTGTTGTTTGGATCCTTGTTGTTTACTCGCAAGGATCGGTCGAGGGGTGCTGTCCCCAAGTGTCCAGTGATGGTGATGTGTTGGTTTGATGGCCAATGAAAGCTTCACCCCTTCAGACCCTTTTGGAACTGTCTGTAAAAAGGGATCTCAAAGAATAAAACTGGTTCTTTTTTTCAACTAAGCTTGAGAGTCTGTGTTGCCACTATCGCCGTTCCTAATACAGCGCGACAGTACAGCAGCAGATAATCAGCTATAAAAAGGGTACATGGATGGCTGCATTCTGCCATTGTTGAGTTGCCAATCAAAACCCACGTTATTATTCAAAAATAGGTTGTTACATCCTCAGAGATGGAACTTGCCTGTCAATCTGAAGTGTTTGTAGACACAGCCTCAGACCAAGGTCTAAAAATGGTTTGACTGACAACTGTACCCTGCAGTGAGAGCAGAATCCTCTCCTCCCAGTTTTAATTACATGTCTCTTGTAAATAAATGTAGTTTAAAAATATTAACTAAGATGCAGCTGTGTTTAACTATGATTTTTGTTTCCTAATCTTCCAGAGGGTTCCTCAGTATTTGTGCAAGGCTTTGAAGCACTGCATGACATGGTAAGTATTATTGCTAAGCTGTCTGCCGCTCATGGAAATTACAGCACAGCTAAAAGAATTTCCACTGTAACCCAGGACTGTTAGATGCTGAAAACTTCCAGAAAACAAAAGGGTTTCAAGCATGAAACTTTTCCTGTCACTCTGAGAACTGAGCAATTTGAAAGGGAAATAAGATCCACTTTTTCTCACTTGGCATTTCCATTCCAGCTCGTTCTCTGACTTCCACTCTTCTCGTGTTGGCTTGAGATGACTTTCACAGTCCTGAGTGCAACTGCAATGTCCCAGCTCTGAAAGCCTCGTACTTGATAATTTAAGGACAATGAATCAATTCAACATAAACCAACCTGGCTAAGTTTAGGCTGGAAAAGAGAATTTCTGCCAATTCTAGGTAGTGTGTGTTGTTCTGTACTAACCAATGAGATATAATCAAAGGCTCTTTTAATCAGGATGGGTAATAAGGTTAAGGGACTTTACCTTTATTTTTATTACACTTTGTGTCAAGGAGATGAGCTACATTTTTTAAGAACTTTTTCCAAAAAGACTCTAAATATTTTTGTAGTTTTTTTCATGAGTTGTCTGCCTTGAACTTTTTACATTTCTGTTTTTACAATTGCCATATGGGCTTCAGTTATGATAATTTGTGTAGGGAGCTTAGGTATTTTTATACATCATTTTTATGCCTTTTAAAACAGGCAGATGGAGTTCAGCTGAAGTTTGTAGAGCTGTAAACAAGTGGGTATAAACCAGGAGGGGTGTGAAAGGCTGTGCTAAGGTTGTTCCATGTTATTTGTTTAATAGCAAGAAAACATCAAAAATCCCTCAAAATTATACTGGCATCAGGAATTGCTGAGTTGTGCAAGGAGGAACACAACCAAGCTACTGAGGTTCACTGCACCAGAGAACCCTCCCAGACACAGGAGGAGAGCCTGCTCTCCAAAAGCTGCCACGCAGAGGGGATAAACACAAAGGAGTGAATGAAAAATTAGTCAGGAATGGGCAAGGAAAGCAAGGAGCCTCCAAAAAACTTGCTGGATTAGCCAAACAAACAGATTCTGTTAACATTTTCAATGTGCTCAGTGGGAAGATATTTAATGGGACCAATTTACTTTTCTTTGTTCCATCAGGAGAGCAAAAAGTAGATGTCAGCTGGGGATGCTGAAAATAAAGGTTGTCCAAAAAGACCTTTCTCAGATCAGAAATGGGCAGAGGACACTGAGACTCCTCACCACAGCCTCGGGCTGTGCCTTGGTTTCTCTCCACCATCACCCATCAGGGAGGAGCTGGCAGAGAGAAAAGAGAAAGGGAGATAATGACTGGGTGATGTTTATTACCCAGATTTAATGTGTTATATAGGGGTAATTAACCAGGCACCAAAACTCCCCCCAGAAAAAGAAGTAAAACACGGGAAAAACCCAAATCTGCAGCTGCAAGGGAAATCAATGTTACATCACAACTGTTGCTTGATTTCTTTCATTATTAGTCCTCCAATTATGATAGGATAAGGTTATTAATTAATATTGGATCTTGGAATTGTGTGAGAAAGAGGAGAAAAGGGAAGGTGCGGGAAGGGAAGGTGCGGGAAGGTGCGGGAAGGTGCGGGAAGGTGCGGGAAGGTGCGGGAAGGTGCGGGAAGGGAAGGGAAGGGAAGGGAAGGGAAGGGAAGGGAAGGGAAGGGAAGGGAAGGGAAGGGAAGGGAAGGGAAGGGAAGGGAAGGGAAGGGAAGGTGCGGGAAGGGAAGGGAAGGGAAGGTGCGGGAAGGGAAGGGAAGGTGCGGGAAGGGAAGGTGCGGGAAGGGAAGGGAAGGGAAGGGAAGGGAAGGGAAGGGAAGGGAAGGGAAGGGAAGGGAAGGGAAGGGAAGGGAAGGGAAGGGAAGGGAAGGGAAGGGAAGGGAAGGGAAGGGAAGGGAAGGGAAGGGAAGGGAAGGGAAGGGAAGGGAAGGGAAGGGAAGGGAAGGGAAGGGAAGGGAAGGGAAGGGAAGGGAAGGGAAGGGAAGGGAAGGTGCGGGAAGGGAAGGGAAGGTGCGGGAAGGGAAGGGAAGGTGCGGGAAGGTGCGGGAAGGGAAGGGAAGGGAAGGGAAGGGAAGGGAAGGGAAGGGAAGGGAAGGGAAGGGAAGGGAAGGGAAGGGAAGGGAAGGGAAGGGAAGGGAAGGGAAGGGAAGGGAAGGGAAGGGAAGGGAAGGGAAGGGAAGGGAAGGGAAGGGAAGGGAAGGGAAGGGAAGGGAAGGGAAGGGAAGGGAAGGGAAGGGAAGGGAAGGGAAGGGAAGGTGCGGGAAGGGAAGGTGCGGGAAGGGAAGGGAAGGGAAGGTGCGGGAAGGGAAGGGAAGGGAAGGGAAGGTGCGGGAAGGGAAGGGAAGGGAAGGGAAGGTGCGGGAAGGGAAGGGAAGGGAAGGGAAGGGAAGGGAAGGGAAGGGAAGGGAAGGGAAGGGAAGGGAAGGGAAGGGAAGGGAAGGAAGGGAAGGGAAGGGAAGGGAAGGGAAGGGAAGGGAAGGGAAGGGAAGGGAAGGGAAGGGAAGGGAAGGGAAGGGAAGGGAAGGGAAGGGAAGGGAAGGGAAGGAAGGGAAGGGAAGGGAAGGGAAGGGAAGGAGGAAGGGAAGGGAAGGGAAGGGAAGGGAAGGGAAGGGAAGGGAAGGGAAGGGAAGGGAAGGGAAGGGAAGGGAAGGGAAGGGAAGGGAAGGGAAGGGAAGGGAAGGGAAGGGAAGGGAAGGGAAGGGAAGGGAAGGGAAGGGAAGGGGATTGTCTGCACAGTACATCCAGCAGGACACAGTGCTGGTCAGGCTGTCCAGACAATAAACCAATATACAAATAAATGGTTATTTCAAGTACCTAAAGCTGTTGGTGTGATTTATATCATTACCCTTTATCAAGTGCCTATTAAATGCCATAGCCTTTTAAAAGAATTTCTTGTGCACTTGTGTCAATTTTTGGAGTGTTTTAGGGCACTGAAATTCATTATAGATACAACTACAGTGACATTTGGTTTAATTAATTTCTTTATTATGTCACAGCTTGAAAGAGAAGCAGTCAGATATTACTACAATATGAGATCACTGCTTTTTTCATAGTTTGGAAGAACCTTCAATTTGCTTATGGAACTATTTTGGAAGTTGATGTGTAAAAGCAAAATAGTTCTCTACTCCTCAAGGGTTGTTGGGGATTGGTTTTTTTTGATTTTTTCTTATGGCAGAAGATGGTGTGGATAGTCTTGGTGTTGCTGGTGGCAGGGTCTCTTTGCTCTTGTTTTAATCAGGTACGATGGAAATCCCGTCTTACAAAGGGGCTTCCTTGGGATTGTTAATAAAAATTTGATTATAATTCCTAAAGAGGAATATTAGGTTCAGCTTCTTAGATGACTGATCCCATGTCCAAAAAAAAAACAGGGATAAAAGTTAAAGCAATTTTATCCAGTCCTAGCAGTGGTTAAATCCCAACTCTTCAGTGGAATTCCTTGTGCAGAATTCCTCTGGGTCAATGATCCACTCAAGCTTAGGTGGTCATGCTTTTTCAGGATGGGCTGGGATCACTTTTCAGGCACTATGCCAGAATTTAGAGCCCTTTGGAAATTGGAAACCCCCCTTCAGCCCTGAAAAATCTGTGACCTGCAGGTTGGAGTCTGGAGAGGGATTCACCAACCTGGGTGTGCAAAATACACAAAAAGAAACTGAGAAGGACCCAGTCAGAGACCTGAGACTGTAATCTCAATTACAGGAGACGGCAATCCCTGAAAACCCCAACTCTCAGGAGACACTGAGATGCTGCTGCCAGCGGCTGGCTTTCATTTATCCCAGTGAATTTTTAGTACAGCAGTCAAAAATCCCCCAACATCTCCCTTTCCTTACCAAAAGCTGGCATAGTCCTGCTTGTCAGGGCTTTATTTAACAGCAAAAATTCTCAGGTGGGCCCAAGGAGAAAAGCTTTAAATCGTGCTGGTAAACAGCAGCCATTGCTTGGATGGGAAATAATTAAGAACTTGATGATATGTTTAGCTCAGGAGGCTGAGGAAACAGCAATAACACCCAGTATTTGCAGCCATTAGGCACAGGAGTATCTTGCCAATTAAAATCCTACAGTGAAGGGAATGCATGAAGCACTTGCAGGGTGATGACTCACACAAACCTGCTAATGAAAAATTGTTCATGCCTTTACAATTGGATTTCTTCTCACCTGATCCCCAAATAATAACATCAGACTCAATTTACACTGAATTAAAATATCCTGGGGAGAGAAATAATTCTCTTTCCTTTAAAAACACACCTGGACAAAAAGTTCAGTTGTCAGGTAAGTTACAACATCGCAAAAAGCAAAGTGATGTTGATGGATATTTTTATCCAAGGGTAGGTTTTGGTGTGGTTTAGACCATGCTGTCAAACCTATGTGATAGAGTGGGCCAGTCTGACATTACTGCTAACATAAGATTTTTTAATTTTTTTTTTTTTTTAAAAATGAGGGAAAAAAAAGAAAAAAGGTATGATCAAAGGGAGGTGCCAAAAATAAAATTAATTTTAAAAGAAGAAAAACAAAATAAAGTTTCTTGAAGCATAAAGTCTTTGCAAAAAAATATAAAATTAATATATGCCATGTGGGGTTAACAGAGCATAAGGCTTGGTTTGACTGAAGCTTGATACCTGCCTTAATTTCAGATGCTTTGATTATTGTAAGCATTATTTCACACAGGAAAATCTTTCTCTGCCTTTGGACTGCCTATCCCAAGCTCATCCTAAAAAAAAAAAAAAGATTGCCTTTAAGCTTTGTTCCCCTTTCTTCCCAGAAGGAAACTTTTATGGAGTTGCTAATTTATTTACAGTAATGTAAAACTGAAAAAGAAAAGTGCAGAAACTTATATTTTAGGCTATTATTTAAGAAACCTAAGAACAGATTAAACAAATGAATTATCATTAGGTTAATAGTATTATTCTTCTCAAATGCTCTGGTTTAGTTGACAGGGTGAAGTTTGATTCAAGGTTGGACACAATGAGTCTGGAGGCCTTTTCCAATCTAAATGATTCTGTAATTCTGTTTGTTACACAAGCACTCACATTCTCTGTCTGCTAAAAACCCACCTGGATTTTGCTGGGATGAAATTCACTTCAAAATTAAAATCCGCTTAAAAAGCCACTTGCATTTTATTGGGGTCTTTGCTCAGGTCTCACTAACAAGGTGTCCAGCCCCACTCATGCATCATTCCTTGTTAGTATCTTAAAATGTGCCCAAATCACTCCCTAAATACAGTAAATACTGTATATATAACTGTATATATAAAAGTATATATAAATATATATATATATTATAGATATAAAAAAAGTAGAAAGAATTTTTTCACATGGCCATTTCTGCAATTGCAGGAAGAGTTTTTTGCAAGTCTCTTTTCTACATGCACTGATCAAGACAATCAACTTCCCATCACCCCTTCCCTAATTATTCAGTTGGCTGGTCATCACTGAAGGCCAAAGCACTGAAAATTTAAGTGCTCTTCCACTTGTTGCCACAAACATCCATGGAAAATGTGAAGGTAGTGTTGAATCCTGCTCAGTACTTAAGGAAAATGACCATAACATTTTGCACTCTGCTTATCTGCAACGCAGTTTTAGAGAATTCACCAGCTGCCCTCTGCTTGTTTTAAAGCAGGATATAAAAAAGTAATACTCTGCTTTTATCTGCAGCTTTAAAATGTAGAGAGAGAAAAAAAAGCAGCCAAAAAAAAAAGAAAATCCCTAAATACATTATAATCAAGAGATAATCCAAAAGGCTTCCTTTAAACAGATTTTTAAGGCAATGCAGCAATCTAAAGGTTATATAAACTTCAGCTAAGCTTCTTAATATAGGTGTTTAAGCATTATGGAGATTTGCTTTTTAACTTAGTGTCAGTCAAAAAGGTCCTCAGCCTAGTAAATATACGAGTTAAATTTGAATGCTAAGCAGAGATTATTGGTTCATAAAGCCACCATAAAGTACAGATACTTTCGTAGCTAACATGAGTCACCCAAACTTAAGACTTTGGGCACACATTTCTTTCAAAATATCCATGTTTCTGGGGGAAAAAAAATTAATTAAAAGTAGATTAGCATGTTCCCAGGAAGAAAATGCATTCAGATAATGCAAAGTGCCATAGAGGGAAGGATATTACTCACTCTTTTCTGACCTACAGGATTAAATCTTTCCTTATTAAAATTCAAAAATAATAAACCAGTAGACCACAACCTCCCTGCTATCCACCACATCATAAAGCCTTTGTGAATAATTTGGTTTAAATTAACACCCACCAAAATATGGGAAGTGGAAATATTTCTTTCTCATTTCAGAGTCAAGAGCATTCGATAACCTGTTAGTGCCCTGGTCAGGAAGACCAAACTTTAAAGTTTTGAGATATTAATTAGCAGAACAACAGCTTGTTTGTTTCTCACTGAGGATCTGCTCTTTGGAGAGGTTCTGAGAGTTCACAGCACAAAAAGGATATTTTAGAAAACCAGAGGAAGCCCAAGCCAGGAGCTTTCAAGAGAAAATCTGAGCATTTCAGGAGAGATGGGCACTGCAGGGGGGTGAGGGATTTACTCTGAACACAGACTCTGAGCAGGGGAGTGCAAGTGTGGAGGAGATTTACACCAGGTTTGCTCCTAACAACCACCCCCTTGCCAGTCCCAACACTCCAAGAATTGCCAGGCAAAAGGAGCACCAGGAGCTGAGGGTTAACACCAGCCTTGCTGTGTCACACCCCTCCCCAGCAGTTTTCCTCTTGGATTTTACCTAAACTTCGTTCTCAGAGAGAATCAGGTATCTGTGATCACTGCCAAACGAAAGCACTTAGAGCTGTTCTTACTGAAAATATATTTATTAATGGTTAGGGACCTTCCCAAGAAGCTTCTGGCTTCTACAGCATTTGAAATGTAGGGAAAATAATAATTTTAAGAGAACAAGAACTTTAAATCTTGTTTTCTTTCAACTCAGAAATGTTCCTTCCACAGTGATTTGTGCCTTAGAGAGGGACATTTATTTGCATAAGGAATCAGATTTCACTTTTTACCAGTTTTGTGCTGCTAAAATTGCTGTTTATCCCTTTGTAGCTCTTTCTGCAGTAGTACTGTCTTGTACAAGTCTGGTAAATAATATATTTAATTTTTTTATGTGCCAAGTGGAACACAAAGTCAGTGTGGGGTAGCATTCAGAGCTATCAAAAGAGCTCCCTGAAAAAGATTTTGATGAGATTTTACATTTTCTCTCAAAATGTCATTTAGCTTTATGAGAATCTTAGATTGTAACTATTCAGGGTAATGAATAAAAGACATGACTCATGACTATTTTTTCCTTCTTCTTCTTCTTCTTCTTGTTCTTGTTCTTCTTCTTCTTCTTCTTCTTCTTTTCTTCTTCTTCTTCTTCTTCTTTTCTTCTTCTTCTTCCTCTTCTTCTTCTTCTTCTTCTTCTTCTTCTTCTTTTCTTCTTCTTCTTCTTCTTCTTTCTTCTTCTTCTTCTTCTTCTTCTATTTTTTTTTTTAACAGGGGATTAATGCAGTTACTTAAAATATGATGTGTTTGTGAGAACTTTATCTAATCCAACAGAGCTCAGGACAATAAATCAATGTTAATCAGGTAATACACTGAGGGGAAATTGGAGCCATCGTCCCATTTGGCACAATTATTTGTTACATTTATGAGCTCATCCAGTTAATTAATTATTATAAAACTCACACTGTGTTGGAGTAGGACCCTCTAAGGGTTTCTCTCTTGTTTACAAAGCATCTAAAACATTTTTCATTTCCCAGCAAGGGTGCAAATGTCATGAAGTGTTTCCAATTCTCACAACACAAAACACTGTTTCAAACAGGTATAATGAGATGGGGTCGAGCCAGAGAAATGAGTTTATATGAAGCAATTAAGTATGAATTTTTCACCAGTTAGTTACTTGCAATATCTGTTCTTGTGCACAGTTTTTAATGAAACAAAGGTGGGCCATAATTTGGTTACCAGGCTCTGCCAGACTCAGACAAATTTGGTTTGAGTTTTCCTCAGGAGTACACCAGCTTGAAAGGGATCCAAAAACGTGCAAAAAGATCTAAGGAGCTGTAAATCCACGTCCTCCAGAGTTTATTTTGTGGAAAGAAAAAGATCTGATGGATAAAAGAAGACAAGTCCAAATAAAACAAGCCCAGGTGTAATCCTGCCTGTGTTGCCTGGACCTGGCTCAAGCACCCCTGCATCCCCCTCAAAAGGCTTCAAAAACTGCATCCAAATAAAAACTTTCTATTTATAATTTGCATGGGCTCCTAGGAGATTTGGGGACTAAATCATCTTGAATTATGTTATCACCAGAGGCTTTGTGCTGTTGTTGCATGAAGATACTGCTCCTTCTGAGTGCTTCAGCTCTTTACTGGATTTGTAGGATGCACATCATTGAACCAGAACCTTGTTTCCTGGGCAGTCAACAAATTCAGACCTTTTTTACATATATTAATTGTTTCTAGCTGCTCTGTGCTTTTACTGTGGGAAACAGCAGCTGAGAATTTTCTACCTTGGGGCAAAAGCTGAAACAAAACCCACTAATTCTTCATACAAAAAAAAAGAAAATATTTTATACATTGAACTCTGAGTTCAGTAAAAAAACAAATAGGAGGGGGGAAAGCAAAGAAAACCCAAATAGATAAGATAGAAATAACTCAATTATAATAATATAGTTGGTATATTTATCTTCAAAGGGGTTGCTGACAGGATTCTTTAGAAAAGAGCTTTGAGCAGCAGAAAGCAGAGTAGCCCTGACATGAGTTGCAGGTTTCTCTCTCAGAATTCTGGTACAGAGAATTTGGAGAAGCTGAGATTTGGTTCGTGGCAGCCCAGATGTCCTTCTCTTCCTACCCAGACAGCTGGGAAAGGGTTGCATGAGTCCTAAGGATCTGCAGGAGGTGGAGGATTAGGACACTGCCTGTGATGAAAACCTCAGGAGTGCTGCTGCCAAAGCTCCTGCTTCCACGTGCCACCACCTCCACCTTCACTTCCCTAGGGAAGGATTCCCAAAATTACAAAGAAAGCTTTAGAGCTGTAGCTTTACAGCTGCTACCAGATACCTCAAACCAAGCTAAAATAGTCAGTTTTCAACAATTGTCCAAAACTTCAAATCTTATGACTTCCCACTGAACTCATTTTCAATCTATTATGTTTTCATTTCCCTCTTGCTAAAAAGGAACAAAGCCTTCTGTGCAGGAAGAGTACATTCTGTTGCTGTCACCTGTTTTTTAACTCAGACTCCAGGACTTTCTTCTTTATTTTAGCTTTTCCATTTTTTTATTTTTTATTTTTTTTCTGGACACTTGTCAATCCTAACTTTCAAGTGCATTGTTAGCACATCTTGTTTTAATTTACTATTTGTTTGATTTTGGTAAATAGTACAGGGGAAGTTGTCTAAAGTGATGTGAAATAAGTTTTGAGAACAGTTGCAGTATTTAGAATGATAATTGGATTGGCCAGAGATGAGTCATAAGTAATGAAATGCAAGGAATAAAAATTTGATGCTATCTTGTTTGGCTGAAACAGAGATTTATTTCTTCAGGCCAAACCGAGTCAATAATTATGTCTTCTACTTTCTATTTCTATGATTTTTTTTTTGTAATTTGTTTAATATAATGGGATTATGCATCATGCTAAAAGGGAAACATGGTTGTTATGAACTTGCTCTAAAAACTTAGCTATTTTTGGTTATGAGCTCAGAATTATTCTGTTTCCAGTCAAAGTCAATTCATTGCCTGTTTATGCATTATTACATTAATATCACCTGTAAGATTTATGGAAAGTAGCAATGAAGTAATAAATATGACCCTTCTGCTATCAGTCGCCCTTCACAAGGGACAATACAAAAACAGAACTTGTTTTTACAAAGTCAGGAGCCAAAATGAGAAGTTTCAAAACCAGACTTAAGTATATACAGGAAAAAACACAGGAGCAGACAGGAACCAGAGGAATTGGTCTCAAGTTGGAGAGGCTTAGATGAAATTTAGGAAAGAATTCTTCACTGGAAGGTAGGAACAGGCTGTTTGGGGAAATGGAAGAATCCCCATCCCTGGAAGGTTCAAGGCATGCGGCTGTGGCACTTGGGAACGCGGTTTTGTGGTGAACGTGGTGCTGGTGAGGCAATGGTTGGACTCAGTGACCTTTCCCAATGTGAGGATTCAAAGTATCCATCAAATAAATGGGGAGAGAAGCCCCAGCTCTGTGGTGCACAGAAATATTTGTGGATCCAGCTGAAGACCAAGAAGGATGTGTGGAGAAAATGCTTCAAAGCCTCCGGCCCTCACAGGTCTGAGATCCCAGGGAGGGGCTGCACCCAGCACAGAGGGTGCTAAAGATGTTGATTTTTGTCCCAAAAATCACTCAGCTTGATAATGTGGACTCACCACCATCCCTAGCACGGCATCCAGAGGAATGGGAGCAGCAGCCCAGAGTTTTTTCCTCCTCAGTCCAAATGCAATCACCATTTAGGATGTAGCAGGTTATCAAGTAATGCACATCCGGAGAAAATAATTCAGAGAACAATTTGAAATTGCTTATTCAAAATGCCTCATTCATTTTTATTGTTTTTTCTTTTAAGGAGTGAGAAAAGGTCATCCCACTTACATTCTATTCAAGGGAAAAAACCCAACACATTTGGTTTGATGGGCTATCAGAGAATTATGGTGTTTTAAGAACCTTGAAAATGAATTCCTAAATGTTTGTAAAGCCGCATCTGCAGCAGTATTTAACAGTGTGGATCTGCTGTAGGTTTATAGGAGGGATAAAAAAATCAGAATACTTGAATTGTCAGGTCTCATTGCCTTTGGCAACCTTTCCTCCTACAGTGCTCAGAGCACCAGGTCAATGCTGAATTATTATATGGTCTTGTCTTAAACCTTTGGCCTCTGGTAGATATTTTCATTATGCAAACATTTTCTCCAAACCTTATAGATTTAAGCTCCTTTCCCTTTGCTACAACAGTCAGACTTCTCCTTTGCTGTGCCAGAGAAACTAATTTAGCATAGGGTTTGGGTGGGGAGTTTTTCACGAGTTTCTGGAGATGAACCTCAAGAGCTGTAATTGTGATTTAGTTTTCTTTTTTTTCATAGAGTCACAGAATAATTTGGATTGGAAGGGTTCTGAAAAACCATGCAGCTCTACTAAAACCATGCACAGACACCTTCCACTACCCCAGGTTGCTCCAAATCTCATCCAACCTGGCCTTGGACACTTCCAAAGGATATGGCATCCACAATTTCTCTGGGCAACTCTGTGCAAGTGACTCACCACCCTCACAGGGAAGAATGTGATATTTTCTTCTTTTTATTTCCAGCAGACCACAAAAAAACAAGCAAGACAAAAGCTTAAAATGTCCTTCTGATAAAGGTATAACACCAACAAAAAAAGTATATTCAAGGCTGACACAGTCACTGTTGTGGAGTTAATATTTTACTCCCACAGGAACTTTGATGTTTGACAGCAGAGGATCTACACAATAAACAACTTTTCCTCCAAGCCAACAAAACAGATTTGACTAGAAATAAAGGAAGATTTTCCTTATCTCATGACAGAATTGTGTGTTTGAGAAATGGAGAAATTTGGATGCAGTTTCGGCTTCACAGGTGATGTGCAGAGGCTCCTGATGCATTTTGGTTTGTCGCTTGCAGGACACACATTTAGTTCCAAGCTGAAGCCATTGCATTTCCATATCCCCTGTGCCGAGTCCTGTGGGAAATGAAGATACATGACCTCATGCTTTGGGGAATTTTTGTACTTCTTGGAACATTTTAAACTTCATATTCCAGGAAAGTGAGGTTGTTATGGCAAACCACGGCGGTAAGGGCAGATTTATGGAGAGACAGTTCTATACCTCCCTCTTAACACCCTTGGAGGCCAAATTCTTCTCAATGTGCCTGTTCAGCTCCTTAGGACTAGCACTGGCATATAGGGCAATTCAGGAACTATGCAGGGGTGGTTTAGCTGCATTTCCCATTGGATTAATTTTCTGGAATTTCCAGGAAACCATGGGTTTAATACAAATGGACTTGCAAGACCTCGGTATGGCGTGGTTTGTCTTTCCAGATGAGCTGAGGCAGCATTTGGCTGATAAGAACTTGCCAACAGGGATTAATGTTATCATTAATGGATAATCAATTGCTTCCCTGCTCCAAACATGAACATGGACACAGAATCAAAGCCCCACTATCCCACGTGCTTTGACAACCTGGTGATGAATGAGACAGATTTCAAGAGTTTTGCAGCATTTTGGAGAGTTATTGCTTGACAACAGGGAGTTAAACCCTGCACTTCCCAAGCTTAATGCACAGCAAGGAATAGACAAAATGATCCTGTGAAAACAGTTTAGGAGTTGATTTGCATTAAGCAATTCTGAGCATGTTCATGTAGTTTACAACTAACATCAATCACAGGGAAAAGATCAGCTATTGAAATGCTTGGAAAAGCTTCCACATGGAAAGCATTTTGCAGTTATTGTACAGGCAGACAATAGGAAATTTATTTGGTTTGTGTCTTCCAGGAGACACAATCTTAGGCTTGATTAATCCTAGCTGAAAATGACAGGATTTGAGCCTTAGATCTGGACATTCTGACCACTGGGAAAGACTTAATTTTACACTCATAAATCCTTCCTTGGACAGAAATGAATCATGTCCTGGAAGTGTGCATTTCTCTCCACTGTGCAATGACCATCCAAGCTCAGACACATCCTAACACATCACAGACATGAAGAGTTTGATGAGATGAATCACAGCCCACAGATCAGAAAGATGAGTTACTACAGCAACCCTCACCAAATTTATCTCTGTATTTATAAATCAATAGTTATTTACTGATCCAATTACCAATAATATACTATCTTTTAATGTCAATATATTAATATTATTTTATAATTAAAAGTAGTGTATTATTAGTGACATTTATATTTTTGCTGTATTTTGTAATGCTAATCACTATTTATTAACTTAATAAATATTTACTACTTAAATAATAAAAAATATTTATGTGTGAACAGACCTCAGGTCTTAAAAGTTTCTTAATTCCCAAAATGTCATGTTCCAGGGGAATTTATTACTATTATTTTATAATATTCTGAGATCACAGATTAATTACCCAATATCAGCAAGAGGCACAACTTTGGTAGAAGGCCCAGCACATGGGATTGAGGGATAATGAAATCAAGATTGCAGCATGTTCAACAGTGCTGGGATCCATCATTCCAAACAGGAAAGCCAGGATGCATAAACTTCACAGAGATAAAGGGAAAAGAACAAACTATTTCATCTGGCATTGCTCAGAGAAATACATGTGTGTTGGAAAATACACACTACTGATGTGAGATGAAGAGCTCTGTTAAGTGAATATCAACCAGGATAAGGTTTTTAATCTAAAATAAATTAATAAAATAGCTTGACTGTCATCAGAATATGAGGGAAACTTGTCCAGATAAAATGTTTTATACTGATCTAAAAGGTCCCATAATTGTCAAACATCCTCAATTCCAGTGTTCAAGATTCCCTGAATATATACAAAATACTCAAGAATCAGAAATGTGTGTGTTGTACACAGCCATCTGCAATATTATAAGCATTAACTCTCCTTGCTCTGTTAAAACAAGTTAGAACAGATTAAAGTAATTGGAAAGACTTTTTTCCTAAATTGAATGCTGGCACACTGAGTGTTATCAAGATAAATTCTCTGCTCAGAGTCACTCTCCCTGTTCTGTCCACTGATTGCCCTGAGAGGAGAGGAAACATTACAAGAGATCCAAGTCATAATTGGAAAATTCATTTGGAGTTAAAAGTGCTCTGGAGCTCAGAGGAGAGAGAGATCAACCCCCCACCCTGACTCTTCACAGTCCTCCCACGAGCATCCGAGTGTGAATGAGCAGGGATCAATGCTGCCTGCCCGGGTGGGAGCAAAGCTCCATCAATTCTCTCTGGGGTTAAGGAAAGTTGAGAAAGTTCAATATCTCTTGGAATCGACACCTTCAAATGAGGGATAAAGACCTCTCTTTCCAGCCAGCACTGATGCTGTGCCTATTTTCAGCCCCATTTTCTTGATTTGCTCAAGTTATTGCTGCAGTTAAGGGCACCAATCAGGGAACTGCAGACAAAGGAAAAGCAGCTTCAAGATTATCATTGTATTTATATTTACCACTAAGAATGACTCATCTCAAGGATGGGCAAGAGTAAACAAACAGAGCTATATAAAAAAAACCTGCAGTTCAACCTGATGCTTCCAAGGTGTAACGAGGTTGCTGATACTTGGTATTCCCAAGCCTTATCCTGGAAAACAATACTAATAGGGCTTGTTCCTTTTCTGTATCCAAAAGGAATGAACAAATTTGGATTACTTCTGCAGAGGAAAAGCAAAGATGGGAGTGTCAAGCTGAAATGAAACCTTGAACAGTCTTGGAAATCTCAGGCTGCAGAGCATTTTCTGAGGAAGGTTTCAATTAACAGAGACGTTGACAGGAATCAAGGCCATGCACTGGAGATGTAAGATGAACAATTCATGCCTCAAGCTGCAGCTCTGTCAGAACTTTGCTTAATGTGCCATCCCCTTCACCATGCTGTGAAAGACTACAGAGATTAATTGATTTTCTCTACCAGAAAAAAACCTTGAAGGCCCTACAGACAGTGGAGAAAGGTCTGTGGTGCAGACCCAGGACACCTGGCCGAAGAGATCAAAGAGATAATTTTCCTTTGTTTGGGGACTGCTGGAAAGAAACTTGGCCATGGCATCTCTGGTTAATATAAAAACTGTTCACTCTTGAAAGAAGAAAGAGTGCACATTCAGATCTCCATTTTTGGACAAGCAGAAATCTATAAATATGGAGGTAATTGTGGATACATAGCATGAAATAGCTTTCAGCTCAAAGTGAACCCTACCAGTGTGTTCCTTCCTCTGGCCTTGCTTCCATAACATCTCTGGATAGCAGCAAAGAAACTTGATATGGGCTTGGAAAATGTCATGGAAGGAACCAGTTGTTCAGTTCCAGCATTCTGCCCTGAAGGCACTGAAATAATGTCAGGAATAACTGATTTTGCTGACAAAAATAAAGTAGGCGCCAAAACATACCAGCAGAGCAGTGAAATGCAAAAGTTGGGGACAAAGCTGAAGAGAAAACTAAACATAATTCATGTTAGATTATTTATGTTATAAATAATAATTGTTGATTGTTTCAGTCAACATCAAGAATAATTTGTTTAGTGACTCATTATACTTTTTTTTTTAATGATAGGAACAGAGACACAAATATAACATGGCAGATGTGCTCTTAAAACTCTGTGTTTAGGTAAGAGTTTCCTTACTGACCCTGAATTAAGGTTTCTAAAACTAAGAAATAGCTTTTTCCCAGTAAACTCTGCTATTAAATGGGGAAACTTGGATTACCATACAAGGTTTGTACAAATAAATTGTCTGTTTGTTTTGCTGGTAGAAGAACATGATCCAGACTTAGAAGCAGCGTGCCCCCTCATAAAGGAGGAACCTGGGCTCCAGGGTGTCCTTCAGACCTCTGAGCTCTGTTACAAGTTGGCAAGACCATTTGAGAAAGGCACTTTGCTGCTCAATCTTTATCATCCCTCTCTTGGAGGCCATACAGAATTCCCATCTCACCTCTCAGTGGGTTTAAGGTTACCTCAGGAGCATTTCTCATCCTGCAATCAATCCTGTGTCCATGCCTGGACACCACTGTCATTCCAGCTCTAGAGGTTTTGCTGTCCTTGGCTGAGCTCTCAAGGTGTTTATTTGGGTTTAGGTTGAACTTCTGTAGCTTTGAGAAAGCTGCTGGTTGCTCTGCCTGTGGTGCCTCTAGACCTCCAAATACAAATGTGGTAACACATAAATGTGTGAACATTACTGGTATTTCTAGAACAATTTTCACACCTGTTGTGATTTTCAGGTCTTCACCTGCATCTCTTTCCTGTACATGTCCAGAAGTGCCTTGGTCAAGTGTTCCTGGTCATAAATTACAAAATCAGAGAACAAAATTTTATCTGCATGAAATACATGTAACAGAATTTATTAAAGACCATCAGAGAAACACCAGCTTTTAATTAGATCAACACCAGCAGTGTTGTTATAATACATTTTGCACCTGTGTAAAAGATTACCCAACAGGCCTCATGTTATTTATGATAAATATCTGTTCATTTTGGCAATTCCCCAATAATGGAAAAAACCTTTGAGCAGATCTAAACATTTCAGCCTGAAACCTGGTGTTTTCAGCTCTGAGACACCACAGGAGGCGACAGGCAGTGGTTCTGGTGCTCTTCCCATCCTTCCCTTTGGGAATTCAGCACAGAACAGGGAGTAGAACCATTATCTGCAAGGATTTTGGTTTCCCTCCAAAACTCTCCCCTTGCCTGACATAACATATGTCCATATTCCCTGCCTAACATATGTTACTAAACTCTGAGTGGGTTGCTAAAAACATGTTTTACTGTTCCTTTCATTTATGCATATCTACAATGTAGTTGGTTTTTACATAAAATACCTCTTTCTAGGCTATAGATTTGGTATTTATTGCCTAGGTAGGTGAACTGATGAGCAAAAAAAAATGGGATTTTTTGCTTTTTTAAAACATTTATGTCAGATTAGCTGCAATAGTTATACAGTCACCATATTTAGTGTATTTGCAGTTAATTTTGAAATTGTATTCTTCTCTCAAGGAAAAACTTCTAAGGAAAGAAAAACTCCAAAGGAAATTTCAGATTTTATTCCTTAGTCACTAGACAACTCAATACATCTTTAAATCCACTAAACATTGAGTGTTTGAGGGTGAAGCTTTGCAGCACCTCAGGTTAATCAATTACCAGCTCCATCTTGCTCTTTTTTTTACATTTTAAAACCTTATAACCTCTGCACTAATGAGAATTTCACTTATTTAACTGAAAAAAAAAGGTGATGCATAGCTGCCATGTAAGTTAAACACACATACCACAGCAGAAGATGCAGACAGGATGTGAGGATGAATAAGTAGGTGCTGCTTAATGCACAGACACCCAAATGTGAATTTGCAGATTGAAGGGAAGAATTCCCCTGTAAAAAAACAACCAAATGATGCCACCAGTTCTTCAATAAGCACAAGAAGGATGCTTTGATTTGATCGATGATATCCTGCTGTATATGACTGATAGCACTAAAGCAGAAATCTTTAATCCTTTCTGATCCTCAGCACACATGGACACACCAGGGGGCAGAGACTTCTCTCTGATACAAGGAGGAAAATGTTCTTGCCTTCAGGATCTTAACCCAGGACAGGGGAGTCCTGCTTTTAATTCACTTCTCAATCCCAGTAAAGCACCTGGTAGGTTACTAAGCACCTTCATCAGTCTCTTGAAACCAACAGAGAAAAAAAAACTCCCTTCTGTCTTCAAAAGTTGTTGCCATGATAAATGTTTTTAAAGTTACAGGCAGTTTTGTAATAGATATTCCCTACAGTGACGTCAGACAAATCTGCTAAAGATGAGGGTAGATGAGCAACTGCAGGAGACCCATTCATAATAAATACACCTGCTCATCCAGAAATATCTTTTAAAATTCTGCTATTAACCCAGAAGTCATCATAAAACCCATCCCTGAAATTTATCCAGATGGAAAACATTCACATAGTTCTACAGGCAGACAAAATATGTAAGTACAAAAAGGAGCTTTCTTCCTAAATAAGAACTAAATGCTCAGAGGTAGCAGAATTTATTCTCAGCATTTTGCTTTCAATGATGCTCCGATGCAAGCAGAGTGAGAACATTAAAAATTAAGAAACATAGATTTTTTTTCAACACCACGTTCTCAGTTTTCTTATAAAATTAATACATTCTCTCAAATGCTCTTCAAATACTTTTATTGATGAGGAAGTTTTTCTGACTGTTGATTTCTGAGGCAAGGTCTCTTGGGATTTCTTCAGTGACCTCAAAAAATGAGCATCACTGTGATGGGTGAATTGGCTGAATCCTAACCAGGAATCGATTCCTTGCTCTTCTGGAAGGAAAGAGTAGCAAGGCAAGATTTGCATTTAAATCCCTTTGTTGTAGCATGTTTTACCTAATTTCTTTCTTTTATTATGTTCAGAAGAGCCTTAATAATAAAAGTGGTCGATGTTTTCTTTGCTTTACTTTTCAGCCTTATTGATGATTTTATTGATGTTGTTATTGATATTGATTATTTCTACAGGTTGCACAAAATGAAGGAAAATGCTCAAGCAAGTCCCATTTCCTATTCAGGGGACTTAAATTTTGATTAAATTTTGAGTAAATGTTGCACGAGGCGATTTTGACATCACCATGGCAGTGACTAAACACTACAACACATACTGGGAGAACCTTGAAAATGCTCAAAATTTAACTGGTTCTGGCCATGAGCTACAAGTGTGCAAATTTCTAATTCTTCCTTCTTTGAGCAGGCTGGATTAGAGAGCTCCAGACTTCCTTCCCACCCCAAATCCAGCAGTAATTCAGTAGGAATTTGAGCAGGCCTGGCCTTCAAGACCAGCCTTGTGCCAAGTGCCCTTTGAGAAGGACCCCAGATCTCCTGAGGTGCTGGTGAGGGGCTCCTTGTGGTGGCAGCAGAGCAGAAAGCAGAGAGTGCTGGACATGCACAGCCCAGGAAAACTTTCCCCAAATTCTGTGGGGCAGGATGGTTTTCCTCACTGTCACAGTTTCCCTTCAGGCACAGGACTGTGCCGGGAAGAGTTTCTGCTGTGGAGGGATCTGTGGAGCCAAAACACATTAATCAAACCTGAAGAAATCACATTTTATCCCAGCACCTTGTCATCTTTGTGCTTCATTTCCCCAAGCCTGTTGTTAATGTCACCTCTAAAATCCCATTAAAAATGGACCCCTGCAGGGCCTGGGTTAGGTCTCTTCAGAGCTAACCAAGCACCCTTTGGAATGCTGTGCAAATATTCCTATCAGACCCTGAATGAAAAGTTAATAAATTGTCCTCTGTGGAGCAAAAGGGGAGCAAATGCAGCAGCCACTTAAAGGAAATCATAATTTGTGGTCTGAAAATATGCCACATTAAGCACAGCCATATTTTAAGTAGCAAGAATTACTTTGCAGGTCTGGAGAGGTTATAAACCACTTTTGTTTGTATTTCAGGAGCACTTGCAGAGCTTTGTTTTAAAAGCTTTATATTATCTTGTAAAATCAGCTCAGAAAAAGGCATTGTTTTGTCATTGTCACCACAATGATGGCACCAACTTGTCTGTCTCTGCGCTTTGTTCTCTCTAGATGAGAAACTAAGATCCCACATATTTTATTCCTTCTCCTCCCAGAGGCACTGAGTGGGGTGCAGCTCTGCCAAACAGGAATGACAATTGCTCTAAAGAAATTAGAAGCTCTCAAAAAACACCCCAGAAGTATTCTTCTGAAAAAGCAGAACCTTACCCTGCCCCCAATTCCCTCTCATCCCTGGTGCCTTGCTTTGAATCCTGCAAGTGGAGGCTTCTCAAGCATCCTCAGATGCCTGAAAATTCTGGATCCCTGCAGGAGGAGTGTTCAGTGATCCTGAGCTTGCACACCTTTTGGTTGTTTTTTTAAAAATGAAAGTTTGCTGGAGAGAGCAGCTGACACAGAGCTGTGGATCTGGCTGTGATTACTGACAAGCTGCTTTGGTCCTGGATCCTTAAAATATTAACCAACTTCAGCCTTTGTATCTCGTGTATGAGTTGTAATTGATTCATGTGCTTCTCTGTCACCTTGGCAAATTTTTAATCCAAGGTCAAAGCTATTTTATTATGATTATCCTCAGTCTCCAATACCTTCCAAGTGTTCAGAGCTCTCATGGGGAGAAGAGCTAAAATACAATTTTTAAAAGTTCATAAAATTGCTTATGACAATAAGCAGTAAGAATTAATCTTCAATCACAAAATATTCCTTTTAATCCACTGGTGTCCTGGAGGATGGGAAGAGGTTCCTGGAAGAGGAGTTGTCCTCATGGGCACAGCTCACAGCAACTTTTTGAACTTTGCTTGTCTTGAAAATATCCAAACCCCTTCTGGCCAAGGTCAAAGCACGCAAATCCACTTATTTTTCTCTTCTCTTTCTCTTCTCTTCTGTAGCAAACAGCATAAAAATTTCATCAGTTTTATCTCCTTTTAGCTTTGCCTTGTGGAAATAATATTAAAAAGCTCCAACCCCCTTCAGCTTTGCATTTTATCAATTGTATTACCCAAGGGAGGGATTGATGATGACCCAGCCTGGGGTAAACGAGGAGCACATGGATTTTTTCTGCACTTGAAGGAGATCCTTAATTTGGCAGCCCTGGGACATGGATTTCCAGAGTGCCACCCCTTGGAGCAGATCAAGTTAATCCAGCAGATTTGGAAAGCCTCATATCAGCTGGAACATCGTTTGCAATATCCCTGACAAAAAAAAAACAACTCCCACTCAGCACAGAGCTTGGCATGGTCAGTAGGAATCATTCTTATGGGCCAGAAGAAGCCTGACAGATTTTCAGATTAATGTATATATATATATACATACATACATATATATATACATATATATATATATATGCAAACCACTCAAATTTGTTGATTCTGGAATATCAAACTTGAAACCTCCCAGTTTCAAACAAATGTTTTTTCAAACAAGCATAATTAAAGACTCATTTTTAACTTCTGTTTTTTTCTCTCTTTTTGTATTTCAAGAGCTTTACATTTGAAGGAATTTGAAATTGGACTTTAGGCCTGGAAACTGCGTATTTAGAGTACTTAAATCTCCAAATCCAGCATGCCAGATTGAATTCACAGAAACGGGAACCTTCCCCTTTCAAAATCATCTGGCAAGATGTGCCACTGAGGAAAGATGTGCCTGAAGGAAAGGAACCTTCTCCTAGTGAGGTTAAAAGTCACTGGAGGAAGCAGTAACAACTCCATGAGATCTCACACTGGTGTCAGGGTTTCGGAGATGGGGTGGGGATGGAAGGAAGGACACTGGACAACAGAGTGAAGTGAACCAGCCACAGAGAAGGGACTTCATTGCTTTCAAGAAAATTCCCTGGAGACTTTAAAGGATTCCTAGGCTTTGTCCTGTCCCAATTTTTAAAAGCAAAAGTTATGGACAGACTGGAAGCTCTGCCTTCAGCTCCCGATTCAGACACACAGCCACGAAAGGCTGCACTGCTTTGGAATTATAAAACCACAGAATGGTTTGGGTTGGAAGGAACATCAAAGATCATCTCATTCCACCCCCTGCCATGTTCAGGGACATCTTCCACTGTCCCAGGTTGCTCCAAGCCCTGTCCAGCCTGGCCTTGGACACTTCCAGGGATCCAGGGGCAGCCACAGCTTCTCTGGGCACCCTGTGCCAGGGCCTCACCACCCTCAGAGGGAACAATTCCTGCCCAATATCCATTCCAAACCTAGTCCTTTTCAGTGCTAAGCCATTCCCTGTGTCCTGTCCCTCCATCCCTTGTCCCCAGTCCCTCACCTGAAGCTCCTTCAGGCACTGGCAGCAGCTCTAAGATCTTCCTGGAGCCTTCTCTTTTCTTTTTTTCTGGTGAACACAACCAGGTCTTTTCTAATAGGACACATGTTCCATCCCTCTAATAATTTCTGTGACACTCCTTTGGACCTGCTGCAACTAAAAGAAGAGCGTGGACACCCTGCTCACCACCATGGGGACACCAGCTTTGTGTCTGCACCTAGGATGATGGGAAATATATTCAGTGGACAGAATTGAGCTATTATTTTTAATTATTCCTCTAAAAAAGAAAAAAAATAAGAAAAAGAAAGATTGCTGCTTTGAGCCAGATCCACCTAATTCATGCAGACAGTCTCCATGGCAGGACAGGATCCTGGGAAAATTGCAAAGCTTCTTCCTGACCTTTTCCAGCATTCCTCTTCCCCATCTTTTAATCTCAGACTCCAAACATCTCCCCATCCTCCTGTCTCCCCCTTGAACACACACTTCTGTATCTGACTACTACAGACATTCTATTTCAATATTCATCTTGCTTGGAATAAAATGCTTCAGTTCTTTCAGGCTTTCCTCATTGGGTATGTTTTTTTAGGAACTACTCTGTATCTTAAAAAAGTAATTTTCTCCAAGATAAGGGCTTCTGAATGTGTTGTTTTCCCTGCAGGCACCTAAATAGCACCACAGAGCACAACCTCTTAATGCTGACTTCCTTTTAGAAACTGTTCTAACTAATTAGTGGCTCACCAGAGACCTTCCTAAGCCAGACATCCATCTGAAGAAAAAATCATTTATGATTTCTACGGACTGAAAAACCCAGAAAGCCACAAGAAGAAAGAAAATTTTCTGGCTAATAATGTGGCCACATGAGACCAAGTTTAGCTCTATTCCCTGAAACCACTGAGAAGGCATTAAATTAAGCTTGGAAAGTGAAGGGAACTCATCTGGAAGTGACTGGAGGAGGAAAGAGGTCTGGTCAGCAGAGGTTTTTATGAAGGTTTTCCACATCTTAGATCACAGTGTATGATCTCCCTATTTAACCTTCACAGCTCTAGAGGTCTGAAATTTGTCATCTTTGCACATAACTTGCTGAATACTGAGCATTATTTTGGTGATCCTGATGTGGCTCCTCTGGACTTGATTTCCAAAGGTGTTTCTTGACTCCACAAGACTCCTGGGCATGGAATTCACAAAAGACCCCAGAATGGCAACAGCACCTCTTGTTACTGTGTGGTTTTGCTTGATTTTCTGCTGTGTTCTTTTTCCAACTGAAAAGAGACCAATTAGCCTCTCTTTTGTACGTGTGCTCTTTGCACTCAAGGAATGAAACATCATCAGCTACAACTTCATCAGCTCTTCCACAGCTGCCCACTTCTCAGCCTGCTTAAAAGTGTTTATTTATATGTTTTATTTGATTACAGTGGGAAAATTATTTCTGAGCCTGGTTTTGTAATCGCTAAAAGATCTGTGACAGAAAAAAATAAAAAAAAAAGGGGGGGGGGGAGATTAGTGTAATTGTCCTTTCCAAAAAACAGGGGATCTTCACAATGAAAAAATCCCAAATTAGCAGCATTTCTCCACAGTGGAAAAGTGTCAGACTGCTGCCCCTGCCGTGAGTCAGAGCTTCTGAATGGGCATAAATCACAGAGTGATTTTGATTGACCACACAGTGGTATTGATTACTTCAGTCACGCTGCATAATTCACTGGTGTGAGCAGCATTTTCATGCATTGCCCTGGACTGCACAGCAGTTGCTCACACAACCTGAGATTTCCTAATTTCAGAGCCTGAGGGCAGTTTTAGCCAACTGCAAGGGGTGAAGGACATGGGCACAAGGATCTGCTGTGGCCCAGATGAGGACAAATGAACCATTAAATGTAAGTAATTGGAATATTTACGGCCATAAATCCATGAAGTTAGGCTGGAATAAAAGCAAAAATTTTAGAGTTTTTCTATGAAGCACAAACTTACTTTGGCTTGACAAAGTGGAATTAAATGAACTCTGGAATGTCCTTTTTTTTTTCGTTATATGCTCCAATGTTAGGTCATTTTGTCAAGGCAGAGTTTCTTTATTGAAGAAGTTTTTAACAAAAGGAGTGAAGGGTCAAGGTCTACAACTTTAGGTAGCCCAGATTTATAGACTGAACTGAGAGGTCCTTGAATTTATTTTAATTAGTCTTCCCTGTAAAATCACTGGAGGAAGTCAGGCACCTGCAGAGACTTTTTTCTTAGAAGGGCCAAATATACAAATATATCACCTGCCAGAGGGGTTTTCTGTAGGGATTAAAATAAATAAAAAATTTTAAAAAAAAGCTTCCAATTTTAAGCACCTAATTTTGGACCTGGAAGGTGAAAACCAGATCATTTTCTTTGTTGGTTTCTCAGAGTAACTTATCACTCTGCAATGAATTTCATGGCTCCCTGCAGAGCGTTCAGGTAGTTAAAGCTGAGGGCAGCTGGATGAAGATGAAAAGTCTGGACACTGGGAAGAAAAGGGAACAAAATACTGAAAGCAGAGCATGAATGAAGATATTCAGGTCTTAACTGCCTTTAAACTGACAAGTACAACTCAAGAAAGTAATAAGTATGTCCTTAATTCACACCAACCTTCTAGCTGGCCTGATTTTCTCTGATTTTCCCTCAAATGTGAACAGAAGGAGTCAAAGAAAGTTTTTAAAGACAAAGTGTAGATGAGGTATGTGACCTCCTGCTCCAGCAGTTGTTTTCCAGCACACCAAGTCAGAGCACAGTGGTCAGATGAAGCCTAACAGCAAGCTTGAAGTTAAACCCCTGGATAATGGGGTAAGAAAGAAAACAGGAACAGTGGGTAAGGAATAAAACAGCGCTTGCATGAAGGTAAGTCTGTCAGTGTAATTGGATTGAACAGTATTTATTAAAAGCCCTCTGTATTCATCTCTGAGTTAAATTCCTCCCTGACTCCAGTGGCCAGCTCCAGGTCTCACAGATTTGTGAGTAGGTATGTAGAACATATTTATTTTAGTATTTCTGGACAGACTTCAAGAGAACCAGTGTTGCCTACACAGGCACACTCAGAACCCTTGGTTTAGCCATCACTAACACTTCATTTTCCTCCTGCCAATCCATGCCCAGAGTTATTGCAATGAATATGTTAATGCTTCACATTCCTGCTCAGAAAACTCAATTTTAAAAGGGGAGCTTTCAGACCAACAACAAGCCTTTTCAACATGGATACAATCCACAGCACATGAGAAGTAGGAAGTGCAGTCACTTTTTAACAGTTCAGGGTTTGTGTGCTGGAAGAATCCCGTGAGTTTTCAAGCAATGTCAATACCCTGCTTCATATGTCCATTCCTGAGGGCTGTGTTTGAGTTAGGAACAGAATTAATGATGTGACAATACCAAAAGTCTGCTGTGCCATGCTAAGGAGACCTCTGACTTCACCCAGTATTGCTGACTTAGCCTGCAGCAGCAGCAAGAGCAACTTAAAACAATCTTAGACTCGTTTTTAAACTTTGGCTTACTTTTGGAGTAGGAGTGCAGCCTGTGGTAGCTTTATGCTCTGGTTCACTCATTTTCTTAAACCATATTTTGTTATCTCAGTTTATTTTACAAGTTGTGGATTTTTCTAACTATGTGAGAGACTCATGCAGAAAAGACTGCACAGACTATAAAAGACAAGAACAGATCTTTGCATAACAGTGAAACTCTTTACTCTCAAGGAAAAAAACCCAAACATAATTCACATTTGCAAGAAGCATATGGAACAGATGAGGGTAGATTCCTAAGTTCCTTGTGTGCACAATCAGTGTGACTTTAGTCTTGTGTCTTCATGGTCTTGAACAAAACCTTGAACAAAAGCAAGATACACTCCAGCGAAGATGGAAACAGAGTGAGTGATCCCAAACACAAAATGCCAAAGAGGAGCTGTGTTTATTTCTGCCATCCCCTGCTTAATGAGCAGATTTCCACTGCTACCATGTGCCCTCATGCTCATCCCAAAGCTTCCCTGATTGGAGAGACAATTAAGGCAACAGGTGAGTGCTGCAGTGTGTGATGTTCTTAAAGATGGAGATCTAGAGAGAGTTTATTCATAGTGGAAGATAAACTCAAGAGCTAAATTTTTTTTTTTTTTTTTTTATAAACCTGTGTCCCAGTTGTAGCAACTTGAAGCTGCTGATGGGAAATTTCCTTTTGTCCTGATGATTTTTCTAGTGGATGTTCAGGTAATAACTCCTGGCCCAGCAATCAGAGAGAATATGCACATTTTTGCTACCACACACAGGAATTCCAGGCTGGAGCCATAATTCAATACCAGAGCAATTAAACTCATACATTTGCTGCAAGCCTTCAAATCTGCTCAAGGTATCATAAATTCCAGTTATCCCTCAATCCCACTTGATGTCAATCCCAAATGAGAAACAAGATCTTGTCCAAGTAGATCCATGACTGCCTAAATTTAACAGAATCCCAGATGGGTCAGGCTGGAAGGGAGCACAGTGGGTCACTGGTGCCACCTCCCTGCTCAGGCAGGGCCATCCAGAGCACAGGGCTCAGGGTTGTGTCCAGCCAGCTCTGGAATATCCCCAGGGAGGAGACTCCACAGCCTCTCTGGACAATCTGTCCAGTGCTTGGGCACTGCACAGTGAAGAAGTTCTGCCTCATGTGCAGGTGGAACTCCCTGGGCTCAGCCCCTGCCCGTGGCTCTGGTGCCATTGCTGGGCCTGGAGCAGAACCTGGGCCCTGCTCTGCCCCTCCTGCAGCCAGGGACAGCCAGGGACACACAGGGACAGCCAGGGACACACAGGGACACACAGGGACAGCCAGGGACAGCCAGGGACACCCCAGGGACAGCCAGGGACAGCCAAGGACAGCCAGGGACACACAGGGACAGCCAGGGACAGCCAGGGACACACAGGGACAGCCAGGGACAGCCAGGGACACCCCAGGGACAGCCAGGGACAGCCAGGGACAGCCAGGGACACACAGGGACAGCCAGGGACAGCCAGGGACAGTCAGGGACACACAGGGACAGCCAGGGATACCCAGGGACAGCCAGGGACACACAGGGACAGCCAGGGATACCCAGGGACAGCCAGGGACACATAGGGACAGCCAGGGGCATCCAGGGACAGTCAGGGACACACAGGGACAGCCAGGGACAGCCAGCGCTGAGGGCCCCTCTCAGCTGGGGCCCCTCTCCAGGCTGAGCAGCCCCAGCTCCCTCAGCCTTTCCTGGGCACGGAGGTGCTTCAGTCCCTTCATCACCTTTTCAGCCTCTGCTGGACCCACTCCAGGAGCTCCAGGTTTTGCTCTGAGAGTTTCCATCCCCACCAAAGGCGGAGGAATTACCCCTGGTCTCTGCTCTCACAAGGGGATGTGTCAGGGGGTCACTTCTGGGGCCGAGTTGCTCTTGTAGACTTTGCTGTGAGCTTACCTGACAGACAGAGGAGATGTCTGCAGGTAACAGCACGAGATCTCCAAAATCTGCAAGAGTTCTGCATTTTACCAGTCATTTTCTACTCTGAAGGATGTTCTGCACATCTGCCTAATTATAGCAAAGACTGTACACACTGTGTCAAAACTGCCCACTATTATCCAGGCTGTACCAGCCACAGCCAACAAAATCTGCACATCCCCTAATTAAGAACATTTTAAAACCAACCTATTTAAATTAAGAAAACCTCCCAGCCTTCACTCTTTGACAAGTTACTCTGAGATTCTCAGAGGAGGAAGAGAAGGACAGCAGGAATATTTTCGATTTCTTCCCTCATTTCTTACCTCCACAGAACACTAAAATAAATTACAATGTGCAAACAATACGTCAGAAAGAGAGGCTTCGGCTTGATAGCTTGCAGGGCACAGCATTAAATATAATTGTGTTGTTCTGAGGATCTGAAGTACAGAATGTAACACACTTTAAATGCTTTGTTATTCTTGAGATCTCCAAATGTTTGGACACCCCATGTGATAGCTTAATTCCTTCACCCATTGAAGTCACTGTGTAAGAGAGCAGAACACAGCTTTGCAAATGCTACAGGAGGACTTCTAGCTTGATTTTCCCATTTTCAGTCTGTGCTGGGGATAATGTGAACAAAGGCAGCAATTCCATCTGGATTCCTTATCTACACATTACAGCTCACTGTCATTTTCTGGTGACAAGTACACTTTGCGAGGCAGACACTTTTCCAAGCACCTGTAATTCTGTTCTCCAACCCTAATTTGAAAGTCCTCACTTCCAACCAGCTGCAAAAAAAACCCCATTTTTATTAGTAATGCGTTTAGTGAACCTGATGTTTGGAAAAAGGGAGAATAGTTGTGAAACAACTTTTGTAAAACATGATAAGTGTAAAATACGTCTAGTCACAGACCAAGTGTTAGAACACCAAATACTTCTATTTCATCATAGGTTCAATGAAACTTACTGATTCCCTGCAGATGGCAGCTGTTGTTCTCTAAGCTGGCAAATTACAAAACCTCTTTCTCTATGATCATTCTTTCTTCATACCTTAAATAATCTAGAAACTGCAAAATTATCTTTATGTAGTCTCAAACACTTTAAGAGAAATAAAATTAATTTAATTTCACTTCATGTATTTAAGATAATCCTTAGTCCAGGAACCACATCTCCAGTCCTTGCCCTGCTGTTTTCAGGTGGAATGCCAAGCTTTCCTCCAGTTTTATTTATTCATTATTCTAAGCATTAACTAGTAAATGCAATTTGGAGCTCAGAATATGCTGCCCACTAATTTCATGAGTGTCCTGATTTTCAGCAGTTCTCAGTCTTGCACATGATGATTGCAATACTCATACTACAACCACTGAAAGATGATAAAATCTTTTAGCTATTAATCAAGACAGTTGATTTTTTTAATTTTTTTTTTGTCTGTAGAGAAAGAGCGTGGCCTGAAGTACCAAAATGAAATGTTTAATGGATTTTATCTCACCCATGTAATATCAAGCCATAAGTAGTTATGAAAATACCTTCTTGAAGTATGGAATATTATGATGCCTGAAGCTGGTGGTATTTCAATTGTTCAAAATGTCAAACATGATTTTTCTTCTCATTTGCACCTCAAAGCAAGCTCAGGGAGATAAATATTTCCTTTTGGGTTTGGCTGTCTCTTTTCCAGGCACTCATGAGCACTGCTAATTAAAATGTGAAGCTTTTCACAACTGCTGCTAATGAGCAAGTGGAGGAGGAATCCTTGCAGGACAATTTGCCTTGTGAATTGCAGAAAAGAATTAAGGCTTCTTTATTTCAGTTGTTCCTGAATTAGTGAAGCAACTGCTCTGTCAGCTGAGCCTCTCACTTCTGAGGGACATTGGAGCAGGAGCTCCTTGGGTAAAAACAGGAGCACTCTGGGCTCTTCCTCCAATGGAACTTCCCTGCCAGCAGCTACAGGAGGGGTTTTTAGGAAGGTGGATGCTGCCTGAGCTGATGCTGTCCTGTCTGTCTTGGCTCTCATGGATAGAGTTGACATTCCCAGCCTTTGTCAGGATCTGTGTTGCATGCAGCAGGCCGGTGTGGGTTGTGTCACCTCAAAGTGATGTAGCGGGAACTGCTGATCAAAATCCTGCTGCTTCTTCTCATGGAATCACAGAATGGGTTGGGTTGGAAAGGACCTTAAAGACCATCCAGTTCCACCCCCTGCCATGGGCAGGGACAACTTCCACTGTCCCAGGATGCTCCAAGCCCTGTCCAGCCTGGCCTTGGACACTTCCAGGGATCCAGGGGCAGCCACAGCTTCTCTGAGCACCCTGTGCCAGGGCCTCACTAGCCTAGGTTTTGATTTCTTGATACATTCCAAGTACAATATTCAGAGGTCCTGAGAAAAAAAAATGAGTCCTTCTCGACAGTGAATAAGATTGATGAATTTTTTTTCACCCTGTAGCCTCAGGGTTCCTTCCACAAGCATAGGGAGGAAACCATCTCATCAAGGAGAGGGTTATGGATTTCCTGGAGGTCAGGGGTGTACTAACATGTTCAGTATGTCATTAAGGGTTAAATAGATTTAAAGTTATGCTGTGGGACACACAATCCTTAATGCAAAGAGGTGACATCTAAATAAAGATGACCCACAGAGGAAAGAAAGGATCAACATTGTAAATAGAACAAGCAGTGCAATGGCAGTAGGTGTCACATCAGCCCATTTAGGAGGTGAGAGAACACTGAGAGCAAGGATGTGCTCAGAGAGAGCACAGCTCTGTAATCACACCACTGCCTGCATCAATTTTCCAATCAAATGTTTCCTTTTCAGAGCTGAAGGATATCTCACACCGAGACAATCAGGGCCTTGTCAGAAGCCAGGGGTGTATCTGACTTGAGATGGCAGCAGCTGTCCAGAGCTGTGCTCACCCTGCTCTGAGCTGCAAGATCAGAGCTGCTTTGTCAGCCCTCAGAGCAATTTACACTTCCAAGGTAGGGTTTTAGCTCAGAGACTTTACATCCGATTGGTTTAACGTCAGTTCCAATCATCCCTTCCCATTATGTTCCCCTCTTCAATGCCAAAACTCACTGTGGTGGCAGTCACGGATAATTGATCCCTTCAGTTTGAACCCCAGCCTGGTTGCTCTGGAGTGCAGCAGTGAAATCTTGTGAAATGAGTGTTACCTGGGAGAGCAGGGCTTTGAGGAGGCAGTGCCACATCCTGGAAATGGCAGGACCTCAGCTGCTGTGAAAATGCCAGGAGGCTTCTGCAGAATTCTGCACATTTCTTCAAGACCGAATTCAAAGTCTGTGTTTGGAACTGAGTCCTTTGTTGAGGATGGTTTGGGGATCACTCACTCACAGATATAGGCAGACACACAAATTACAAGCTTAAGGCTTCTACTTCTTGCAAAAAATACTCAGCAGGAAAAAAGACTGTGTTCCTAGGATTTCTGACAACCTGCCATCACCCAGCATGCCCAACAGGCCATCTCTGGGAAAAATTGGTCTGCAATGCTGGAATTTGCAATAAACTCCAGTAAATGCTGTGTAACAGAGTAGTTTAAAGCATGGCAAACATTTCAGAAGAGCTTTCACAGGCTCCTCTGTGCTCACAGGCAATTACCAGTTTCTAACTCTTCCTAACAGAGATCCCTGTGCTCGTAATTGCTGGTTTTCAAGATCTGAGAATCCCAAACATCTCCCTGATTTGCCCAGTGCCATCATCCTATAATTATATTAATAGAAAAGACTATTTTTTCAATGTCATAATGAACATTTGCAGATTACAGTAGCGGGTTTCCTCTTCAATGGAAGATACATGGGATGGTATCATGAAAAAATAGGTTTTGTTCAAGTCTAGAATGTCTGCAGTGAGACAGTTGACCCCTCTTCCTGTCCAGCAACATAAATGGATTAAAAGAATTTAAAAAGATTCTTCCATAAGATTAATGATTATAGTCTACTATAAGTGTCCTAAATTACCGTGGTTTTAATTTATGAACTTATATTTGTTCTTCCTTTTCAACATTTATTTTTGTCTCAGCTGGCTGAATAGTACTTTAAACACGTAAGGAAACAATGAGCTTGTGTAACCTGTTCTCATCACGCATGGATCACTGGAAAGTTACTGAAGGCAAAAATACAGCTCAGCACCACAAAGTTCTGCTTAAAAAATGAGGAAAAAAAAAAAAAAAGAAAAAAAAATAGTCTCCAGATGGAATTAATTTAGTCTAACCCTTATTTTTTTTTCCTTCAAGTGTGAGCTAGACACACAAGGCTCTCCTAAATATTGGAAGAGAGCTGGGCAATTTTAAACCGTGACTCATCAGACCTCCTTTACACACCTGCATCAGGAGCTGACTCATCTTCCAGACTCACTTGATTCCCACCAGATGGCCAGGAATCCTGGAGTGATTAGCTCTGGTGTAGATGTTTGCACTGCTCATGTTCACACACAGTCTGTGTCCTTCCTTCAGCAGGAGACTGATTGCAAAGCTGAGATTCCCACATCTCATTTTCATGTTTTGTGAAAAAGGCTGAGAAGAAGAGAGTTGAGAGACTAAGATGGGAAAATATTATTTAATTTTTAATATTTTTATATTGTCTATTTATATATATATGACTCTTCTGGTCATTGTAAATAAAACCTCTTTCCTCCAGAAATTAAGCAGAAGTTCTTCCATAAAAACATTCCTCTCCCTCCTGTGGAGCAAAACCAGTTCATAGAAAATATTTTTAATGGCAAATAATTGAACTGTTGTTCTTGGTGTTCAACTTGGGTAGACAAAATTCAGAAAGGAAGAAATAGGTTGTTATCAGAATCTTCAGTCTGTGCTGCACTAGCTTTAAACACTAGAAAAGACCAGCAGCAACTGCTCTCCACCAATTAAATTTACTCCAAAATGATCAACTAGCTCTGTTGGGAATTTATACTGAGCTTCTCCCATATTATCCATTCAAATCTGATTATAGGAAACCAATAGCAAAGTGAACAGAGTCTGTTTTGGAGACTAAGTAGATATAGAGAAAGGATAAGGAATATTTTGCTGTTTCTTAGATCAAACATGAAACAGGAGGTCCAGGACACTCTGCAGGTTCTCTCTACTCTGCACAACACACATTTTCTGAAAAATAAAACAAGGTTTCCACAGCATTATCAGCAAATTAAATCAAATTTGATCCAAATATTTCCAGCAGATCCTCAGTTCTGAGATTGAGGTGTTAGCTTAGAAGGCATGAAACTGAAGTTGTGGGTGTTTCAGTGCACTTAGGCATTTTCTCAGCTTTACTGGTGGATTGAATTCCACCTTCACAAAGGAAAAACTAGAACACATTAGGAAAAAAGGGAGATGGTTCTCATGTTAGATGGACAGTTCAGATAACAGGGGCAGGGAAAAAATGGGCAAGAGCGTTTCAGAAGTGCTTTAACTTCATTTTCCTTTAACTCAGTTAATGAAATGGTATCATGAACGCAGCTTTAACAAAATCTTTTAACCAGTGTCATCTCTTCAATCATCTGGCCTGACATTGTAGAGTTTTTCTGCTCTGCAGCCACGTAAGATGGCGGCACTTCCCGTTTTCCAGAAGCTTCTTTAACAAATGACAGGAAGACAGGCATTTCTATCAAAATACCAATTAGACATACTGATGTCCCAGATGCCAGAATAAATCTGAGATTTTGTTCCAAGTCCTTGGCACCCATGACCACAGATTTGGTGTGATAGCAGCATATTCACACATTTACTGCTGGGCTTCTCAGTTCCAGCTTCTCCACACTTAAAAAACATCATATAATCATGCCATCTCTTAGCCTCAGTTCTAAAAACACCTAGGTTTTCCAAAATCATATGATATCCCATCACAGAACCACAGAATGGTTTGGGTTGGAATGGACCTTAAAGCTCATCTCATTCCATCCCCTGCCATGGATAGGGACACCTTCCACTATCCCAGGTTGCTCAGAGCTCCATCCAACCTGGTCTTGAAGATTGAGTCTGGTCCCTAAAACATCCCTATTAATCTCTAGGCAGAAATTAATTTGTCAAAAGAATAACCCTAACCATTTTGTGATTCTATTATTATGTAATTAAAAATTATCTGACAGTGCTGAAGGTCTTTTGTAGAGGGCACAGAGAGAGCTGCAACCAGGAACGGGTGCTGGGGATGGCAGATAGGAGGAAGCTGTAAAAGTTGGCAGGTGTCACACAACTGGTAAAAAGCACAGAGTGCCTGTCAGAGTACTTTTTGCATTTTGAACATTTATTTTGAACCAATGCCGGGCTGAAATGTGAAGGAATCGGTGAATTTGTCTGAGGAGAGATGTGAGTGTAAGGGGATGAGAAGCTGTTACTGTCTGATCAAACAAATTCTATATGTCAAAGATACAGAAGCCTGGAATTACAGCATGAGATAGCCTAAAGCTTTGGGAATCAGACAAAACCAAAAATTAATACAGGGACTCCCTAAAGTGATTTTGTGGAAAGGAGACAGAATAAATGCAGCCACTGCTCAAGTCTGTGTGATTCCTTTAGTCGTGGCTTTTGGATCTGGTTTATGAATAGTGATGCCAACAAGGAGCGTTGTGCACTCTGCGAGTCACAGAAAACAGAGAAAGGGTGTTTGGTGCTAGGATACCAGGGGTTTTTTGATGTTGTTATCCTGGGGTTGTGGAGCTCTTGAAGTTGTTCATCTTCCTTTGCTATTTCTGTGTACAAGCACTTAGGAGAATTAATGGTGTTATTTCCTGTAATAACCTGTGGGCCTGAGTGTTGCTCTGACTTAATCACACTGGTGTGTTGCCCACGTGGTTTTTTTAGGATGTGAGGACTTTGAAAAGCCTTAATAAAAGAAGCCAAAGCCTCTGATGAGTCACAGCTGGTTACTCATAGGTGGGATTGACTCCTAAGGGGTTGGTTGCCCCCTCGCAGACCTGCCCTTCAAAATTCCCAGGAGCTGTCATGCTTTCTCCCACGCTGCCCTCAAGAGCAGGAAGAATTCTGTAAATATCCACACAATCACCTTGTTGTCCTTTAAATCAAACTCTCAAAATGCCCAGAGAAGAAGGAAACAAACTCAGCAGGGAGAGTCCATTGCAGATGAAAATTTTATCAATATGAATTTTATCAATATGAATTTTATCAAAATTTTATCAATATGAATTTTCTTGTGTTGTTCCTGTTGATTATTTTCCAACATGTTCTGCTTTGTTTTAAGGAAGTTTTCTAAGACAAGGACTGTCACATACACTGGCATTTTATATATTGCCCAGCAAAACGGCACCTAAAGCTCATTTTAGGCATGAATAGCACCAGGCAAGGCATCACATTAAATTGTGAGCATATGTGAGGCTTATAGGCCGTAATTAAATCTGGATTATGTACAGGGGCTGTATCAAACCTTGCACTAAATGAAGAATAACTCTTCTTCCTCTGATAATGGCCTTAGCAGCTGCATGGAACTGATCAAAGGACTCTGAACTCAAGCAGTGGCTCAAAAGGGCGTAATTGGTTCCAGAACCATCTGCACACACTTGGGGAAAGGATTTGCCAATGTTGTCAGCCATGGCCAGGCAGGTTGGGAGATTGGGCCAGAGACAGCTGAGCCACTGAGGCCAATAAGCCTTTTCACAGTGTCTTCAAATAAGGCTGTTTCTCCCTAAATTTCAAGCTAAATTTAAAATTGAGATTCTTTGCCAGTACCTTCTTAAACAGGGACCTTTTGTAGGGGTGGAGATCCTTTCAAATGAAGGATCAGGTAAATTACATGGACATAAACCCACATCTAGTTCAACAAGTGTTTTTAAGAAGTGAAAATGTTTGCACAAAAATGATGGCCTCTGTTGCTAGAGAAAATAGCTTATTCATACCAAAATCATATGGCCATATATCCTTCTCCAAAATGTTATTCTGAAGAGAGTTAAAAGAATAAAAAATAAAAATTTTACATTTTGAGAATCAAACATAAATCAACAGTTTAAAATCAATGCCATTGCCTCTGAAAAGAGTTTCTTCATTATCAGATTAAGAAAGTTATGAGCTAGAATTAAAATTCAGAGAAAGCAATAACATTTTTTGAAGGTTTTTTTTTTAAGCAGCAATGTAATTGAGATCTCAGGAATCAAATCTCTAATTGCAGCCAATTATGGGAGGAATTAGTAAAAATTCAGGACGGAGACATCTCAAAAAAACTTGTTTTAAGAGGACTCTTACAGTACTCTAAGCATGTTTATTCAATATATTTTGACCACAGTCATGACTCTTGACAGCTTTAAAGGGTACTAATACCCTGGGAAAAATGGTGCTGAATAAATAAAATACATTCATCACTAGAGGCCAATCACCACTAAACAAACAGTGCTCAGACAGGAGAAGCCTCCTTTCTATGAGGTTGGCAAAGATGAGCCCCATTAACTTCTGACAAAGAGGGATTCTGGTGCTCTCCAGCTGCTCTGAAAATATCTTACAGCTCACTCTGCAACATGCCAAGAGAATACCTAGAGCTTTGACTTGTGTGGGTTTTGACTTATTAATACATGAAAGTGTCTCCTGGCTGTTGGAAGGGAAAGGTTTTGACCAACAGATAATCAGTGCCATTAAAAATGCCCATCAAAATGGCAGAATTGATCTAGAATGGTGAAAGGAGAGGAGATGGAGTGAAGTGGCCCCATCTCAAAGGATGACCCAGAACCAGCATTTTTTAATCTGGCAGTATCTGCAATTTTTGACAGGAAAACGGTGGCAGTGGCTGTCAGTAAGGAAGAGCACTGCTGTGGAAATCTCAGGTTCTTTGGATTTATTGAGCTTGACATCTGAAGGTTTGAATTTCATCATGGTAATTGTTGTTTCTTTTTTGCTGCTTGATTGGCCTTAAGACCCTTAAGTGTTCAAAGAGCTGCAGATTTTACATGAACTCACTTAAAACAAATAACTGCAGCTTCCAGAATGCAGGCACTGAATGAAAGTTTGGGCATAGGAGCTCCAGGAAAGTCTGGAAAACACCTGAAACTCCAGCTGACCCTGAGATGAAACAAGACTTGGGGAAAAAAAAAATGAGACGTGCTTGACAAAAATCCCTTGAGAGATGCATGAAATTTCTGGGGCAGTTCTTGCTGGCTCATAAGGTCACAAGCCCAAGAATGACCCAGCTGATCGTTCACACCAAAGGACACTTCTCTCCAGCCTCACCCCCAGTAATTAAAACGCGGTGAACACAGCACTGCCTTGCCTGAACGCAAACCCATTTCCGTGTGCCAGTCCTAGAGATGGAGAGATGTGAGTGGTGAAATCTCCTAAATTTACTCTTCATGTGAGTGTGCCAGCCCACTCTGGTGACACTGTGATCCACCAGACTTCTTAGGGGAGAGGGGACATTCCACAAAAAATATGGAGAAGCTGCTTACAATTGCTGCAGACATCAAGATACAGAAATGTGTTATTTCTATTTTCACAAGCACTACTAGAAACCTCAAAACCACCAGCGTGTGCTGACAGTTCTTTTGACTTAAACAGGTTTTCCCAAGGCCTGTAAACAAATAAATAGTTCAAAAAATAAACTAAACTATGAAGGCAAGGCTGAAAAGTGGGACATTTTGAAAATTTGCCCAATTAGCATTCATTTGATTACTAATTGTGCCACTTGAGAGGCAATTGATGAATAGTCCTTTAACATTAGGTAACATATGTCCCACCAGGGATTTGTGGAATTGGAGCATTTCTAGAGCAATCCATAGACAGCAAATTTCACACCTGGCATATTTTAGGCACCTGCCAAGTTGTGAAGGGTGCCTTTATCAAAGCAACTCTTCATCAAGATACCAAAAAATCTGTGTGGGCAGACTATCAAAACCTTCAGATCAAGGATGAACTCAAAGAACTCAAAACTTGGCTTGATTATTTGCAAAGGAAAAACTGATCTAGGGTTGGACTTTGCTGTCTGCTTTGAGAGGAAATCTACTGAAGTTTGGGATGCTCATTATAGATAGGAAATACGTCATACTATATACATTAAAATAAGCTAAAGTTTATTTCCCCTTAAACCACCAATTTTAATACTTTAGTTACATAATTATTACCTGATTCCACTGTGAGTTGCACTTAAGACTTTTTTAAAATCTGGGGTTTTTTATCTTAATATTTTGTATTTCTAGGTTCACTTTTGTGGCTTTATTTTGCTTAATTTTGGAATTACACATCCTTATTAACTTTTTACTGCTTTTGTAATTGTTATATTTTCAGACTTTGTGCTGTCACAATTATTTTTTTTGTCTGGGAATTAATGACATTTGGTGAGTTAATCTTGTTTTAGGCTTCAATCAAAAAAGATTAGATCATTAGACAGCATTATTGATGCCCAACACAGCTACAACACAACTAGGGGGAAACAGTCCCAGAAATGTTGTCACAGCTGAAGGCAAGGTCAAGATGGGTCAAGATATTGGTGACTCATTTTTGGTAGAAATGAGATTCTTTATCTTTTAAAAATCAAAAGTACAGGGCCAAACAAGAAAGCACATTGACTGCAAATTCACTTTTGTAGCTGATGTTTCCCTTTTACTCAAGAGGGCTTTACATCGATCTATTTCACCTTTCCAGCTTTTTTGCAAATTTCCTGTGTGTGAAGTGGCTCTTTTCTCCATCAAACTAGGGCTCAGAGCTTTTAAAATTCTTTCAAAAATTTCCTTAATATCAATCTAAAACAGGCACATTTTGGGAATGGATTTTACAGCTTTAATTCCTCTAAACTGCTTGATTTTCACTCATTTGCAGCAAGAAGGAAAAGAGAAGTCAGAAGAGCCGAGGGGTAAAGGGAATCCTTCAAATTCCTGTTAATACTTCCTATGACACAAGAGAAGAAAGCAGAGATGGAAATAAAGTCGTACATCTCCACAGGAGATCCATCAGCCAGCTCCCTTCTGTCTCTGGCTCTCACCTGAAAGCCCTGATGTGGCTTTACCTGAACCACCAAGGAAAGGTCAATAAATCCCAGCACTGAGACTGGATGGCTGCTCAGAGGAGCTTTGAATTTGTTTGTATTTATTCTTTGCTATTTTGACCACAGACAATGCAGCAGGAACTTGTTTAGGTCAATATCCACAAAAGGAAAAGTAGTTTTGAGCTGGTGGAGTCTTGCTCTGAGGTTGTCTCCTCTTTCACTTTATTGAAGTTTTTAATTCTTCTTTAAGCCCTTCTTGCCAAGCTTAAATACTTCTTTGCAAGGTGCTTCCACCAGTGCTGTTAGTGAAGGGTATGAGAAGAAACACGTCCTGCTTTTCTCAAGCACTGGAAATATCCCAGCCACCTCTCCCAAAACTCGAGCTACAGAAATACATGGGCAGTTCAAAGCCTAAAAAAAGGCAGTAAGAATGATGAGAATTTTGGAAGAGGAGTGCTTCTAAATGAATATCCACAGGGACCCAGTGCAGTTTGATTTCAGGGAAAACTGCATTGCTTCAAATAAATGAAGTTAATGAAGGTTTAAAGGGAAAAAAGGGGATTCTTTTCCCTCTTATTCTTCTCATGCATTCTGCCTGATTTAATTTTTTTCGGTTTTGTGCCAAGGAAATATTTTAGAAATACTCAAAACAAAGTTGCAATGTTTCTTAAGCAAGTTATAAATCTGATGGACATATTTCATAGAAGACACACCAAGAGAGTCAAATCAGGAGTAATATATCAAACTTTATACATGTCAAAAAATATAATATAAGCAACATTTAATAGATTCCCAGAAGCTAAAAAGTCATCATTAATGAAATTATGTGTTGGTATTGATTATGCAACAAAACAAAAATAAAATATTTCCCTTTTTCCCAGGCTGGTCTACAAATAGAAGCAGCCTTGGATCTTTTACAGATAATTCTACACAGTCAAAAGCAGTTATCTAGATTTTTCTGTCATTTCTAATTAATAATATCATGTCATGCACTTAAGAATTTCCATGGTGACTAATTATCACAAGGGAAAACATGTGCCATTGATCTTTTAAGCTGCTGTGCTAATTGCAAACCTGCCACTTGAGGGTGTTCTAAATATTGATTTCTGGTGTAAAGTCTCACTCAGCTTTTCCATATGGACATTTCAGCGTTGCTCATTATCGTGCTGCTCAAGTGTATGAGGACATCAACTTATTTGAAGGGATATGAGAGAGTTAGGAAGGGAATTGGGCACTGAAATAGCCTGACTAAAATAAAAAAAAAACAACCAAAAAAACCTGTTTCTAACATATGACTATGTGAAAGCCTGGAAGTTAATTAATCTCTGATAATATGAGCAAATTTGAAGATAGAAATGTAACAGCAAGCAGTGCTATTTTTCAGCATGCAACTGTGAGTATGTGAATCCTCCTATTTCTGCTGTTTCTGGCTTTTTGCCAAGGAATCAGATCGCTGCAAAAACCCAAACCAACAACAGCAAAAAAACCCAGCAAGAATAAAACAGAATGAGATCACCTCATTTGCAGATGATGTTGTATCTCCACAGAATAGTTTGGGTTGGAGGGGACATTAAAGCCCAGCCAGTGCCACCCCTGCCATGGCAGAAACACCTTCCACCATCCCAGGTGGCTCCAAGCCCTGTCCAACCTGGCCTTGGACACTTCCAGGGATCCAGGGGCAGCCACAGCTTCTCTGGGCACCCTGTGCCAGGCTCTCCCCACCCTTACAGGGGAGAATTTCTTCTTTTACCTTCTCCAGGCACCACTCTTTACCCAAAATAAAGGCAGAACTGGGAGGAGATGTGGTGGCCTCCAGGTCACCTTTCCAGCTGGCATCAGGGAGGACAGAGCTCCTGATTTGAGTTTGTTGCTCTGCCCAGTGGGAAAGGAGCAGAGGTGACTCAAGCAGAGGAAAAATCCAGCCCAAGCTCTGCAGATGTATATGCACAGAGAACAGCGAGAGGATTGAGAGATAATAGGATTAGAATGACTCAGAATGGTAGAGTTTATTAAAACTTTATATTCCACCCACATGTAAAGGGCAACATCTCTTTCACTGGGGGGCCACAACTCTTGTACTAGTAGAGATCTTTTTTGTGTGTTTTTTTGGCAAAACTTTTGGGATTTAGGTCAAGATTTTCAAAGGAAAAAAAAAAAAAACCTAAAGTCCTCAGGATTGTTCGTTTCCCTATTTTTTCCTTATCTGTTTCTAACACTTCTTGAAAAGCATCTTTGCTAATGTCCACAAATGCACTCAAAGCTTTAAGAAGGTGAATGAGGAGAGTCCATCCCAGTTTGCTTTTGAGTCTGGCAAGGGCACAGTTCAGTTCAGGGCAGAGGTTTGGTGTCTGCTGTGGGGAACATGAACCAGTCAGGAGGGACAAGTTAAGGCCAGGAGTCATTTTTGGGTGGCTTTGCAAGAGCTAAAAAACACAACCAACACTCACTTTTGCACAATAAGCCCAGTTCTCTGTGTTTGAATATTTTCAGCAAGGGAGTTTATTCTTGAAATCCTCTTGAAATCCTCTTGAAGTCCTTACATGTGCAATCTGTCACAACCCATCAAGGTTTTCTCCAATCATTGCTCAACACTTTCTGTTCAAATTACTGGAGCTGGATTTGCAGCAGGCAGAAAAAATGATATCTTCCTCATTGCAGGAGAAAATACATTTTAAAGCTCATTTTAAAGGAGAATAATAAAGTTATCCTGGAAAACAGCTCCTGAGAGGCAACAATCTCCATAAGATTGTTGACGAATCTTCAGCTACCTTGCAACAAAAATCAGCTGGTCATTTCAAACTGAAATATATCAGTGTCAGTCTTATGGACCTGAAATAAATGGGTTTAGTATTAATTTTAGAGCTTGGAAATTTTGGTTAGAGAAATGGAAATTTTTAGCAAAAGCACATTTTTCACTATCTGACATTGAGGGGGTGGACCCTAATCCAAAGGAAAATTCTTTGCCAAATCTTAACTTTCTGACTTAAAAATGGACTAGGATGAATATTCCAGTATTGGTTCTTGACAAACTTTTCTCCCGTCATAGGAGGAGAAACAATACTTGCAAGTATTCCCTTCTCAACAAATCCTGTATGGTTTTGTGGAAAATGAAGAGAAATGACAACTCACTTCAGGAAATGCTTTTTGTACACTTCATCTCTCACTTGTGGGAAAAAAACCAAAAAAAGAATGTTTAGGATCTAAGCACCGAGTTTTTTCTTTCCTTCTCTTTCTGGTTTGTGTATTTTGGGGCTTTTCCCCTTTTTTGGTTTTTCTGGGATTTTCAAGAAGGGATAGATCATAGAGCACAAAAAATATTCCAAGTGTATCATTCCTAGAATATTCAGTTCTTGACTATGTGATCTTTTCCTTGCTCAGGGCTATAGAGGCCTTTCAAACATCTTTGGTGGGTCTCAAACACACACTTTGGTGTTATTTATAATTAAGAGGAAGAAAGCACATGGCTGCAGGCTATAAGAAAAGAATTCCTAGATTTATCTGTGTTTCTCGACATGTTGATTCATAACTCTCCTAAAAAGAATACTGTGCTAACTGCATTTGTGCATTAAATCCTTTAATGGGGGTTTTATTGCACCATTAAATTTAACAGCACACTTCTATATAAAATAAATACATGGGCTGGAAAACAAGTAATCCCTCAGTTTTGGAAAAAGCTTTAATTTCAATTCAAGTGCTTGAGATTTTAGGTTGAAGACTCTAGTGGTGGTGAGGAGGGTTACTGACTAAATGAACCACCTTTCAGATCTAACAGGGGGTTTTAAATCAAGCAGAAGTTAAATAGAAAAGGTTCCAAAATATGTTTGCTATATAGCATTATTTAGCCTTGTTATTCATAGTTGGAAAATTTATAATTATAAAAATCTTTTATAATCCATCCCTGAGCACTCCCATCACCAGATATGGATGTAGAGGACATCAGCAATACGTGAACCGTCTTTCTGGTAAAAATTTCACTTTTTCAGGCTTTATTCCTCCATGGGTTTTAATGGTGTGTTGTAGAGCTTGTCCAAGAAAAAAGGAAATCATACAGAAAATATTCATTTCAGTGAAACATGACTCCAAAGCAGAGCAACAGCCACCACCCACAGACTGTCACTGACCTTGGGCAGGCAAATGGATGAAGAAATAAGATAAAGATGAAATTTTGTGGCTTCATTTAATTGAAGCTTCATTTATTCCAATCTAAAGGATGAATTCTAAAAAGGAGGTGCAACTCTGGTGTGTAACATGCTCCAGAAGGTGTCTATGGGGAGTGCAGGGTACTTGTCTGTTTATAACAGTGTATGTTAAACCAGCCACTGTATTAATAATGTCAAAGAAAACCCATCAGACATTCAGTGCAGAAAAAATTCTAGCTTCCCAGTTCACAAAACTTACTTTCAAAAGGTCATGTGAGGTGATTAATCATTTTTAGGACATTTTTCCTTTGAGAAAAGAATAACATTTCTCACCAGCTGCCTTTCAATTCTTCCAGAAGTGCTCTGAGATAACTAAGATAGAATCACGCTGCTGTATTATTGTTTATACCTTCCTTACGCTCTTTAATTTCATCTGAAACATCTCACACGTATCTTCAGAAACCTGAGTCATTTCTGCAGCTGCTTCTGAGATTTATACCTTTCCTGACACTAACAGCCTAATTTTGCCTCCATGAGAAATGAGACTTACATAGAAACCAATCTCCAAAAGCTTATCTCATCTCTGGGTTTGGACACACTGGGATTTCAGAGTCTTTTCTCATCCTGCCTTTAAGACACCATTTTGTACAGATTCTTAAAGAATCAATAAAAACCATTCTTAAAAACTCCTGGTTGGTGAGAGGGGAAGGGATTCAAGAGAATGGCTGGGCTTTAAAAAGAGAATCAGAAATACCTCTCTCAAACTCCCTAAGCTTCCGTTTCTGGAAATGGTGGAATTAAATTATTAAACATTTCACAAGCACGTCATAGAGAGGTGATAAAAATATGGTCACTGGGGAGCTGTCAAGAAGAAATTCTGTTAAAGCAGCCTAATATCCCTCTCTGACTGATAATTTAGACAATATAAATGGAGAGGAAAAAGGGGAAACAGTTCTTAAAAGTTTCATAATGCTCTGGTATGACGTTCTCCACAAGAATTAGGGAAAATTACTTATATTTTACTCATAATTCAGAAAATTGTTCCCTAAATACTTAGAGTAGAAGAAAAGGACATGCTTTTGGTTATCTGTAATTGGGAGGATGTTTCAGGTGGAAGTCCTATGGAATCTGTTCTGCTCTAATATCTTCATTGGTGATTTGACTATGGAGATAGAAAGTGATCTGAATGCATTTCTACCTGATGGGCTAGGAGTAAAACCTCGAAATACTTTGGAAAACAGTATTGGAATTTTAGCTTGGTAACTTTGACAGAAGTTCTGGAATCCTTGTGCAACTATTCAATTGAAGAAAATACCAAGTGGTTTAAGAATTAATCAAGGGCAATTCTGCAAATAAAAAGGACATTTAGAAGGGTCCTCTCCCCACTCTTTGGGGCTGAACACAGACAAAGTAGAACCAGCATGGATCCTCGTGGAAAAAGCTGAATTCCAGTCTGGATATATTAGTATAAGGTCACTGTTTTTCTCTATTTGTACAGCAGTGTCCTCAGCTGGAATTCTGCCTTCAGGTTTGGGCACTGCAATTACAATTCTGGTCATACTTGAGTGAGTTTTCAGAGGGCGTTACTGAAAATAAGAAGAGGTTTAAAAGCATAACTTGGAGAGGAAAGTTTAGAAAAACTGATTTTTTTTAGTCTAGAAAAGAGGGGATTGAGAAGAGTTTCAGGGGGTTGATAGACGAGGCATTGTCCAGCACATTGGAAGTGGATTTATCCCTTCTTCCTGTCTCAGAGGTGACAGCAGGCCTAGGAGACCACTGGATGTTCCTTGAAACCTTCTGTGTGCCTGGGAAAACAGAGACAAGGGAACAGTGGATCACAGACACTGGATGTCCCTGTCCTGCCTGTACCTGGTGGTGTGATGCTGTCACAGCTGAGCACAAGCACGAATCCGTCGAGCTGAAAACGTCCAAGGTCTCTGTTATTCTAGAGCCAGCTTTTCCAGGAATGCAGTTTTGGATTTTTAGCACTCATCCCAGCTCTCCATTTAGCATTCCCTTTGAGAGGAGCACATGTCCTGGAAGGCAAAATGTCACTATGATCAGCACAGACCTTGTGGCTTTCGAAAACCTGGGTACTTTCCTTTTAGTACTTGATGTGGGAAGAGCTCAGATGTCTGAGATGAAAAGGGTCCATAGCTATTTCTGCTCTTAAAATGTCAGGCACATTAACACCTCAGCAAACAATGTTGGTTTTGTTTCTTTTATTTTCCCTGAGACTGACCTGCTTGAAATGGAGTGAAATATTCAATGTGAGTCAAACTATTCATTCAGCACTTTCAGTTCTTGAAACATCCTCCTTCCTTGCTCCAGGTCCAACATGAGCCCATGCTTTTTATTTCACTAAGTGGATTTCTTAGGACATCCCACACGTGATCAGTTTAAGTGTATCATCAACACACAACTCATTGGTGCTTCAAAAACCAAAAAAATACTTGTAAATGCTTGACCTTACTCTGTTTAGTGCAGCTTTTACATAATGTTTTCTATTTACATAAGAAATCTTAAATTTAAGAAAGAAAAGTGACAGGAATGAAAGACAAGCATTCAATGGGGTTTTTTTGGGGAAGATTCTTCTGTAATGAAACCTTTGCTCAGATATCCATGTTCTGTACAGGCAAATTTTTCTGCTTGACTGAAAGAGCAGGAATTTTGACAAGGCATGTCAAAATCCGGGAATCATTTGAAGTGTACTCAGGGCAGAACCAGCACACTTTTACTTCATATCTCTGCAAACTCCTAGTGGCAAAATCTCTGTTGAAGGTGAGGTTTGTAAAGAAAGAGAAAGTAATTCAGAAAACAGAAAATGGACAGGAAACTCATAAGCTAAACCATGTTTGGGATGACATGGGAAAAATCTCCACAACAATCTGTTTTCTCCTCATTATTCAAAACTACCGAAGAACATTGATAGTTTCCCACATGGAACTTGCCTCTGAACCTGCTGCTGGAGCTGTTCCTGACCCCTGCACTTTTCCAGCCATTTGCAGCATTTTGTGGTCCAGTGCTGCCCCTGAATGCTCAGGAGGGAACTCCTCACATTTGCTCTAGCCAGCTCAGCCCCTGCACTAAGCACAAAATCACCACCATTTCAGGAGTGACTTTGCAAGTCCTTATTTTTCTATTTTGATATTTTTTTTTTCCTACGAAAGAATGCTCAGCTGCTGGCTGCAAATGAGGGCTTCTGGATTTGGAAATGGCTCGTGGAGAATGTTCCCATCCTGTTGTCTGATTTATGGGGTCAGAAGAGAGCCACGGCTGCTGGAGGAGCTGGGGTGGATGTTGAGGAGCAGGAGCTGAGACACCTGACTGAGATTCAGCTGGAGCAAAGAAGACATTCTGCACCAAATCACGATGTCAAAGATAACCTGATGAGAAGTGAGAAGCATCTAAACTTTGAAATGCAATATCTCCTGACCCTGTTGGATTCCTACCAGCAATTTTCTAATTTAGAAAGAAAACTATAGTCAATGCAAGCATTTGCAAGGCTGTCAAATCCTTTAGTGCCAGTGGCTCTCCAGAAGCCTGTCAGTCACAATGACCTTGAGTTTTGAGTTGCTTGGAGTTCCTTTTTCAATAACACTTTCTCTGATTTTGAAATTCAAGAGGCACAGAGGAGTCTGTTATGAAGAAACACGAGTTCCTCTTGCCAGAGAAGAGTTTTGTTGTTAAATTTTGCCAGAGGCTCTGGAGAAGGGAACGGGGAGCCACAGCATATTTATTTATGCAGATCAAACTGCATAAATGCAATTATTAGAATGCATTTTGCCATTATTCTTTTGCCTTTCAGAAATGTTTTATGGCATAACCAGATTTCTTCAGAAGATCTTGGGAGCTCTGGGGGTTCATTCCACTTTTCCAGTGTGGGCTCTGCAGTTGAACATAAACTTTTTACTGATTGTATGTAAAAAGAGAAATATCTCTGTTATATACTGAGAGTTGCTCTCCAAAATAGGGCCTGAAGGTCCAGATGGGCAAGAAATTGAATATAAGTCCTGTAAGTGTGACCTTGTCAAAAGGACAGGTCCAGGGTGGATCTTTTTCCACTTATCCAGAACTTTTAATATGTTCTTTTACCCACTTTTTTTCTGTAATTGACCAGTGGTGTTCTGAAAAATGCTCATATTTCTACTGCTCTGGTGTCTTTCTTACTCTGCACACCATAATGCCATTTTTTTTGCCTTCTCAGGGAATAACACACTTCCTGGACTGTCTCTGTGTTTGTAATTTCTTTATGTTTTACAAGCCACCCAAACTGTCTTCAGAAATCCTTCATTTGTATTTAAATGAAATCTGAAATTTTACTTTAAAACCTCTCTCATCACACATCTTCAATTTTTTTACTGTTTTGTTAGCTCTTGATTTTTTTTTCTTATATTTTCTTGAGATTTCCAGAGATGCTCCATTTTTCTTTAAATAATTTCTACCATGACAGGCTATAAATTTTGTCCTAGGATCTCTGCCTTCTCAAACTCCCAGCAATATATCTGCATTTCAAATGCACTCAGCAGAGTATTTAAATGCCAGCAAGGCATTTAACCTTGTCATTTTACCTGAAATTAGGTATTCAAATTCTTCCTCTTTGAGTCTTGCTATTTTGATTTATTAGTGAAACCCTCAGGTTGCAAGTTGCCATTTCTGTGTTGGCTCTGAAGGTGTTTTAAAAGCACTGCAGATGGGAAGGGGAATTCTCTGCCCCAGTAAGAGTTTGCTGGAGATTATCCATATGCCAAATTAGTTTGTGCTTGGGCCAGACCTGATTTAAAAGGTTCACTCCATTATTTTAGAGGTGCATTTAAAAAGCCCTTCACTCATTTATTTTATTGCTTTGGAAGCAAGACACATTATAGGTTCTCCAACCCTCTGGCTAGATCCTTAAAGAGATAAAATGATCTGTTACACCCTACAAAATCCTGACAGGCACAGGACTGACAGGCACTGAGTGCCTGTCATCTGAAGTTGTCACAAGTTCTTGAATGACATGAGGAACAAGGAAAGTAATTTTCCTTTTCTTTTTCCTTCTTTTTACAGATTTCATGACCTCATATGCAGAGAAGTCTTTTACAAATGGGGATCTATTTCCCCCTTGCCAAACTGCACCCATGATGTCAAGGCCTCTTAGGATGCTGTTAATAAACCCCTGGCCATTTATTTGAAATTGTTTTGTCTGCTCCTCTTCCTCATTGCTTACCAGGCCTCCCTACATTTGTTTATCCACTGGAATGCTGAAAATTCTTGTACAATTCTAATCTTACACGAGACCTTTTAAAAGTCTGTTACCACAGCAAGTCTTTCCCCATTTCTTTTGTGTCACTGAAGCACTTTCTGAGGAGATAAACCTGTCTTAGAGTGTTGTGTGGCTCTTTGGAGCCTAACAACTGGATTCAACTCAATACCCTTATATTGACATATTTTAATTGACACAGATTCCTTCTAATTCCAAAAGGATGTTGAGTCTTTCTGCCTAAAGCTTGAATATCATTTTTGGAAATTCTCTTGATTTGATGGAGTTCTCCTACTAACAGAAAGGGACAAGATTTGCCCACTTTCATAGAGCTCATGTATCTCTGGAGAAAACTTGGACTCAGAAGGGATTCAGTATAAATTACTTAAAAAAAAATTTATTGAAGGCACACATTGAGATGGGCACTGCAAAATGCAAATGTTCTTTACCCAGCCTTGAAAGCTTTGCTAGACCATTTCTGTCAACTCAAGAGAATCAAAACTTCATCTCACTGAATACACATGAAGCCTGACATGGTCAAAGGCCAAGGTTTCTCACTTGTACTTGGGAGAATGGACAAGCTGAGTATTCTGTTTCCACACTTTTCATTTAATATCTCTAATCTGCATGTTATGTCCATTGAGGGGCTCTTGGGAGCAACATCTCTTGCAGAAATGTGAATATTACTGGAAATGCCATTCAAAAGAGGCCTGACTTTGCCCTCCTGTGAAGGCACTAAAGTATAACAAATAAAAAAGGTACAGTCACAATCTAAATGATTGCAACATCTTTGCCAAAAATGACCCAAAGGGCTTTTGGCAAGGGGGCATAATTTTCTTAAGTGGTTGATAGTGTACAAGGGAGCCTTTATTTCCACCACTCGGACCTTGCCACCTGAATACCAAAGTGAAAGCACAAGGAAAGTTCCTGTAGGATTTTATTTTACCTATCTCACTCCTGATGTCCCAGTGTTGCAAAATCACTGTCTGAAGTCACAGAATCAGTAGAAAAGCCATTTAAGATCATCAGTCCAAACCATTCCCCCAGCTCTGCCAAGGCCAGCACTGCCCCATGTCCCCAAGTGCCACATCCACATATCCCCTCCAGGGATGGGGACTCCAGCACTGCCCTGGAGAGCTGTGCCAGTGCTCCCAGTTTCACAGTAACATCAGCTGTGAGCTCTATAAAAACCTCAAGGTTTCAGCAATTTTGATCTCTGCAAGGGAGCCAAAGCCAAAAGTCTACAGCATCATTTGAAGCTATGTGAGTCAAATAGGGATGGAGGCGTTTAAATCCAACCAAAGAATGGCTCCTTGCTCTGCTGCTTTTCCAGAAGCCCAAATGTGTATTTTCTTATTTATTTTCAGGATTCCCTTCGTGATCTTTTCAACAGGATGCTTTGGACTTTTACACTTTTCCTAGATACATTTTTTAATGGATCACCAGAGAGCCTAAGAAGGAAATTTTCATCTCCTACGTCGCCACAGACTTCCCACTGTTGGCACCCACTCCTCCAGCTGATCCATCCCAGCCAGAGCTTTTCTGGCTGGGCAGAACAGGCTGATCTGTGTCTTTATGTCACTCTGCACTTGTGCCAAAGCAAATTAGGACTTTGGTTGGGTCCTTGATGGTCCTCAGTAATCTCTTCTTGCTAATTCCCAGTGTTTGCAAACAAGTCTGTACAGAGAAGAGCCTGACACTAAATCTCTGGATAATTTTGTTGCCTTTTAGGGTGAGAATGAAAAGCTTCAGGAGCCTCCATCATTTGGGTTGGGTTTTTTTTTTTTTTTTTCTGCAGCAGCAACACCAGGATTTCATCCAAAGGATTTTCTTTTTCTCCTGTTCTCGTCTGCTCCACTGTGCTTGGTTTGATTCAGAGCTGGGGTTTTTTCTGGAACTGAGTACAGAGAGGGATGATGTGGTTTTGATACAGATATTTTTGCATCCATTTAATGTTTTCAGTAATCTCCAGCCAGGCTCCTCCTCAAAATCACATATACATATGTTGTACATATCATTTACTCCGAGTATTTATTTCTGTTATTCACAAAAGTCAAAGATCCTCAGCAGGAAAATACCTGTAGAGCAAAGTCTCTACCATGGAGAGACAAGAAAAACAAAGATTAGATTAAAGGAGGATGAAGTTAGTGAGACTAAAAAGCTTTTGAAAGCCAGGACAGAATGTGTGTGTGAACAAAAGAGCGAAATGTAAAACTAACAGCATGCCCAGGGTGTTAGTTCTTAGTCACTTATTTCTACTGCATTATTTGTCAAAAAAAATAATACCTCTTCAAACTTCTTCCCCCTCTTTAAATCCCAGTCACACGCACTTCTGCTGTGCCCAAGATTGATTATTCACTCCATTGTCATTGCCTGTTGTTCGCTGAATTCTGACCTTTTCTTTTAATTCAAGGAAATTCCCGCTACAGACTAGAAGAAAATCATTCCCTGTTCTAAGAGATGAGTCATTTCTTTGCTGCCACATCATCTTGCATGGCATATTTAACTTTGAAATATTACTGGAACGGGGGAGGAGAAAAGAAAGATGTGGATCAAAAGGTCATTAGTAACTAATATTTTAGGAAGGAACAAGCGAATTCCATGAGAGTAAAGTTTAAAAAGGGATGTGAAAAGGTTCCCTGATAAAAATTCAAAGGGTCAGCAGTAAGAAATGATGGGTTGTCTTTAGGGAAGATCACAAAGTAGACAAACCAGCCTGAATGCATTAAATTAAGAGAACTAGTAAGATGATCAATATTCTCCCAAATCCAAGTGGATCCATGCCAAGCTCAAACCCTCTGGACAGCAGCACAGCTTTAAGTGAATGGAGGAAAATTATGAAACTCAGACACAAGTCAGGAAATATACCAAGAACAAGGAAAAAAAATAGTAGGATTAATGCTGAAAACTCTTATTTTAAAAATCTTTTTCAATATGTGAGGAACACTTCACCCCTCCCCTGCTCAGCTGTTGATTGCACTGAGCACTACCTGGAATTCACGGAAGATGATGAGCTTCTAAAAGCAAGGAAATGATAATGAGTGTTCATCAGAACTACACCTCTCTGACACTGGAATGACAAACAAGAAGAAAGCTTTGTTCCTAGGACTGAATTTCTTTCTTATTTCCAAGAACCTGGATGTGGAGGAAGGAAGAAATTTGTTTGTTGGATGTCGGCTCTGTCTTATCAAACTCACAAAATTATGAAATGTGAATGTTGAAGTGTGATTGTGACCACAGAGAGAAGTTTAGGTGATTTTGGGAAGTGTGAAGATGAATTAGCCATGCCACTTTTTGGAGCATTCAGATAAAAAAAAAGAGTAAAATATATTTGAGTAATTTTTCCCACTCGTCGACAGGATAACAATGTCTACCTGGGAAAGGGGGAGCACAGAAATGATCTTAAAAAGTCCCACCTTACAATCCAAGTGGAAAAATGGGTGGGAAGCCATCACTGAGGAAAGGTGGTGGAGTTTTAAAAGAGCTAAAATATGGTTTATAAATTTGACTGGGTCAGACACAAAAGTGACACCCCTTCTAAATCAATGCTCTTAACACCACTGACCCTGGCAAGGAGTTATGGGCTATCTTCAGATATCACCTGGTATGGAGGGATCTCAAACTCTTCTTTTCCTCCCCTGGTATCTTTTAGGCATTTAATCATGAAGACAAAATGTTTCATAAAGCCAAACTCCCTTTTCAAGCCTATTCCCAAACTGCAGTCCACAATTTCAGCTCTTACACAAAATAAAAGCACAGATCCAAAATAAAATCACAGAATCCTAAAAAGACTTGGGGTTGAAGGGACCTTAAAGAGACATCATTCTACCCCTCTGCCACAGGCAGGGACACCTTCCACTATCCCAGATTTCTCCAAGCTCCATCCAACCTGGCCTTGGACACTTCCAGGGATCCAGGGGCAGCCACAGCTTCTTTTGACACCAAAAATTCCTCTCGACAACGGTTGTTCAGTGACCGTATTTTACTCATTAAAACAACAAAAAGAACTTAGAACAGGCCTCCTAAAGATGAAATTGGAGATCCATTATAACTCAATCTCCAAACAGAAGCAGCTACAAATAGAAAATAAATCAATAAATAATAAAGAAAAGAATAAATAAATCTCCACATCAAAAACCTGCTTTACAATGTGTTTGCCTACTGAGATTTAGAAGCACCATTTGAGCTTCTTTACAAGAACAGGTATCATGTAGGCATTACTTTGACAATTTATTGCACAATATACCAAAACAGTGAGTTAAAGCTCATTAACTTAACTACAGATGCATAAAAGGTGGGTCCCAACAGATTTGATTTGACAAAATCTGCAGTTTGTCAGCACAGACCCTTGATTTATCAGGCAATTGTCTGTCTAACAAGGCCAAGCTAACAGTGTTATTGTTGAAAAGTTCGGTCTGGATAATCTATGTCACACACACACCACAAGCAGGAAGGTAACTCCTCACATCCCTATAAAACACCTCAAAATGAGGACATGAGGACAGCTGAACTGAGATTTGGGCAGGTCAAGAACAGCTCCAGGCACTCCTGGAGAGTTTTTCTGTTTGGTGTTGCTGTTCATCTCTTCACCCCCCACCATGTTTGCTCTGTAGACTTTGCAAATTCTGTTGTTTCCAAATTGTTTAATTAATTAATGTTTGCAAAGGAGGCGATGTGGCAAATGCTGTTATAACTCTTTGTAAACTGCCTGATTAAGATGCAAAGCACAGCCAGAACAGCTGTCAGAACAAACTCCTGCGCTGTCGATGCCCTGACAAAGCAGAAGACAACTCGGGATAAAAATTCATCAGCAATTAGTTCTTCCTTGAGTCACAAAAATAATTCTAAAAAGTGTCTCAATGAAATGATCCCCTGCATCTGTTTTTTGTTGTCAGATCATTCAGTAAAGGTTCTGTACTGCTTCCCTGGGTAGTTTCATCCCTTCTGAGCAAGCAGTTAGCCAAAGTCTGTGAGATTATCACAGATAATTAATTTATCAGCTACTCGCTGCTTTTAACATTTTCCTGTTGGAAGAGTCATTCTGGGTCAGGCTTTTTCACTAAGATACAAAGCATCAAGTGACCAAAGCCCAAAGCTGACATAAAATCAATGTCTCCCACTGAATTCAGACTCAAGCTGACACCAGCAGAACTGGTCCATTTTGTTTTCCAGCACCAATTAAGAAGCTGAAAAACTCACATCATTTGCTGGATCGTAAAACTTTCCACTTCTTCACTTTTTCCCCTCTCTGTTACATTAAAATGTCTTGATTCACAACACTAGCACCATTCTAAACTACTTTGTTTTCTGCAGCTGCCCCATGCTGAAATCCCGGGGTAAGCTGCTTGGAAGTTCTGACTGACACACTTTTGGATCTTTTTTAAATTGCTGTGAATAGAATCACAGGAGAACACAGCTTGAAGAACCTGAGCTGATACATGACCAGTGAAATAACAACCATTATTCCAACCTTAAAAAGACTTTCAGGAGAAAAGTTAATCTTTACAGGATGCAACCATTCCTTATGACCTTGGATTAAATTAACCCTGTTTCCATGGGAAGCTTATTCTTTAGACTCAGCCATTGCTGGCTGCCTTTACATTTATTTACTGCAGCACCTGGAGTCTTCACCTGAGTTCCCATTATGTTTAAGTGCTGCAGCACCTCATTGTAACAAATAAAAGTACTTGAAGGGATGCAGAATAATATCAGAAAAATGTGTTTAAGGATAATTGGTGAATGTCTATTTTAAAGGCAAATGGCTTTTATGAAGGATATGTATAGACATATCTAAATACTTTAATACATTGGTGAAGGAGTGCCCCTTTCTCTTCAAAGTTATTTTCTGGTACTGTAATTGTAGTGCTTTTCTTACTCCCTGCCTTGAATACATGAACAGACTTATTTTTCTTTTCATTTGATTCCATTGAGCCAAAGTGGATTTAACCCTTCTGACAATTCAGGACCAATCTCCTCCAAGACAGAGACAGAGTCTGGGTATTTTTTTAATACAGGTAGATCCAAAACCCTGAAAGAATTTGGGTCCTGGGTTTTTCACAGTTGCTTCCCACATTACCATATCTGGGAGAAAAATAAGCCACTGAATTATATTTTATAAGGAGGATGTCAAGGCTCTTTTCTCTCTGCAATATGTTAATGTAGAGATGACACAAGAAGCAACACAAATTTATCTTTAATTATTTTGGAAGATTACTGTGAAGATAGAATCTTTTTGTAGCTCTTGAGTAATATAAAACAAAAATGGAGAATGGAAGATTTGGTCAAACAACAGGTAAAAACTTCAGAGTGAAGATATTTAAGCGGCTGAAAGGGAAAAGTTGTGTGTTTATCATCAGAAGATTTTAACAACAAACATCTAGAAACTCATCTGTGGTGCAAATAGAGGTAACCACGTCCTGGAGGAGGGGAGAGATGGTCCCTTAAGGGTTTTTAACTTCAGCTCTGGGGGGCAATACTTGAAACAAAATATAAGAAATCTCCCAAATGTTAGTATTCAATCAGGCTTTATTGGATATATCAAATGGTTTTCTGCTGCCTGCCACTAGTTAAACACCAGCAGCTCCTATTCCTCATCCCCCTTCCCTGATAACACACACACACACAAGGTATTTTTCATTTTAAGAATGAAATTCCAAAAGACAAATCTATACACCCTGCCCTGGCTCTAACAGCAGCTCAGATGGAGATGTCAAAGTCTGGGATATCAGCAATAGCTGACGCAAATCCTATCTCCTGCTCAGAAATACGGGAGAGGATGTGCAGGACAAAACGGGAATAAAACGTCAGGAGCAGGTGGAGGAGACTGAAAATAGTTTGAGGCTGTAAGGCAGATTAGAACAGAGAAAGGAGCTGTTATTCTACCTCTCATAAAAAATACAAAAGGACTTCCTGAAGTATATTACAGAATCACACAGGGTTCAGAAATTGGTTATGAAAATGACGGGGGTGCTGGAATGAAAATTTCATAAAAAGAGATTGAAAGATTGTAGGATTGTTTACAGAAGGGATGAATACAAGGAGTTATGATGAAAATACATTCAATTTTGAGAAGCTAAAGGAAAAAGCTGCTTACTCTTCATTTTGCTGTATCTAAAATCTCAAAAAGAAATGTCCATAAAGTTCTGCAGTTTATAAATGCCATTAATGGAAGTGCTGCTTCTTGAAATAGGTAAACCAGTTATGGTTTACCTATTACTGCTGAAATGTAGTATTGAGGATACATGAAAATAAATATTAAATATTGGTGAGCTATAATGATAATTACAGCAATAATTGCTCTTTTACCTCAGAAAATTATTGTTATTTCAAAGAAATAAGCCTAAATTTGCATCTCTGTATAATAATTAAAGTGCAGCTCACAATTATCCCATTACAGTGGATTTCAGGGGTATCCTTGCACAAAATTCGTGATGGTTCCCTGTGAGCAGATGAGCATAATGGACAAATTAAAATGTAATTTAATTTTTGCTTTTTCCTTGTGCTATTACCACTGTGTGAAACTATCCTGGCCAAGTTCAGCATCAGTTTGCTGTGACACACTCCCCTGTCTGCCTCTTGATGCAGTATCTTCTTTTGCAACACATTTCATTACTCCAGGATTCTCATAGGGGAAGAAAATTATAATAATTTCATCTATTTATATTCTTCCTCTGATCATACTCATAGAATAATCACCAGCAAAAGCTTTTTTCAGGTATTCAAAATGAAAATGAATTTAAAAACTCAGGTGCATACGGCTCCTTTTTATTTCAGAAAAATCACCTTTCATGGGGTGAAAGTCCTTTCCAAGCTCCTGTTTCTCTCATTAGCTACCCAAGGGTCCCAGTGCTTTGTCTTCTCTACTTGTGCCATATTTCTATTGTCCAGTTAAGTAATTTAAATTAAAATCAGATTAACTGATCAGATTAACAGATTAACAGATGTACACACTTTTAATTTTTTAAGTGTGCACTATCATGATAGCAAATGTAATGGTGGAATCCAGATTTGCTTCCTGACGCCCTGATGCTCAAACTTTGGGTATTCCAATCATCATTTCTGGCCTCAGATAAATTTATTTTGCTGTGCAGATTTCACTCAGCCAACCATTCTGGCACCCAAATGAGACCCTGGGTGCCAGGTCGGGCCTTGGCACCTCTGTTTGAGCAAGCCACGCACCAGGAAGGAGCAATAAGAGATGTAATTACACTCTGGTGATGTGGAATCCAGCCCTGCAGCTCTCTCTGGTGATTCACATTACACTGATGAAATTACACCCATCTACAAGGTTATGGGATAATTAATAACATTAATCAATAGATGGAGGAGTTTAATGCTTGGAAAGGCTTGAAGGTGAATGGCCAGAAACAGCAATTCAGGTAATTAATGACAAACAAGATGGTCATTATACAGAAACTATTTAAAAATTACAGCACTTGAGTATCCCAAATAGTTTTGGTAAAAGATTCAGTTACAAAGTGATCAGAGCTGCATTAAAGCACAAACTGAACTTATAACAGCCTGAACCCAATTTGGAAATAGTGTTTCCCTTAAGAACCAAATTGCTGGGATTGGCAGGGGTTTTCACTTCCATTTAATATTTTTAACCTCTGCAACTGAAGGGTTTGGGTAAATCTCCAGGAAAGAAGAACCACTTCAGAGCAAGAAACACCTCAGAAGTCCAGTTGCCATTTCTCTTCGTGAAGTTCCATCACAGCAAATCTTGAGTTCTTCAAATGCATGTGAGATGAAGCATTAGGGAAGATTGTTCTTTGTGAACTCCTAGAACATAAATACAGAATTGGAAGAGCTGAACAGTGAGCAAACAGCACCAAATGCCACAGCAGAAAAGATGTTGTTCCTGGAGTTTTATGGCTGTGCTGAAATTCTCCTGAAGGACAATTTTCATTATCAAACCTCAAGCCATCATTGTCACCATACACAATTTTACTGCATGGGCCATGGTTTGATATTTTGCTTTGAACCTCAGCCCTTGCAGTAATATTACATGAAAAAGGGGTTCTGACAGGGAGGAGAAATGTGAAATTACAAAGATATTTAGGATGAAACTTGGTGAATTTTTTTTAATTATAAACTGTGGACATCTGAACACCAGAGCTGGACATTCTGCATTGTGCCAAATGGAACTCAGTGGGTCAGTAAAAGTAACCTGGATAAAAATATTACAGAGACCTTACTGATTCCTTTATATAAAGGTTTGGTGGGGTTTTTTTAATATAGCCTGAGGTTAGCCAGATCCTCATTACATCTTTTACTACAAGTTTGTAGCTAAACTCCAGCTGGGACCTGAAAGGTGGGACCTGACTCCATCCTGCTCCGTGGATTTCCTTTGGTCAGACCTCCACCCCTGTATTTTGTTTTCTGAGGTCGCCTTTCACATGCACAGCATGCTCACTACAGCAGAGCATCAAACTTTAGAGATTATTTATGTTTTGGAAACAAGGACTGAAAATTCCACAAAGCCTTGCACATCAGCACCTTTAGAATAGAAGTCATTTAATAGTTAAAAACAAATAAAAAGGAAGGAGTTGGAGTGTGAGAGAAAAAGAAAACAGCTTTGCAATGTACAGTATGCCTTATTATACTAATTATATATATATATATGCAAGTATAAACTAGGGGAATACAACAGTAAATAGCAAAACATTTTTCCAACAATGTAGCAAGCATTTGCTTGTAGTTTCAAGCGACTGATTTCTAGGAATGAGCAAACCTACTGGGATTTGGTTTTTCTTTTTAGTGATGTCGAATTCCTCAATTATCTCCAGTCCCAGCTTGATGAAAAAACACCCAGCAAATGTGGAACCATGGTTTGAACTGCATTGAATATATGTGTCCTGGAATTGAATACCTTAAACATAATTTTTAAAGTCTGTGAAAACTTGGAAAGGATTTTTTTTCCCCCTCTCCTTGTTCTTCTGTACCTGGGATGTGAAAATTTTGCAGAGGAAGCTGCAGCCCAGGGGCTCTGTATTAGAACTAAATTACCAAATCAGAAACATCTGGTTTTCCCCAGTTGTCTGGTCAAATTAAATAATTCTGGTTTGAAATTATTTCAGGGACTTGTAGCCAACAAGTTACATCATGGGCATGTAATCTAATTTCTCACAACACCTGAACTCCAGGTCTGAAAAAAGTGCACAGTAAGATGGAATAAACAATTCAACAATTCTCAAAAATTATTTTTCTTAAGTGACCACATGAGAAAAACTATTAATAATCAAACAACTTTCTCTACCATTATTTGATAAGGAATTTCAGGCCCAAACCATGAACAGAAAATACCTTATTATGTTGATATTTAATAATACTTTAAACATTATTTGTAATAGGCTGGAAAATAATACCATGCAAATGAAATGTGTTTGATTGCAGGCAATAGAAAAGTGAAAGAAATTTCTCTTTTAAAGGAAATTGTGCCTCAATGAGTTGGAAATCCTCGTGGCAGCCTAGAACTTAAAATATTTCAACAACTTTGCTGCTTTTATTTCTCCTCACTGTGCTTGAGCAAGAATTGTTCTCTAAATGCCTTGGAAAGGACTGAAAATTATGAGTTGACTTTTGCACTGCACCAATTATTGGGCCTCACCTTGATGACCTCAGAAGAAATTTATCAGCCAAGAAATTATTTATTTTTTTTATTTAACATAAGTTAATTTCCTTCTCCCTTGCACCCAAGTTTAGAAACACTAAAAGAGCCCAGCTGTATTATTAAAACTCTACCTAAAAGTATCTGTTCCTTTATTAAATAAAAAATTCTCTTGAATGAAAATTACTTAACACTGGCCAATATTAAAATATGAAAATAAAGAACAAACCAACCCTCAACTGCTCTTTTCTTCCTTACTTTCACTTCAATACAGCCTCTCCTAAATACATGCAAAAAGTTTAAATACATGACAGAAGGGCTATTGACTCAGGAGGACTCGTTTATAAAATAAAGTCTCACTGGAGGAGCTCCACTAATTGGCAATTAAGTCAGGTCATTATCCGGGTAGAGAGAGAATACCTGCAGATATTTGGGTTTTCTTGTGGAGGACCTTTCAGCTGCCTGTGAAAAGGAGTGTCTGGGGGAAGTAGAAAAGCAGTAGCTTTGTTTAAGGCTTTTATAGAACTGAAATATCATTCCTAGAAAAAAAAAAAATCAATCTTTTTAATGTTAAGCAATTCTGGCTTTTCAGGTTTTTTCAGAACTAGGTATTTGTTCCTAATTTTTGTTTAATTATAATGAGAAATATATTTATGACAAAACCAACACCTCTGATTACGTGCAGAGTGTGAGAGGGGACAAAGCTTGTGTAGGGTATTTCCAGCTGGTGTTAAATTCTTTAGGGACTCCCAGGTTTTTGCATAACTTTAGTTTTTTACATAAAGATTTTGAGAGATAAAACAGAAGAAAATAGGTGTCCTGACTTTTGAAACCTTAGCTCTTTCCTGACTATTTTTAATAATAATTTAATAATATTTTTTCCCTTTTCTGTTGGTTATAATGTTCTTGTGTAGCTGCTGTAGTAGAGAAATCACCACATCCTAATTTAGAAATGATGTCTCTAAGCTGTGAAGGCAAAACCTGCTGCACCTTATCTCTTCTTGGTAAGGTGAAAGAAAAGGTGCAAAATAACTTTCCCTTATGGGCATAAGTGAAAATACTGAATTTCAAGTAGTTTTAAATCAAAAAGTTGTTTTTTTCATCCACCTGACCCACTGCAGGTCCCTCCATCAAGCCCTTTGGTACGTGTGTTCCTTCCTTGAGCACCTCTCAGGTGGCAGCAAAGGGAAATTAGACAGATGCATTTTGCTAACCTGAATTTTAAAAATGCTTTGGAGCATTTCCTTCTCCAGGGCTAAGGAAAGCTGTTCAGGTAGTCCTGGTTTGCTTCTTGGAAACACAAATGGCCCTGGACTACACAGCTAAACTTCTCTTCAAGAAACACCTCCCATTGTTTTTAGATTCTGATGTGAATTTGCATATGCATTGCAAAGTCTAAATTCTGAGAAAATCCCCTTAAGCATCAGACTGGGGAAAAAAAGTGAGCAGAATTTGGAGAAATGTAGATTTTTAATTTTCATTTTTTTTCCTTCAAGGCTCACTCGAGCAGCACTAAACACACTGGTGGTTATAATTAAAGTGTTCATCATCCTAAAATTTAGCTGAAAAATTCACATTCCACCCTGACTGAAAAAGATAAACATATCAGAAGATCTGTAAGTAATTTTGTTGGTAACCTGTGTGAGATGAAATCTTGGTTTTCCTCAACACAAGTGAGAGTTAGGGAAAAGGAAAAGCAGGTTTCCTTCTTACTGGCTCCAGGTGATGAACTTGGGATTGTACTGACCCTTAAATGAGATCAAATATTGATGTGTGTTGGAGGAGCCTGAGCCTGTACAACGCAAAACACAGGATCTGAAAATATTCTTTTATCAAATTTATGTGGGTATTGGAGGAAAAAATACCAATTTGCTGATTTGGTGCTCGGGTGTGTAGAGGGCAATTCAGCTTCAGGCTCCTGGGCACTGCTGAGCTAAAGTCCCCAGAGTTAAAGACAAGTGGGTCAGTAATGGGACTGCAAAATCCTGTTTTGTATGGAGTTCAGCCCCTGTTCCCAAGCCCTTCAGGAGTGTGTGTTCATTCTTCCAAGAGCTGGGAGGAGCTGACTCATCTTCTGCTTAAACAAACATTTATATTCCAGGCTGTGTTATTTGCTCGTCTTCCTGTTGTTCATATTGGCTTGAAACATTTTTAGGAATTGAATACAGAGGTTGGAGTAAGGTTATCGCTTAGCAAGGCTTTAAGTGGTCACTAATTCATCTGAGCACACAGAGTGGTGTGTTCCCCTTGGATTACTGCCTTGTTGAACTGCAAGAAGCACCTTTTTCGTTTCCAAAGCACTTTGAATCCTTCAGGCGAATCTGGGATCAATCAATAATCCCATTATTGATGGGATTGCAAGCAAAACTGGCCACCTTTGCTCTGGGATCTTCCTAATCGTTGCCTCTCCATGGTGGGGAGAGCCCTTCTTTGTTTGCCTGCCAGCACATCTCCCAAAAGAAAATTCAGCTGGCCACTTGTTCTTAGAAGAATTGGGACAGAGTGTGGGCAAACAGATGGTTTGGAGAAAGAGTCTGTCACCATTTGGGATTACACAGCAATCCATTCGCTAGACAATTTCCCTAGACCTGAGATTCATTAATAGATCACATCCAATTTCTCTTCCTCTGCTGCTCAGCCACAGGAGAAACAGGCTGGATTTATACAAGCAATCTTTTCTTTATGGATAAAATACTTGCCCTAAAAAACTTGACAAATTCCTGCAAATCTTGAGCTGAGGGGGTGTGTGTATTTCTCTTTCTGTGCTCGTTTTGATGCCTCCCTCTCCTTTTGCATCTGGTGACTTCTAACTCAAGCACCAATCCCTCAGCACTGCCCATCCAGCTGTGGGCTGCCCCAAACATCTGCCTGACCTTGCTGCCCCGTACAGGCTGCTGCGACACGAGCACTGTCGGGGGCAAAGGGGATTTTTGGATCCTCCATCTCTTCACGTTCTGTCTGGGTTCCTACTCAAAGAACTTTTAAAATATCTCACGTACCTGGCAGGTCTTTGTTGTGCAGCTTTGAGCAAAGATTACCCCAGAAGCCCCTGAGAAGTCCTCGTCTGCCTTTTTGCTGCGCTCCTGGAGAACACCATGTGCTTTGTGTGGAGAATAATGCTCTGACCCTCTTTGCCCTGACCAAAACATCGTGGGCAGTGTGCTGAACGCACATGCCCATGGTGCACGTGTTTATTTAAATCCTCCTCAGCCTCGCAGATCCTGGTGAAATTTATCACACTGCAGGTCATGGCCACAATTTCTTCAAGAGGGGGAAATGTGAGGTTACTGCTGAGGCTTCTGGGAAGTCCTCCACAGTTTTACAGAAGGGGTGTTCACTGAGCAGCTGCTGACACAACAGCTGTCTGCTCTAACACCAAGAGATGTTTTCAGGCAAAACAAACTTGTCTGCACTGTCTGAAAGGCCTTCTAGAATTTCTCCCCCCCGACACAGTTATGGGTGAATAATGCACAGGGAGGGTTTCCAGTGCTCACCAGTGCGAGAAAACTGTTGAGGATGCTCTTAAAATTCTCAGTATTTTTTTTACCACAGACCACCTTCTATATCATCACAAGAGATCTCTTTTCCATCACTTTTCCCTTGTCTGTGAAGGTCATAGAAGCACAGAATGTTTTGGATTGGAAGGGACCTTAAAGACTCTTTTGTTCCAACCCCCTGCCATGGGCAGGGACACCTCCCTCTGCCCCAGGTTTCTCCAAGCCCCATCCAGCCTGGCCTTGGACACTTCCAGGGATCCAGGGACAGCCACAGCTTCTCTGGGCACCCTGTGCCAGGGCCTGCCCACCCTCACAGGGAACAATTTCCTCCCAAGATGCAGCAGTGTTCTACTACAACCTTTTTAAGAATGTCACAATCTGGATTTACACCATAAAACGGCAGGAGATCTCTCAGTGCTTCAATATTGATGCGGTTTTGCACCCTTTTTGCAGTGCTTCTAAGAGAGGATGAAGCACTCTCAGGAGGCTCAGGATGATCCAGCACAAGTTTTGACTCCTGGAACTTCAGTCCTAATGTTGGGCTGTTCCAGGATTCCAGAACTCACAATTATGAGTCTGCAGTTAAATTACTGACAAATAAGTAAAGATAATGTGAGGGTCCTAGGGTCAGAATATTAATTAAAAGAATTCCACATTTTTATCCCTTAATATTCTGCCACTAAAACTGAGACTTTTAAAAATATTGCTTGTTTTTAATAAAAAAGCTGGCAACAACATCATCCCCTGTGTCCCAAATCTTCATTCACATGAATTTTGAGATTCTTTTTTTTTTTCCAAACCACAATTATTGATTAATTGTTTAATTGATTAATAAATGATTAATTATTGTTTATGAGTGATTATTTTCCTTGCACCTTCTGGTGGCTGCAGGTTCCCCTCTGGCCAGTGGAGAGCACCAGGCTGACAAAAGCTGGTGTTGCTGGGTCACTGCTGTCCTTCCTGTGGCCATAAACACTCCAGGGATCAGAGTTAGGGTCAAATGGAGAAAGAGATTCAAGACTGCATCCACAGGACTAAATTCCATATTAGACTAAATTCCATAGACTCTATCTCCTTTAGAAATATATTTAGGAAGCCTGTAAATCACAATAAAGGACCTAAAATATAATCAAGGTGTACTTTCTTTCTCCAGTTTTATGAAAACTGAGAATGGAAGTTTCATCAGCTTCAGAGTTTGGTTGTACAGCCTTCACTCAGGGCATTTTTCCAGTGAGAAATATTTTTTTGTTTTGCTTTTAGAGAAGAATACAATTGATTTGCCATTTTAAACACTGCAGGTACACACTAAGTGGAATTTGTTGGGTGTGAATCTCAGCTGTTAATTGTGCCAAAACTTTAAAAAACAAATAAATTTACGCTTTCTGTCTAATGTTTAGGTGAAATATTTTTACTTCATGGAAGTGACAATCTGGAATGACTCTGTACGTCAGGCAGCACTTAAACTTTCTCTGTGATCAGCTTCAAGCATTTGAATATTGTGCTAGAGCTAGGGAAAAACTGTGAGGGTTAAAAGTCAGCTTTGCCTTTGCAAGACAGAGTTCATCAGGGCTTAACTTAATTTGCTATCCAGAGGGATTCTGTGGCCCAGGCTGGGCCCTGCTGCAGTCAAGGTGGGTGTCTGAGCTGGTTCTGTTCTCAGCAGACGCTGCCAGGGTTGCTGATGGCTGCCAGGGACTCTGCAGATCTCCATCCATGCCCACACCAGAGCAGCATCACTCTGGGCTCTCCTCACAGCTCTCAGTTTTGTTGGTACAAAACTGGGGAGTGGCCAAGACCTCAGGGGGTTGTGGGGCCCTTCAGAGGGACCTCAGTAGGTCAGAGGGGCAGAAAGGAACCTCCTGAAATTAAATTCTCCAGGCTGAGCCCTTTTCCAGCTCCCTCAGCTGCTCCTGGTGCTCCACACCCTTCCCCAGCCCCAGTTCCTTCTCTGGACACACTCCAGCTCCTCAATCTCCTCCTCTTCTTGTTGTGAGAGGCCCAAAACCGAACATGTTAAAATCTCTGGCTTCCCTTGCAAAGAAAGGTTACACACCTGCCTTTATTGTTCCCACTTTTGGTCTATTCCTGGGTTCCTGGTAGAATTTCTACCAGGCAGAGCAGATGTCAATGTTTATTTCACTCCCAGCAGACAAATTCTTCATTTGCTCGGGTATGAATATCTCAGGAATAAATAAGTTTATTGCCCACATTAAGGGAACAGGCAAAGTTGAGACTTAAAAAAATATGGAACTTCTGTGTTACTGCAATAAAAGTGCAGTGAGCTGTGAAATTCTTTTCACGTATATGGGGGTATTTCTACTGTTCAGTTCTCAGCTTCATTTTGCTACAATAAAACGTTCAGAATTTTCCTTCCCTAAGAAGAGAGGGGCATTGTCAGAAGGGGAAACCTGGTGAGGAGGCCACGAAGTTGATCAGAGGGTTGGAGCACCTCTCCTGTGAGGAAAGGCTGAGAGAGCTGGGATTGTTCAGCCTGGAGAAGGTTCTGAGGTGACTTAATTGTGACTTAATTGTGGCCTTCCAGTGCCTGAAGGGATCCTGCAAGAAAGATGGAGCAGGTCATTTTACAAGGGTCTGGAGTGACAGGAGAAGGGGATAGAGCTTCCCACTGCCAGAGGGCAGGGAGAGATGGGATATTGGGCAGGAATTGTTCCCTGTGAGGGTGGTGAGGCCCTGGCACAGGGTACCCAAAGAAGCTGTGGCTGCCCCTGGATCCCTGGAAATGTCCAACGCCAGGCTGGATGGGGCTTGGAGCAACCTGGGACAGTGGAAGGTGTCCCTGCCCATGGCAGGGGGTGAGACTGGAAGATCTTTAAAGTTCCTCCCAACCTAAACCATTCCATGATGTTCCTGGTGAGGATTTTTGCATCACCCTCTAAGTGTGAATTCCACAAAAACTCTCATGGAGCAAAAGATATCTCTGATCTATTAATGGGCTCGCTGTCCAGGGAAGGAGGGAGACACTGGTGAAATAAATCTGGTGAGTGGTGGGACACAGAGATTCCCCTGGGCAGGGCTGATGAGAAAAGAGGTTGTTGTCCTTTCCTCTAAACACCCCACAACAACTTTCATCATTTTGCATTTTCCAATCAAACCCCAAAGCCTCTTTGTCCCTGCATCCCCTAATATGTTCCATGCCCAATAACACCTGCTATCTTCTACAGCACAGTGGAGAAAGGGCTTTTTTGGCTGACTGGCTGTGCTGGATTTCACAAGGTCAGTGGTCTAATCCCTCTCCTTATCCCAGTCACTAAAATCTGCTCTTCCCCAGCTCAGTGGGAGCCTCCACCTTGCATCCTTCCCCCATCCTTGCAGGGCCTTTTAGTTTGAGTCACCTCTGCTCCGTGCACAGAACAGTCTATGAGCAAATAGCTATTCATTAAACACTGCACTTGTTCCTTGTGCAAGTTGTAAACACAATTGTCAAAAACAATTTCCTAATGCACATTCAGAGGTGGGTGGAATAAAGATTTCCTGGGCAAATCTTAGTGTTGCTTATTATTGATTTTTTTTTTTTTTCTATAGCCCCCATTGTACATGAAAATTTTCTCTTTCTGCTCAAACACATTAGCAGGTCATGCAGAGCTCCTTGGTATGATTTTTTACCTTTTTCATAAATGCCAGCAATCTTTCCTTATTTCAAAAGCTTCAGTTATCTCTCAGGGAGGGGAGGGCTGGTATTTCTCGGAGCAGGGAGGAACCTGAAAGCCTATTGACTGAGAGATATTCAAAGGTTTTATTTTTAAAAGCTGAATAATCAGATATATATGCCGGAATCCTAACAGAATTAGCTTGTAATTCAACACTAATTTTTCATTAGTTTCGGCAATATAGTTTATTTTTAAGGAAGAAAAAAAAAAACAAAAAAAAAAACCCAAAACATTCTTGTTGCATGCATGACTTTATCACTGAGCCAGCAGGGTTTTCTCACCGTCTGTTTGTCAGGAAAAAAAGGAAAACAACAAAAAAAATCCCACCAGCAAAACCTGACAAGTTGTTTTTTTTTTCCCAGTGGCCAAAAAATATGCACATTTATTAACAAATCACAGAATGAATAAAACTGTAAATATTTGACAAACCACTGTGTTCCATTAGACCAGCCAGAACACCTTCCAGATTCTCCTATTTTTGGACTTGTTTCCTCTGGTTTTGCTCAAATTGTTATAGTTGTTTTCCCTTGTCCTCCTGTAAATGCGTACCCAGGGAGGCAATAAGTTCCCCAGCTCTCAGCAGTGCTCATGTATTTAACAGTTCTAAGCAGAAAAGTGATTTAGACTTCACCTGTAAGGTCCTTTACACAAATAGTCATTTGTGAGACCTCCTGATAGGCAGAAACACACCTAAACCTTCAGTGGTGAAAATTATTTATTTTTCACTGTTTATGCAGCTGAGCAAGTGGAGCTGGAGCATCCCCTCGCTGGCAGAGCCAAACTTTTGTTCCCAGTCGTGATAAATGGGGCACTTGACCTTTCAGGATAAATGTGCTTCACTCAGGACAGCCTCCCTTGGAGCAGGGCTTCTGGTTTCTTTAATTTCCAGCTGATTGAGGAAACATCAGCCCACAGAGAGCAGTTTTACCCTCTTCAGTGAAATTTAGTTGGCTGGCCTTGATGTCAGAGCAGAGACCATGGGATAACCGAGGCTGGGAATCACTGATCCGACCTCCTGCACAAAGCAGAGCCAACACTGAATTTAAACCAGGCTCTTCAGGGCTTTGTGTGGTCTTGAAAGCCTTCAAGGATGGAGACCATGCAATATTTTTTAAAAAATAGCTTCTTTTTCAGTAATTCATGATTTCAAGTGCCATTAAACGGATGTTACTAGTCTGTATTATCAGATTAAAAAGGCCCCATGGTCATACAAATGCATGTTTCACCGCCATCAACTTTTAAACCACTAAATCAATGATAATGAGAAGTGTAAATGGTTGTTATTTTACTTCTTAAAGGTTTAATTTATCAAATATTTAAATGGGATTAAAATCCCTGAAAATAAAAATTAAATTAAGTTAAAATCCGTTAAAATTCCTGAAAAAAGTTTTTTGTTGGTTTTGCTCAGCAGAGTGTTAATACATTAATTTCTCTTCTGCTAACATTTCTGTTTGGAAGTGCTCAAATCAAAGGTAAATATTTTCTCAGTAAATCATGATAGGTGATGCCTGAACTGGTGAATAAATATTCAATACCAATTCAGTACAAGAATATCTGTGCTGTAGGTGACCCTGCCTTGGCAGGGGGGTTACATTAAGTGATCTTCACAGTCCCTTCCAACCCCAACTATTCTGTGAATATATTCTTGTATTTTGGAAAAATGAGATGGACTTGTTCATTAATTTAGTTTTGCTTCCAATGAGGTTTATAAATAGAAACCTCATTAGACAAATGAGCTGGCATGAGAAGCTTTAGCAATATTGGAAAATGTCAGCATGAGATCCTTGATTAGATGGCAAAAGAATCATTAAGTACAGTTACAGTATAATTTTTAAAAAACCTAATTACCACCCTACATTAATTCTTTTTGCATGAACTGAGGAGATTATTCCATATCTCCAAAGGGGTTTGGGGTTTTTATTGTGTTTGTGGCTTTTTTTTTGCATATGTTTACAGGATCTTGCACAGCAGTTTTTATCTCTGTCATTTCTTTAGGCTTTGAGTCGCTCTCATCAGCAGTGCAAGGTCACCTTCTCCAACCTGCTTTTCACAGAGGGCAGGAAACACAATGGTTTGAGATAAAGCTGGAAAAAACATCCCAGGGTTTTCAGCCCTGCCATCCATTCCTGTGATGAAACCATGGCATATAACCAAGGCCACAGACAGAGAAAACTCCCTCCTGATTTGCAAAAACAGGTAAGGTTTCTGTCCCAGCTGTTCTTTCAACAAATTGTTTGGAGTCTTACTCATAAAGCTGCCACAAAAGCTTTCAAACTTGTTCTGGATGAAGTGGCCCAGAAATTATTTTATTCTCTCCTGTACTTTCCCCTTAACTTCATCTCTTTATTCCTGACATTTTTCACTCTGACATGTTGCATGTACTTAAAAGTAGAACTTTTTGGTTCTCTCTTAGTAAGTTCTACAGCCTCAAATCTAATGAAGACAGTGGGGTTTTTTAAGCTTGGTGGGATGTATAGCCCTGTGAGTATCTCCATATTTTCCTGGTCTTACCAGTGCCAGAAGAATCTTAGGTTTGTTCAAATAAATTCAACCTGGATGGAAATAAATAAAGGCAACTGAAAGACCCTTGTCATCAACAAATCAGCTCCTCTGGCTGCTCGTGTCAGGTAATTTGCTCTTCCCTGAATGCAGAATACATCAAGCAGTCTTCAGTCCTTCAGACCAGGTCTCCTCATGGAGCTGCAAACCTGCATTTCTCTGAGGCTATTTCTACAAATTCTTACTTTTCCTGCAGTGTGTCTTGCTAGGAATAAGCACCAACTCCTCATCCCTTGGCCTGCACTTTCAGAAGCACCTTTCAAGGCTTTATGTGCCTTTCTGTGCCCTCTCCAGCACAGAAAGACACTTGAGTGTTTTTTGATGAGGAGGGAGCTCACTGCCAGCTCTCCTGGAGTCAGGCAGGCTGTAAGGTCAATCTAAACAACATCTCCCAGTGATGCAGGTTCAGAGTTAAATCATACTCAGTGTCTCCTTTCTTCTCTGCCTGTAGGGGCTTCTGAGCATCTAAACATTTATTTATAAACTGCAGAAATCCATGCTGAGCCCCAGTGTGCACACAGCCATTGCAGTTTGGAGATGCACAAAAGGCAATTTTAGCTTAAAAGTGTTCCTCGTGCATTGTCATAGAATCATGGAAAGGTTTTGGTTTTAAGGGACTTTAAAGAACATCAAATTCCAACCCCCTGCCATGGGCAGGGACACCTTTCACTGCACCACCTTGCAGTATGCAAAGGAACAGCTTGTTTAGAAGCAGGATGTAAGGTAAAAAAACTAATTGTGTCTCACAAGAGAAAACATGGGATAACTGCAGGAAAGAGGAAGACTTAAGATGATGTTAAGTTCTGTATCAGGTGTTACAGGGCAGGGTGGGGACACTCACAATCACAGGCTGTTTTCATACAGGTTCCTTAGCTGCATTAGAACAGGACTTCTATTAGGAAATAATAATTTTATTTTACTTAGAGGAAGGTGGTTGTTCTTTCTTCCAGCATTACTCAAAGGGAAAAGTCAATGTAAACTAGAAGCTCTCCTGCTAATTAACCTCTCTTCATGAGGGAGGTGAGAAAAATTTAAAAGCCAATACAAACACACAGAAATAAAGTGCATTAATACCAAAGTGTTTGGGTGATGCTTTTGTGTTGATCAGCAACAGTGTTCAAATAATGAACATTGGACTGAACCTTCAAGTGATAGGAACAGGTAGATCTGCTCAAGCAGACAACTGCTTCTACAAAAGCTCCTGCTGGTGCAAAATCCTTCATTTTTTGGTGTCACTGCACAGGTATTTATGCTCAATAAGCTGGTTCCACCTTCAGGAATATTGAATTCTTGATGCAATTGAGCACAGCAGCGAACAGAAAGAGATATTGGTGTTGAGCAAAACAGGCCAGTTCTTCTTCTGACACAAAATGTGTCAGCAGGAAAATGATGAGTTGCTTTTGAGAGGAGACTTGACTGCTTTTATTTTCCTCTCTTGTGCACTGTGGTAGTTTGGGCATCACTTTTCCTTTTAGGAATTCGTTTGTTGAATCCTTCCAGGGTTCAGGCCAGGGATGTGATGCCCCAAGAGAATCACCCTCAGTGGGTGGGCACTGGCCAGCTCACACAGCAGAGATGAGAAAGGTGGGGAATAACCTTAGGAAATGTGAAAAAATACTGTGAAAAATAGCAGCTGATCATGTTAAGGGTGTGTTATGCAGTGGAGGCTGAATGTGTTAAGGTCAAAAACACAGGGAGAAATGCAGATTCAAAACTTAGAAGTAGAGAACTTCCTTAGCTTTCAACATACACATGTTTCACCCAAAAATTTAAAAGAACGCACAATATCCAGGCTATTCTTCCATATATGATCATGGAATATGATCAGAATTATTTTTTTGTCCGCAAAACCATGTGAAATTTTGTAAGAGGATTAGAGAAATAATTTATTTCATCATAATTACAGTGGTAAAATCCCCTTAAGGATGACCCAGAGTCTTTGATTTTTCCAGAGTGTTCTAAACACCAGGTGTTTGCCCAGGTGACTGTGATATCAGAACCAGTATGCTGGTTCTATAAATTATATAATAAATATATCAAAAAAATAAAGCAAATAATAAATATTCTCTAATAAACCCACCATAAATCCAGTTTTGTTTTGTTTTTTTTTTTTCTATTCAGATCTTCCACTGCATTGCCATGTTGTAGGGAGCTACAGGCAGGCTGCTGAGGAAGACAGGTTTTTTTTGTTAATTAAGACTTTGAGGGGCTGGAGCATGTCTGAAGAATGGAACAGAGTTGGGGAAGGGTCTGGAGCCCCAGGAGGGGCTGAGGGAGCTGGGAAAGGGGCTCAGCCTGGAGAAAAGGAGGTTCAGGGGGCCCTTCTGGCTCTTCACAACTCCCTGCCAGGAGGGGACAGCCGGGGGGGTCGGGCTCTGCTCCCAGGGAACAGGGACAGGAGGAGAGGGAATGGCCTCAGGCTGGGCCAGGGGAGGTTTAGATTGGATATTTGGGAAAATTTCTTCACAAAAAGGGTGTCCAGCCCTGGCACAGCTGCCCAGGGCAGTGCTGGAGTCCCCATCCCTGAAGGGATTTAAAAGCCGTGTGGATGTGGCACTTGGGGACATGGGGCAGGGGTGGCCTTGGCAGTGCTGGGGGAATGGTTGGACTCAAAAATCTTAAAGATCCTTTCCAACCTGAATGATTCCATGAATTATCCATACTTTTATTCAAGGCAGCCTGTTACCACCTTCTCTTCCATCTTAGTGAGATCAGCAATTCCTTATATATTCCTTATATAACCCTTATATGTTTTTCAGCTTAATATTGACTGTCTGAATTCATCAAAAATTCCCTTAACTAAAATCTGGCAATATTCTGCCCTCAGAAAACAATGAGTAGTAACCAATGTGTCAAAACTATTTGTATTTATCACTGGAGATGTATCATGGACCTCAAAATGCTATTAGCATATGATAAATTTATAGGTCCAGATTTTGTTTCTGCCACCTCCAAACTCTTCACAAATAACAGAAAAAGTTCATTTCAGCAATATCAGAAACTGTCTTTGGAAAACTGAAACCCTTCAAGATAAGGGGAAAATGCAAAGGATGATTTGAAATACATCTCCAAGAAAGCAGAGGAAGCCTTGATGGATCTCAGTATGTGACTATAAAAGTACGAAATTATACTGAGGAAAACTGCACATGGGTGAATCCTCTCAACCCACAATTGCTCAAACAATGATCTTAGTGGGGAATGAGCCAATTTCATGTATGAATTCATCACTGGAGAGTGAGCTTTTCCTCTCTTCACCCATTTTCTAGACAGGGTGCTGACTGTTTCTGAAATTTTCTTGACAAGAATTGATGATGGTAGGAGTAGCTTCAGGAGACCTTGGCTTTACAGGAGCTGTGGAGATGTTTCTCTGGGTGGCCCTGAATTTTCCCTATGCCCTGGAGGGCAGAGCCCTAAAAGACTCATGATTTTTATTTCATACTCCTTGTCAATGCAGACAAAAAGTTGCTATCATTTGAGGCTTGAGACTTTTATGTAATTCCATAAGAGAAGGATGCCGATGAATTCTAAGTGCATCTGATTACAAATTGGTCAATATACTGCTGGAAAACACAGCAAAGAAAAAGAGGGGAAAAAAATCAGCCTCAGATGCGTGGTATGGAATATAAGCATGCTAAAAATATTCTGTCCTGTGCTTGTATTGTTCTGACTCGATGGGAAACTGTCATGGACTTGTTTTTTTATTGATACAGAATGCCAAACTCTTGAAATATCTGCCAGCATCTTTTAGAGTCTTGTGTGACGGCAGTTATATTGTGTCTGACATGTTCTTCAGCTGGGAACAGTCAGAAATGGGATGGAAAATGCCTCTTCCTTGCTGTGGGTTTTGATTTCCATTAATAAAAGTTCCTCTGCGTGTGACACACAGAAATAATAACAATCCAGAATAAAATATCTAATATTACAGTAAGCAAAAAAACCAGCACATTTTTCCTGTTCTTGGGTGTTGTTTTAGGAAAGTGGTGGGTTGTTCGTTTTTTTTCTGGGGGCTTTCACATTTCATTCTGTTCATTGTGGTACGTGGAACAAAATATATATAGAATATCAAGTATTAGAAAACTGGGGGGTGGGTTATGAATATGTCCACAGACATATTTTTTTTCAAGACTGTGAGCTGCAGTGAAAGTCATTTTGTCAGTATTCATAAAACTTAAATAAAGGTCATGCAGTCTGCTCAACAGAAAAAAAAAATATACAAGTAAATACATATTATTCAATTCTTTTGGTTTGTTTACACTGGTCTTTACTCCTACTGTGGATATGTTTCCTTTGGATTAAATAGAAGGAAGAAGAAAAGAGAAAAACGAGTTTTAAAACAGTAATTTGGGGTTCTCTTGCAACACTTGCTATATTCTTTTTTCTGTAATTGGCTCCCAAAATGAATTCAGTCACCAGTGGCACGGTTAGGAAGAAATCAGTCAGTTGGTAGAATAATGGGGATAGTTTTCAAGTGGTGATGCTCTAGCACTGGCAACAGAAAAGTAATTTTTTTTTTCAGTAGGAAAGAAGTTGGATTTCCCCCTGTGGCTGTTGAAATTGAGCTTATAGGTAAATTTGTTTTCACAGAAGCAACCCCGCTTGTCTCCTGCTATTGAGATACTGTCTGCTGTCGTCACAGAGTGGTCACTGCTGCAGCACTGGAGTCTGCCTGCAGAATATTTATAACTGCTGCCTACTTCAGTGGGGGGAAAAAACTTTCTCAAGGACCTACTGGCTCATTATTCCTTTTCTGTTGCTCAAAATCATAGAAATAAAGTGCTGGAAGAGACCTCAAGAACATGTTTAGTGTGGGCAAAGGTAAGTCAGATTCAGAGGGTGATTTTTTTGAAAACTGATTGGTCTTCATTGGCTTACTGTCCCTTCAGAGAGATGTTCCCTTCAGAGAGATGTGGGATCATGGAATTCCCAGAATTGTTTAGGTTGGACAAGTCCTCTAAGATCATCAATCCCAACCTTTCCCCCAGCACTGCCAAGGCCACCCCTGCCCAGTGTCCCCAAGTGCCACATCCACACGGCTTTTAAATCCCTCCTGGGATGGGGACTCCACCACTGCCCTGGGCAGCTGTGCCAGGCCTGGACAACCTTTTCCATGAAGAATTTTTCCCAAATATCCAATCTGAACCTCCCCTGGCCCAGCCTGAGCTGTTCCCTCTCCTCCTGACCCCTTGGCTGTCCCCTCCTGTCAGGGAGTTGTGCAGAGCCAGAAGGGCCCCCTGAGCCTCCTTTTCTCCAGGCTGAGCCCCTTTCCCAGCTCCCATGCCAGCAAATACTTGGATTTTGGAGCGTGTAAGTCATCATACAGAAAGAAGCCCCCTGATTTTTGGGGCAGAGCAGCCCTGAGGCTGCTCCTGTTTCAAATTATACATGGATCAGAAGGGTTTGGTCAAACAGCTCTTAATTGTATGTGGTTCCAGAAGGAAATTTTGGGCTCTCTCTTCTTGTAACAACTTCAAGGAACGTAACCTGTCGTGCCCATGACTTGGCACCTGGTACAACACACAAGCACCACCATGGAGTGAGATACAGCCAAAGATTCCTAATCCTGGGACATCTCTTGGAGAATCCTCACGCTGCTGGATGCTGGGGTAACCTGCAGGCTTGGCTGCATTGGGACAGCACAGCTCTGTGTGGCTGGGGGCAGAAAACACCCCAGGCTTTGAGAAAACTTGATTTCTTGAGCCTCCCTATGCTGGCCTGGTGAATGCAGGACTTGTCTTTCAGACCTGTGCTGCTGAGTCAGGATTTGGGAAGGTTACCCTGGAAGGAAACAGCAATACTCACATTGCACTCATCTCTGAGCAGATGGATAAGAGGTGTGAGCAGAGTCTTTATTCTGTTATCTGAGCTAACAAACACACCCTGCAGCAAAAACAAATATCTGCTGTTCAGGAATCCAAAACACTCATTTTTGCAAATTAATTTTTTAACCTTTCTATTCCCAAAGGAAAAGCACCTCACGCTATCTCTGTAAACTCTTCCCACACGCTCAACAACAAACTAACAAGCCTGCTGATAATTTCCTTTGCTAAGGGTGTAACTGAGCTTTCCTGGGACAAGTTTGCTGCTGTTGAAGAGGGCTCAGGGGAATGATTAAAAATGTTCAGTGGAGAGCTGGTTCAAGAGGCCAGTGGCTGCCTTGAGAGCTGGAATGTGCAGGAATTCTGGTTTACCAAAAGGCATCCAAGCTCTTCTTGACCCTCTGGGATTGCATTCTCACTGGTAGCTGCTACAGGGATTGTTCCAATATTTAGAGTTCCCTTTCCCTTGCTCAACCAACACTGAAAATTTGGAAGGCCACAACAGGAAGATGTGTTAACCGTGAATAGCACCAGAGGGGATTATAAAAAGAGCCTTTTAGAAAACAAAGCAGTTTTTTGATGAGAAGGGGTATGGCAGAATTTTGGGTCATGAGTCAGTCTGATTTTAATAATCTGACAGGAGAGGATATGTCCCACCCTCTGGGGTGGGAGAAGCAGATTTTACAGCAGTGGCAAAAAATGAATAGGAATTAACCCCAAAGGGAACCTCTGCTCACATTTCAAGGACAGAAGGCATCCAAATTCAGCATTGTCTTTAATACCACCAGTTGTCATTAATGAGAATAAACCAGTTTTCCATAGGAATTTAATTTCCTGCCAGCTTTTGCATGCCCAGCCAAGAGTATGTGATTCACAAGGGGGACTCTAACATGGGTCTGTGGAGGAGGAGGCCAAATACCACTATAAAGAGGAATTTTCCTTCTGTAGGACAGAAGCAGCTCAGTAGAGATACTTTCTATAGCTAAAGGCATGGATGATACCAGAGCCTTTAAGATTTCTCTTATAGAGATCTCAAAAGAAATTCTGGTGAACTATGGATTGAATAATGGCTTGCAGTAAACCCAAATAGCTTCTCTGGGTTTTCAATGGAGAAAGTTAAGTAGAGACAGGAGGAGGTGGAAAGAAAACTCGCAACAAAGCAGTGTTTGAGAGACTTGGCTGCTGGTGGCGAGGCTACAGCCAGACTGTGGCTCATAAACAGCTACAGAAACACCCCCCAGTGCTGTGTAACTGACTGGAAAGTCCTCATGAAACACCAAAAGCCACAAACTAAACATGGCACGGGATAAGAAAACAGAGGACAGCTTGTGTGTACATGAGCCACAGTTTATGGGGGAACCCTTTGCAATGAAAGCTGGAGCTGGGCAGGAGCCAGGGCTCAGAGGTGGTGTAGGAAACTCAGGGTGAGGATGTGGAGGCTGCCTGGTGCATCAAGTCATGCATTTATCCTTCTGCTCTCTATAAGCTGACCCATCTCCCATGTCAGTCTCATAGAATTACTCAGAAATAAGGAAATAATTCCTGCTTATTTCCAACCAACAACCAGGTTTTTACCCTCACCAAAAATCCCTGCCCCTTTCTAATACCTGCTGTTGGAGCACTGAAAGTGACCCTGTTGTGCCTACGCGTGCAGCTGTAAACTCATCACCAGATCCTCAAATTCATGCTCAGCCCTGTTCTTATCTTCCCCACTTCTCCTCCCTTTATCTCTTCTGCTTCCTTGGCCAGTGAAAGCAGCTGAGCTGCTCAGGACAGGGATGGTGTTAAGGAGAAAACTGCTGCCTGAGCACACACATCAATTTTGAGAGGGCTTAAAATCTCCAAGTCTGATGGTTTTTATTAGCCAGGTGTTTATGAAGGCATGGGGTTACCCAACAGGAAAAGGGACTTGTGTGGAATTGGAAGCCTATTTGGTTGGAATTGAGTGTCCATTCCCTAAAATGATGCTCTACTAGCCCCTGCCATTGATGCCTTCCAGACCTCTGTGCTCTGGGTGCTCAAGTGTGAACTTCCTCACATTTCTCACATTCCTTTCAACACCTTTTTCAAGGTGAGTTATCACAGCTGAGGCTCCTCCCTGGCCAAAATCCCTTAAGCAACAGGACAAGCAAATTCTTGGAAATTTATTTCCTTGGAAACAGGCTGACTTGCTTCTCCTGTAGGGATTTTTGTACTCATTTGGTAAGGCCAGAGGACAAACCTACCCCACTGCCACCTGGGCTGGAGGACACTCTTTAGCACTGGCAGCTTAACGTGACTGCAGTGTCTCACTGATCTGCAGCAGGAACAGAGTTCTCTCCATGTTCAGCTTCACTGGTGCCACTCTGTGTGATGCCCAGAGAAGCTGTGGATTCCCCATCCCTGCAAGTGCTCAAGGCCAGATTGTTTGGGACTCTGAGCCACCTGCTCTAGTGGAAGGTGTCTGAATACTGAATAATCTTGAAGGTCCCTTTCAATCCAAACCATTCTGTGATTCTACATTTCTGTGACTTTAGTTTTTCTCACTCAAGGCTGTTTGCATCACTTAAATGAGTTCAGGCACTCAGATGCAGTGTGGAATCTTTTCAAGGTATCTACCACAATTATTATATTTAAGGGTCATGAGCCAAAAATAAGCACAGTGTTTATTTTAGGGCTGTGTTTAAAAAGAGAGCTAAAGCTGAGATTAATTTTGTAAATTTGTCTGAAAAACAGTAATCCATCTTAATTGCTATTGCAACCTGCCCCTCAGTGCTTTTTTAAGCCTAGTAGAGACATGATTGGAGAAATAGTCACCCAGTGATGTGACTTATCCCAAGAGCAGATGCATAACAGGAAATAATTAATGTGCTGTGGATCTTACTGGTGCCTATGGCACTGCAGTGAAAGATGTAGCTGTCCAAACAGCTTTTATTTTTATCAACAATTAATTTGTGCCCAGAAAGGATAGAGATGAACTTGCAGAAAACTTCTCAGAAGGGCTATAAGGAAACAGAGAAAAATTTGAAGAGGCAGGGTCTGAGAACATTTGGCCAGGATGTAATCCCAAGAGTACATTTGAAGTGAAGACCTGAAAATTTGTAGAGGGAACTTGGATTAATTCTATTCAGCTTCAGGAAGACTATGATGCTTTTAATTAGTAAAGGTTTCCTACGTAACAAATTAGTTCTTTCTGATAATCCATTGCATCATACACAGTGCAGTTTAACTTCTGTTTTCAAGGGTATGACACCAAAAATTCAGATGAATCAGAGGAATGTCACACTTCTATGTCCTTGCTGCTGAATAAGCTGTGAATGTAGATAATGTGGAGAGAATTTTAGTTTTCAAGGTCCTTTCTTACTTTAAGATTACAAAAAAGGGTCTGTAAATGCACACAGAGACTTTGGTGTGAAAAAAAGGAAGAAAGAGAATAAGAGAATAAAACTATTTCACAAAAACACTTATTAATGTCTGAAAATGCAATGATAGTATATCGTGTAGGACAGTGGGAGAGATGAAATGCATTATCTCTTTTGTGTCTAAAAGAATAAAAAAACCCAGAATTTTTAGAACTCAGTACAATTCTTTTATGGGCAAGACAAGAAAATGGAATTGATTTTTGGTATGTTTGAGTTTATAAGCAAAGATCTGTTTTCTTGGAAGCACTGCACTCTACATTCCCAATTCTCACACTGAAAACCAGGAACTGCAACACTCCAGACCCCCTTCTGACTGTAAAAATTTTTCAGCCTTTCTACTATCTCCTTGGAGCCTGGAATCAGCAGATGGATTGTAGAATTTTAGTTTAATGTGGGAGAATTACAGAATCAAAGAGGAGCTGCAGAGTTGCTCATTTGCCATCCACCAGCTGGATCACACCCAGCTTTGAGGTAGAATCCTTTACAACTTTCCCAGACAGGTCCCTAATTAAATTACAACCCAGAAAAACCAGTCTCTGAATGGCATTTGGAGGTGTGACAGACTGGTGACTTGGAAAGGTGAAATTAGGCAGCTTTGGTTTTGGCTTGAGGCTGCTGAAAGGGTACTGGGTCATTTGTGCCAAGGTTAGTTCTGAAAGTCACAATTCTTTTGCTCATTCTCAAGCTCCTTCCAACCACCACAAAACAGAGATCCTCAGAAACCTGTTGCTATCTTGGGAGCGTTGTGATCTGCCTGTGAGGAAGGATGGGACTCGAGTGGTACCTTGGGGTGGTTCATGCTGAAGGAACTCAGGTCTCCAATGAGTTTGTTTTGGGTCACTTGGGATGATCTGAAATTGAGCACAGTCAATCCTGGGGCAGAAAAGACTTCACACAGTGCCCGTGCCCTTCCTGCTGTGTGATGGGGCATGGATGCTCTCTGGAGCTCCTGACCCATCTCAATTATAACATGTTTCAGCCCTGGGTCACACCCCTGCCTTCACACACCTGCAGGGCCAAGCTCTGGAAGAGATGTCACAGCACATTCCCTGCAATGAGATCAAAACAGAAAACTCATGTTTGAACCTCCAAAATCACTGCAAAGCCAGAGGGGACCGGCTCCAGAAGCTTCTTCCAACTAATACTTACCTAGTTCCACACATTAAAGTCATATAAAAACCCATAATCAGTTTCTTGCTTGCCAGTGCTTGGAGACTAAACATTAAGAGCAGGTTGGCTTTTTTTCTAACTTCTTTTGCCATTTACATCTTATAATGGCGTGAGTAGGAAGAAAAATGCTCCTGCACTCTGTCTCATGACAGCAGCTCCTGGGTAGTAACCCTGAAGAGTGCCACGACTGACACCCAAAATCATGTTCATTGTGACAAGGGAGGGAGTGAGGCAAGGATTTGGGGAGGAGAGGGAATACAGACAGCACCAAGAGGAGCCAACATTCTCTCTGTAGGTAAACTAACACATCACAGCACTTGGCAATTCAAAATAATTTCACTGAGATGAGTAGTCTGAGGTCTCAGAACAATTCAATATTCTCACTCAGTTTTGCTTCTTTTTGCCTAGTAAGAGTGGGATCTGCAGCTAATTGAGCCACTGACAAATGACCAAAGTGAAAACAAGCTGATTTGAGGCCAATTAGCAGCCACGGGGTGCTCATGACTTTGGGTCATTTCATGAGGTGTTTTTTTTTAAGCTAACCACACATTCACAGGCAGGATGCTTTAAATAAAATTGTAGGGAACTGGATGTAGGTTTCTCTGAGGGCATTTGGGATCTCTCCAGTAGGGCTGGCTTGCAAACTGTGACCAAAAACATTTGTGCAATCTGACATCTCTTAGCTGGTGGCCTGTGATCCAAATCCAGAGGGAAACGGAGTAGTTCAATACACTGATAGCAGCAAACAGGAAACGTGGCTCCTGCTCATGTTTCTCAGCCTAATCAGAAGAAGGAGGTTTGGGAGCCTTTTTGGGCTGTTTTAAATGGAACAGACCATCTTGTGATGGAATTAGGTTTGAATGTGGGCAGGAAATCCATGTCATTAACATTTGTGCACTGCCATTTGGGAATTGCATATTCTGTCACATTCTTCACTGGGTCGTTGTTCTCTCAGGCAGTCTCTGAGTGTGCCAGAGGTTTCTCAGAGGGCAAAATGTGGACCATGGCTCCAAAATGGTTGTTCTCATTTGAAAACAATGGCTTAGAGAAGGCCTGAATGCTTCTGGAAACAGTTGATATTCTGAGTGCAGGATTGTAGAGAAAAGGGTTAAAGTGGTGATGTGAAAAATGTGTGGTGGAGGGGAGGAATTGGGAGTGCAGAAATGATTTGGTTTGCTGCAGTCTGGGGTAAAAATCACTCCTTAGAGTCCTCTCCATGCTGCTTCATTGCATGCTCTGCATCAGCTGCTATAAATACAAATAATAGATATAAAAATCTATATAATTCAATATAAACAAGGCATGTTTGGGTTATGTGGCAGACACACCTTGGAAGGAGAGTAATCCATATGTCAGGATATATATTCAGCAATACTTCATTATCCTCTGGACTGGGTTTTTCAATCATTCTGATCACCATCTTAAACAATTGGTGTCTGAGGGCCCTGTTTGACTCCAAGATCCTCCACATGGGTAAAGACAGGTATACACTGAAAAGTACAGAAAGGTAAAAAAATCCAGCATTATAAATAAATACATACCATTTTCTAATAAGCACTAATTAAAATATATAAATACATAAATTGTTCTTTTTACCTTACACAGAGATCATGGTAAATGAAGCATCAGTTTCTACACAAAAGCTAATTTCTGCTAAAGAAAATAGTTGTAAACACAAATGTCTTAAGAGATTAATTTTTGCTTTTTTTCTGTAAGCCTAAATTATTATATTCGCTGTCCAGAGTTCACAAGCTGCAGCAAAGTTTAATGGTAAATGGTACACACTGAAAAATACAATTCTGTATTCAAGGTCGTGTTTTGTGACCTGATTTTACATCCACAAATTTTGTTGGTAAATTTGTCTATCACCACTGGCCATGGGCACAAACTGAAATGCAGAATGTTACATGTAAAAAAAAATGGAAACATTTTTTTGGTCTAAGGATGATCGAGAACAGATGCAGGTCTCCCAGTGAGTCTGTGGAGTTTCCTTCCTTAGAAATACAAAATAAAAACAAATACACTCAGTTCTCTGCAACCAGCTTTGGGTGACCCTGCTGGAGCAGAAGGTTGGAGCAGAGATCTCCAGAGATCCCTTCCAAACTCAACTGCTCCCTGACTCTGTGAATTCTCCTTGAACGTGGGAAAATTATCAACCCTCAATGTTCTTCCTCCTCAAATTAAAGCTCAGCAACACCACACAGGAATGTCTTTAAGAATTGCAGGGAACAAAAAGTATTTTGTTTGAAAGGTCAGTGTGGGTATTTGCCTCACCAGCTCCAAACGCACATAACTGTGGACTTCAATCTGTCTAACACAACATCAACTGCCAAGGCTGGGCAGTCAAGTGGGTAATTACCTCAATCTGCAGCTCCTGCAAGCTGTCCCACTCCTTTCCTGTAGCTGAGTGTTTCTTTGGGGGTTCTGAAGTGTTTGATACCCTTGAAGGTGTCAAGGGGCGACCCCAGAACGAAACTTCCAGAAAAAAATTTTGAATTCCTCCTCTTGCTAGCAAGAATGAAACTTGCAGACAAGATGAGTCCATTTTTCTATTATAACGTGCTGGAAATCCAGTGAAATGTCTTCTGTTTGTGAATGTGTTTAAAATGCCACAAAAGGTTTTGAAGTGACAAGCCCATGACTCAAGCCACGGTCACCTCAGCTCTAACAAACTGCGTCACTCTGCTCCAATCACACTGAGTCAGGTTTGGGAGGATGAGAAAAGGATGAGAGCAATTAAAATTTGAAACCTCATTAACTAATGTAATGTAAAGGCAGGGGAAAGAGTGAAGCAGAGGGTTTTGCAGCAAATGTAAAAAGAAATTGTAAAAAAAAGAAAAATGGCAACTTCACACTTGCTTTTCTTCTTTTTTAGCATTCTTTGTAAAGGGAAAGTCCAGACTTTAAATGAGCAGCACATAGCTCCCAGAAACACATTAAACACTCATCACATAATTGTTTTCACTCTGTCTCTTCTTACAAAGGTAAAAATAGGAGCCAACATTTGAACACTGGGATAGTCTAAGTTAGAGATAACAGCACTGAAGGCAGAGATGTAAAGAAATCAGGAACATAGAACAGAACAGTTGCCTGACAGAGAGAAAAAGGACCCTTGATCAAGGGGGCTCGAAGACACAGCTGAATAATGAATTAATGACTCTCAGAGCCAGCTGGAGAAATGTTATCACCCTTCAGATCACACCACAGCGGAATGTGAAGCTTTTGGAGAATGTGCTTTCTTATCTCTGAGTCTCTGGGGACTATATATTCCAGGTGCCTGATAAAGAGAATTTCCTCTGCTGGAGAACTGCTGAAAGGCTGCACTGCAAGGCTGAATGAATATTCTAATTCAGTAATAGCCTTGATAGCTTTGGCTCTTTTTTGTTTCTTTTGTTTGTTTTTTTTTTAATTTTTATTTTTATTTTTTGTTGTTTTATCTTTGGAACAAGAGCATAACTTTTCCCAGCAACAGGTGCAGATCCACTCTTTTTTCATAAACACTAATGGCCAATCCATTTAATGATGCAATAAGAGAAAAATTTGGGCAACTTATTTGTACACTTACAGCTATTTGACCTTCTGCTCTTTATTCTACACCGACAGAACCGTTGAGGAGAGAAAGGAGAGAAATTGGATTTGTGGGACTGGTGGTCAGCACTGGTTTTGCCACAGAAATAAAAGCTCTACAGGGACACATGGAATGAAACAACTGTTCCTTATTGCTGAACAGGATACCAGGGACCCTTGAAGTTTCACTATTTTGTATGCATTTTGGCTGGTCCCATCACAGGTGACGCATCATTAGTGTCCCATGTAATTGCCCATGTTTCTAAAATGAATCAGCTCTTTTGAGTGCTCACTCAGATTCCTGCCCTTTTCCCAGATAACTCACTCTGGGCAAAGAAGGTGGGGCAAAGTGCATTTCTCTAAACCCCTGTACTCCACTGATGCTGGAAATGACCAGCTCTTACTGCTCATAATGGTTCCCACTGCCTTCCATAAAGTTTCCAGGGAAAGGTGCAAGTTTGCATCCCTGAACTGAGAGATCCTCCTCTTCTGTTGTGGATGTCCCTGGATCCCTGGGAGTGTTCAAGGCCAATTTGGATGGGGCTTGGAGCAACCTGGTCTAGTGGAAGGTGTCCCTGCCCATGGCAGGGGTTTGGAATTAGATTTATGGGATCTGGATATAGGTAAATTCAGTATTGTACCAGTCAGGGCTCCTGGAGTACCCTAAAGAAACTTTGAAGCCATGGGTCAGCCCTTAAAATTCTGTGGAAAGTACTTTTTTCATGACACTCATCATATTGAAGCCTCCTCCAAGTTTTTTTGGCATTTAGGTACAGCCAAGGGTACATCTCAATTTCAGTCCCAGCGGCTATTAATGCCACTTTATCCCTTTCAAAGCTTCAGAGTATAAGAGGGAGAGAACAGCAGCATCTCTCCTCATACCCTGTTTTCAATTCCTGTAGACAATCCCACGCAGCAAAGGGAGTTTAATTGTCATTAAATCTGTCCCCAAAGGAGCTCACCAGTCATTCGAGCCCACACCAGCCTTCCCTGTTTAAAAACCTTTAGCTGAGGAACGTGAGCATGAGGCTCATTTACTGACCCTGAAATCTGAATTTAGAGCAAACTCTGTGAGTTCAGCGTGTTAAATATTATGGGCTAAGATATGAGGAGGAAAAGATGGATGAAAAATAATGAAGAGATGGCCTCTGTGTATAAGAATTAATTTAAGTGATACCAAGGAGCAATAATCCAAAGAACGTGAAAGCTTGTAATGTATGAAAACCAATATTTACTCCAGGAGTAATAATGGAGCTCTCCACATGAGTAAATACAGCATCTAGAATGCAATTCATGATGCAAAATTGCTCAAGAAACTCTATTAAACTAAAAAAAAATTTGCTAGAAGGGACAATAGAATTAAGGATGACAATAAATTGTAGAACGAGCGAGCCGAGGATGTGGAAAAGATATTTTACACAAGTCAGCAGCTGGAAGACAAGGACATTGAAGACAAATGGAGCAATAAAAGGAGCAGCTACCAGGATTTCTTCTATATCCTGCTCTTTGGAAAAAAAACATTACTCTAGAGACGGATTTGAGCAAGCAGGTGGGAAATATAAATGATTTTTAGTGAACCAGGAGGATGATTTGAGTGCAAGTGATGGTAACTGCTAAAGTCAAGTGGAAACAGCTTAACCTCCATGAGACATACAGTGAAGTAATAATCATTATATGTAGTGATTTTATTCTCTTCATTTAACACCTCCAGGTTTTGGTGAAGTGCCCAAGAATTTCTGTAGTTACTGATGTCACTTTTTTTTTTTACCTCTGGCATTCAGTCTCCTGGCTGCATTGCCTATTGAATAGGGTTATTTTTTAATAATAATAATAGTAATAATAATAATGATGATAATAATAAAAATAATAATAATAGTTGTTGTTGTTAATAATAATAATAAGAAGAAGAAGAAGAAGAATATTGTTATTCAGAGCTTTGGTATTTAGCTAAGGAAATGATCTTGGAGAAGATTATTGTTGCCTAATACATCCTTAAGGGGTGGTGATGTCTGTCTTTCTTTCTATCTATCTATCTATCTATCTATCTATCTATCTATCTATCTATCTTTATATATATATTTAATTTCCCTTCAATTTATAGTGCCCCATTGCAAACCTTTTGAGGTTTTGGAATTACACAGAAAAGAAAAACAACAGAAAGATATTTTCTTCACTTGTTGCTTCTGAGGATTTTACTTCCTCAATTTTCTAGTCCTGTTCTTTGTGTCCCTTGTGCTGGAGATCAAAGAAACAAGAGAGATTTAGAGTCCAAATAATACACAGTGAATGGTAGGACTGTCTTTTCTGAACACAATTCTCTGTAATTTTTTTGGTCTTAATGTAGAACTCTTTGATAACACGATCCCACCCTGCTGATGTTTTGTTCTTTAGCTTCATCCTTGATCCTGTGCCTATAAAACCTGCAAGGTGGTAGCTCCAGAGCTGTGACTTTAGACATCTTTCCAGGTTTCACAGTGAAAAGAGAGTTCCTGCCATGAAATGGTGATTATGAAAGGATGTTTTGGTAGTTCTCCCTTTCCATTACCATCTCCCATCTCAGGAATATTGACAAGGATGGAATATTGAAAAATTACAGTACCTCTGGCTATGCACTGCCTATGCTCTATATGGTCCAGCCAGGATTTATTGGAACAATTCCATTGACTGTGGTTTAATGCCAGCAAGAGGGAGCTTAATTTTTCATATTTCCAGAGCTCTTCATTGCTCATGTGTAAGTTCATCTGATGTCTTGATTTCCACGGGGTGTGCTAATTTCCTGCCTGTGTTTAATGACCCCCATGAGCTCCTGAACCCACACAGCAAACCCTGAAAAAGAAGTTCACACTGTCACTTTCTGAGGAGGAGTCTGTATCTCCTCCAATGACCATGTCCTAATTAGCTCTTGTAATGATGGCCAAGGGTTTGACACTCCTGTGATGTAAAACAAGTTTTGGTTTGAGTCAAAAGTACGTGGTGTTCTTTCCTTGAAGTTGGGAGCGTGGGGACATGCATTATTGATGAGGATTTTTATATCAGTCCAGGTTGATTTTCCTTAGTGCAATCTTTTATTTCTATAAAAAATGAAAGCTGGTCTTATGAATACTAACCTGCATTTCCTGTGGAGATAGGAAATGGGCACATAATTTATGGGCAGGACATTGGAATACCTGTGTTATGCCTGGCTGTGTTGTTCAGGAGTAATTCAAGACCTTTAGAGTTCCCATTCAATTAGCATTTCTACAATTGCCATGGAATGATGTCAATATGGAAGGTGTGGAATGACTGTGTGTGTAGAAAAGCCCTCAGCCACATCTGATCATTTCACTTCTGCCAGCAGGACGAGTCAAGGCTAACACTAACTTCTGAGTGTTATTTGGTAATTAATGTGTCAAGTCTTAATCAAATAGGTAAAAATACTCTGTTGTTTATTCAACAAATATCCTCCATAATACTTTAGTTGATATTATTTACAGGTTTCTCAACAAAACCACCATATAATTCTTCTTTGTGATCCCTCATTGCTGCTGTGCTCTCCTGAGCACTGGCTGACTCACAAAGGAGGGTAAAATACCTTTATTGCCAAGCTCAGCTCTGTTTCATGAGGATGCAATACTTGTGAAATGTTCACTGCTCACTCTAGGCCCAGCGTTTTATCCAGTCCCATCTGTCCGCCCGCTTTCATGAAATGCTTTTAATCTCAGAAAATTGTGCTGCTTATGGCAATCCCTCCCTTCCTTGGTGATTACTGCCCTCCAGGAACTCCATGGCAACACCCAGAGCTTCCAGTGTCCCCCACAGCCAATTACTGTGCCAGGAAGCACTTTTGGGATGAGAGTGCTCCCTCTCATCCAGTGTCTCTGTGGCGACTCCAGCTGCCCACGATGACAACCAGCTGCAGCATCAGGCACAGAACCGGTCAATGGGGGCACTGCCAGCCCTCCAGGGGCTTATTGTGGCTTTCCTATTGCAGATAACTGCCAGGGAATAACCAACAGGAGGAGTTTATGGATCAGATGTGCTGTTTATCTGCTTGTTAAAAGCCACACTGCACAAGGGCTGGGCAGGTTTCTTGTGAAGGGTTCAATCTGCTCAGTACAATCAGAAATACCCAGCAGAGAAAAAGAAAAAGTGACTACAAAGGCATGACTTGGATGGAGCAGGAACAAGGATGATCCATGTTACCTCTGATGGAGCACTAGATGCCCTCAGAGGTGAACAGATCAACACCCCTGATCACCACCATCACATCTATGGAGGGCTAACTTTGTCAAGACTATCCCTGAAATCAATAGAGAAATAACTTCTAAGATACCCCTTCTATCCCAAAATAGGTAGAGTGGAAATAAACCTCCTCTTACTGCAGACCACAGGCTAGAGCTTAGAAATATTAAAAATCTAGACTTGTTTGACCCAAGGTGAATCTGGGCCTGAACATGCTTTGACGGTGTAGCTGGATGGTCACTGCTATATTGCTGAAAATTCCCCTGGATTCATAATGCTGTTAGAGTAAAAATCTTTCAAGGCATAGAGTGAGGGAGAAGAACTTTGCAAAATCCACCTCCAAACCCCATACTCCTTCCAAAATCCACGAGAGGATTGATTAGTTAAACACTTCCTCATTATTTTAGCAGGTTTTGCAAGGATAAGAACCTTTCTTTCTATCTACCAGAAAACACAACCTAATGAGATCCTCTAAAGGGCACTGGGAGCCACTTCAGATTTTTTCCAGGATAGTCTTGCTCTTACACCTGGAAAGAGGGAATTTGCAAGTCCCAGATGTGATAGTCCTGCTATGGTTAAAAAATTGGAAGTGAATAGTAGGAGTGAGCAGCTTTCATAGGGAAGGGAAGCAACAAAAGGATTCTGTAGGAAACCGCACTGCTGAATACATGCATTAGTGACCCAAGAAAAGTGTATTAATGGTGAGGCTGACGAAGTTTTCTGCAGATATTAATCTATTTCAGAGCAATAAGTACAAAAACCACTTGTGAAGAACAGGAAAAACACTTGAGATTGAGTGAGATGTAAAAGCACAGAATGAATTCACTGTGGATAAATGTGAAGGGGGAGTTGAATGTAAAGGTGGATGCCTGAAAACAAATCTGATGGGCTTTCATCAAACCTTTATGACTCGAGTGAGAGCTTGATAGGGTGGCAACAGTTCCACGAAAGCATCACTGCAGAGCTCAACAGCAATCAAAAAATGCTAAATTGAATGCTAAGAGTCATTAGGAAAGAAATGGAAAGGAAAATAGATCATTATGACACTGCATAAATTCATGGTTCTCCCATACTCTGAGCACCATGAGGCATTTGGCCACTCAGTGTGCTCAAGGGATTGTTATAAATAGAAAAGTCACTGAGACTGACAAGTACAATTAAAGACATGGAGAGACTTCCATACAAAATGCAGCTGCATTGGCTGGGTCTCTGTCCTGGAAAAAAACCAAACAGCTGAATTCAGGGATTGGACAGAGGTCTACAGAACCATGGACAAAGAGGTGTAAGGAATTCCTTATTTTCTCATCAAATTCAAGGCCTGATCTAGCAGGTGCTCAGCTGGAAAAGACAGTTTTCCTACAGTATGAGGTACACCTTGGCAAATGATGGAATTTAAGACTTGAGAGGACACATCTATCATGAATTATTAAATTTGCTCAGGGAACTACTTCCACAAAGATAAGGACTGAGTGGCTCAGCTAGAGGATTTACCTCCCTTCATCCTTCTTTTTGTGGCTCAGTATAGAAGTCACCAGACTGGACCACAAAAAACAGCAAAGATCTTGTGAGAAGATCAGCAAAGGAAGGCATTTTCTTGTGCCATGTGCTGCTGCTGGAGCAGGTCCCAGATGAAGCAATTTTGTTTCAACCTTTGTTCCAGAGTGAGAAATTCCTTAGGTCACTTGGATCAGCCAAGCTGCTGCCATCTCATGGCAGTGAATCATCTCATGGAGGGGAGGCTCTCCTCATCTCACAATCTCCAGCTTTGGCTGCAGCCCTCTCTGGTCCTGACTGCACTGTTTTGAGATGTTCTCTGGCATCCCTTAACTGGCTCCATCTCTCTGTTGATGGTTGACTCTGTACGAAAGACAAACTTTTTATTTGATGCTGATTTCTGTAAATTTAAGCTGATGTATTCAGTTGTGAGTGGGGGCAGCTCCCACACAGCCTCCAGTTCCTTCTGGAAGCCTGAGCAGAGTAAGGAGAAAAAAAATTCTACAAAATTATTTACTAATAATTAATTATTTCCCTGTCCAACAGTGGGGTTTAGCAGACCTTTAGAGAAATGTACAGAACTGAGGCAAATTTGGTTCTTCTTCCAGGAATCCTACCCTAGCATCTGGTGACTCATGAATTTCAAACAAAATCTTTGTACTCAACAATCTTCAAAGCCTTTGCCTTCCACAGATTTTGGAATCCATGGACTTCTCACAGCCAGCAGTCAGTTTTCAGGTTATCTCCACCTTGGTGGCCACTCTAGCATTCAGCCTAATCTTTCACCCCTGATTTAAAATTCTAGATTTAATATTCAACATATTTTTTGCAACTTGAAAGACAAACTTATCCAGCTTAGTTGTTCCTCACACAGAAGCTGTTCTGCAGGTTTCACCTCTGTTTTTCGCTCCTGGACATTAGGGAAAATAAGTCTGGGAAAAGCAAATTAGCTTTAGTGACAGAGGGCTTAGCTAACTGAATTTATTGCTATCAGCTGGTCCGTGGTATACAGCAGTGTGACCACTTTTAGCCTAAGGCAAGTGCAAGGCAAAGTATTTCACAAAGTTAGTTTAGTTTGGCTTTTATTAATGTTTGGAAAGAGTGGAGTTTTTGGTTTGTGGTTCAGGATTTTTGGGTTTTTATTTTGTGGGATTTTTGTTTGTGGAGTTGTTTTGGTTTGGGTTGTTTGTTTGTTTGTTTTTAATTAAGGCTTGGACCTCCAGTTAATTTTGATAGTGGCTCCTAGATTTTTTGTCACTTTATGACAGTCTTCACTTTTCTCCTAGAATGTTCTTTCACTCTATCAGAGACTGAAAACTGCATTGAATATTTTTTTCTTTTCATTCATTTAAGCAGCTTGCCTGTACTTCCAAGGTTATTTTGCTTTTTACTGTCTGGTTTTTACATGGCAGTATTTCTCTGCATTGCAAGATAAACATAACTTTATAATTTTACAGTGTGAAGGGAAGAAGAAACTGTTGGACCCTGTGACTACAAAAGTAAAAATATCAAGTGCAGTAATTAGAATCATTATGAATGAAGAAACTGATATCCATCTCCACAGGAATTCTCTATTAAATTATGATTCATGATTTTTTAAGGCATATGTATGCAGTAATACTAAATGAACATTTCCTAGGTTCTTCTCCCCTCTCTACTTGCTTTTGTGAGTATTGGAGAAGGGTGGGAATGTTTGATTTGGGGGATGCAAATAATGCATGACTAAGTAACCAAATTAATGATGTGTTAGAGATTTTTATATTTGTATTATTAATATTAATTATAATTAATTATAATTAATATTATTAATTAATAAATATAATTAATTATAAAATTTATAATTAATTAAATTATAAAATTCATTAATATTGATACCATTTGTATTGGTCTAGCAGGACATTCTCCTGACAACCTCCACAATCATTTGTGCTTGTTGGGATGGATTTTTTTCATGAATTATTGAGAAACAAAAGAGTCTAAAAGCACAGAGCTTGGGCTTTACCTGTGTGTGTATTCTACAGGACACAGGAACTTTTATCTGAGCATCTGGAGGCACTGAAAAGAGGAGAAAAAAAACCTTCTTGAAGGACAAACTGACGACAGGAGAGTCCAAGAAGTATCTGAATGAGAGTCAGTGAAAGATACGAAGAAAGAAACACATGTAAAACAAAATTTGTAGCAAAGCTGCCAAAACCTACAAAGAAAATGAACAACAAAATGAAGGACAGGGATGGGTGACAGCACAAAAAATATGGAAACTGTGACACGAGGATTTGACATCTCCCCACGGTCAACCAACAAGGAGCAGCCCTTTTCATGCCCTCAGTGGAGTCCCAGGAGTTTCCTCCTCTTGAACAACTCTCCAGGGAGCATGAAAAGTGTTTTAAGTGATCCTGTCTTATCCATAATGGGATCTGCTCAGGCTGCCCCTCTTGAACCTTCCCTCTGGACAACCAGAGCACTCTGGCTGTGGCACTGGGAGCAAAAATAGAAGCAAAGCTTGAGTGGGAAGCATTTGAAGCCTTGGGAAGCAACAGAGATAAATGTAGCCTGGCACAGGGGTTTCTGAAGTAGGAAAGTGCAAGCAGAGCTTCTTAGGTTCACTGAGAGGTAAGGTTTGGCTCATTTCCTTTAAAAAGCATGATTTTTAAAAAAAAAAAAATCTTTCAATATTATCAACATCTATTCATCTTGGACCTTTTTCTTTTTCCTTTCTTGTGGGATTTAATCCAACAGACAGCAGGTGGAATGGAGAAGAAAGATGTGGGGAACAGAGGGAGGGGTTCTGACAGCCTTTAAGAAACACTAGGGGAAAAAAAAAAATCCCTTTTCAGAAAATCGTTTGCTGCCTAAAAATGAAGTTCCAGCTCTGACATCACATCACATTTAAAAAGACAGGGCAGATGAAATAAATCCTTTTATTTTTGTGTTCCTTTAAGAAAGAAGAAAAGAATCAGAAACTCAACATCAGCATAAGCTGATGGATCCCATGGATAGCCCTTTCCCCATTTTACTGTGGGTAAGGGCAGGGCTCCAGTTTATCAGCAGTGTTGCACATCAGGGAACAGCACGCATCCCCCTTCAGCAGAAAATTAATGCCAACTCATTCTGCAGATGGGAACAGCCTCTCAGTCCTGGCAAGAATGAAATTATTTTTATTTTTTCAACAAACATCTGTTCTCCTCCTATTTTCTCACTTCCACCCCACCCCCCCCCCCTCTGGTCTCTCCACTTGACAGACAAATTATTTCTGAGCTTGTCTGGGTGCTTTTTGACAACAACCAGGTTTCTGAGCCCCCACACTTGCCCAGTGGTGCTGAGGATGAGGAGATGATGGGGGCATGGTCACCCTATGTTCAGTCTTCCAGGCTACCAGCTCTCACACTTGGGGAGAAGGACAAAATGAACCTAAAGAAGGTGTAAATTAACATGTTTTGAGGTTTACTGCATTCCAATTGTAACTCTTCCATTTTTGATTTTCCTCCTTATTACAGAGAATCCTCCGTTGGATCAGATACACAGAATATTTCTGTGATCCTGCTGCAAAGTACTACCAGGAGCAACAAGAGGTAGATTTAAATAGTTGGGTGAAGTTGACCTTTTAATATTAACAGACAGGGTGAGTTTACTCCTCCAGAGGTGTCTGAGAGAAGCCCATGTTCCCCCCATTCAAGTTGTATCATGCAAAATGTAGGTGCAGTCAGCGTGAGTGGCCAAGGCCAGGGAGATTATCCCAGTTTTAATCAAGAAAACAATAACACTGCATTTTATACATAACTGATGAAATTTTTGTAGAAGCCCTGAAATAAATGTTTCTGTAGACAGAATGTACATTTTACATTAATTACAGGATAAAATCACAGAACTCTAAGATTGGAAAAGACATCTAAGATCATCGAGTCCCACTGTTAAATGTTAAGGGCTGTTGTAAGAGACACTTCTTGCTCCCACCATCCAGCAGTGCTACTCCTGTCAGCCTTGTCCCATACAATCCTGAATAAAACCTGCAGTGAGTCATAGAAATTAATCAGATATACACAAAGGTCGTGCATGGAGGGGTAGAGGTTCATTGATTCCTGCAGTCACACAATTTTTATAGCATTTCTAGTGCTTCCAGGCCAGACGTGAGTGTGGAGAAGGGGGACAATGGAAATGGTGCATTCCCAATTTAGTTGTTCCTGACAGACTTATTTTTTCAAGCACCTCTCCCTGATATTTCTCTGAAATTCATTGTTGAGATTTCCTCCTTATCACCGGTTGAGGCTGCAGTTATTAAATGGAACAAACACAATCCTTAGTTGATGGAAATAAACACAGCCTACAAAAACTTAGTCACTCCAGATTCCTAGGCCTGACTTTTGCAGGAATTCCACCCAGTAATCCTTGCAATAAACCAAATAGCCACGAGCTTACAGATGTTTGGGACCTCACCAACATCTGCACAGCATTGTATTTACCAGACAAGTGATTTGAGGGCTCATGAACAACTTTCAAATGTCATCATTTCTTCAAAGAGAGGAAGGGAAAGGAATGATTACTCACATACTGGACTATTTTGATTGTGAATCACAGAATTACTTCCCATAGCCTGCTAGGCCATAGGATATACTTATTTTCTATTTATTGCAGACATAAATAAAGTAGCTTTCAGGAGATGGAACAAGGAATCCAATCACTGGAAATCCCTTCCTGGCACTGGGCATTCATTACAAGCCCAAACCCATTCATCACCAGCCTTTTATACCTTTTGCTTACATAGTTTGGTTGATTCACCTTCCAGGAAAAGTGATTGATTTGCTCTGAAGTGACCTATTTCCTCCTGAGAGGTGTGGGAGAGCTCTTATCAGTCAGACTCCTTGTCTTTGCTTTAGAGTAAATTGGCTTGGCTCCTGTCTGCCTTTCCCTGGGTTAGAGGGTGCAGCTCCTCAGCTTTCACACTGCCTGGCTTGAGGAGATGGATTTACAGCAAGTTGGCACAACCTCTGTCTTAGTGGAAAAATGAGTGCCAGCTCTTTCATGTTTTGGGCTGAATTTAACAACACCCCTTGCAATTTAGGAGACAACCCCGAGAGTCCTGAGGGCAAGCTGAGGGAGGAGTCACTCCCACAGCCACCTCGAGAATCTGTGGTGAGAGGGAACAGCTCCATCCCACCCTCTGGGCTGATGTTCCCCTCCCCACAACCCCTCCTCATCTCCGATTTAACGCAGACCAAGTTCTACTTTCAGTACTTATATGGTCCCTGCTGCTGAGAGATGGGCTCGTTGTTCTGATGGAAATTTTTAGTACTCCTAGAAAACGGTGCCAGCTGGAATATTCACCCTCTGTGTGTCCAGCAAGCAGCACTTTCCATTTCCTCAGTGAAAATCCTCTTGGCTCCAGCGAGCGCTGCAGGAACCCACACACCCATGCAAATGAAGAATGACGCAGATTGGGATCTTGCAGATGGGAGCTGCAGATCTGAGGACAAGGAACAAAATTGGATGCTTCAGAACATGAGGTTCATCTCCTCCAGGTGTCAGCAGGTCACCATATCTCAACTCTGTGACGTTGCACAGCAATAATAGATGTGCTCTGTGCAGGCAGGGCTGTGCCAGCAGCACTCGTCCCTTTATCAGGCAACTGCTTTTCTTGGTGCAGGCTCATGGATTTCCAGTAGTATCTGTGAAAACAATCTTGTTTTGGAAAAACTTTTGGAGTAATAGGTTTGAGGCTTTCTGCAAGTAACACTGGGCCAATTTTCAGCTGTTGACAGAAATAACTAATTGCATTATTTGCATATATTTTTAATTCATGGTGTCTCATTTCCTGTTTCCTTTTTTAGAATAACAAAAGCCCCTGATTGAGGTCCAGATTCTCAAACCTTTTGTTACTAAATAAACACTGAGTGATGCTAGTTAAGAAAACAGCATGTAGATTTTCATGGTTTTTAGGGAGGGTTTATGATTTTGGCTTCCTGGCTAAAATATATTTTGTCAAAAAAACATCCTGGGACTGATATATTAGTATATCCATACTAAAGTCACACTCAGCCATTGTATTTCATTGGTATTCCTCACTTTGCTGTCCCTGTCCTCATGTACCAGAATGCAAAGGACCAGGAAAATATCCAATGTTTGAAGCTTGGTATTCACTGGTGGAGCTGATGACCCACAGGGACAAAACTGGGATCCAGGGCAATGACACTCAAAACCAAGACGTTTTTCAGCATAATCTGGTTTTGCCTGAGGCAGATGCTCTTCCAGTTCTGCAGAATACACGGCACTCTTTAGTTTTTTCCCAGTTTTTTACAAGCTTCCCAGATGTTGGGGATCTGAGACAGCTTGAGCCAGACAAACCCAGATGGACATCGTGGGGATATGAGGTCTCTCAATTACCAGGTTCTGCTAGAACTTTGCATTAACAGCTTTGGACTAGCCAAATGTTGGAGTCAGAGGCACAGAGTGTGTGCCCTTATCTTTGATACCTGGCTCTGACATCCAAGAAAGCACTGAATTTCATATAACACCATAGAAACAACTGCTAAATAGAAAAACTGTGAGTGTGTAAATTAGAGAGTTTTCTTAAGTCACTGGGTGAAAAAATTAAAGTTTAGAGTTTAAGCTAGTTTAGAAAACAAAAGACAAGATGGAGGATTTAGGGTGTTGTCTCTTCTTCATCTTCTTCTAGAAGTTTTTGAGTAGTAATAAGTGACTGAATAAAAAGTGCCACAGTGCAGCACAGAGGTGTTAGGTCATTGAGTCACTAAGAAAAATCATTTACTTGGCATTTGTTAATTGGATAAATAGACATATAAAAAACCTTGAAGTTCTTTGTTAGCCATTTTGCACCTTTCTATCTTAGTGCACGTAGCTCCTTGTACGCTGTATACATGAAATGTAGATAAGAGAAGAATAAACAACCAGGTCCAGATTGATGCTTCTCATCAATCTCAGTCCAAGAGAGAAAAAGAACCCAGCCACAAGCATCCCATCAGGACAGCCATGTCCTTTGTCTACACCTTCCCATGGGTTTGTGCCCTCAGCCCACCTCAGGCTGTTAAATGTACCCTGACCATGCAGCCCGGCTCTGTTGTGCAAGAGACAGGCTGAGAGCTGGGGATGCTCAGCCTGAAGAAGAGAAAGGTGCCAGGGAGATCTTATTGTGGCATCTCAGTACTTGAAGAGGACCTATAAAAAACAGGGAGAGAGACTTTTTATACTGGCAAACAGAAATAGAAGGAGGGGGAATTATTTCAAACAAAAAGGGATTTAGATTAAATGCTCAGAGAAAAGTCTTCCCTGTGAGGGTGGGGGAGGCTCTGGCACAGACTGCCCAGAAAAACTGTGGGTATCCCTGGAAGGGTCCAAGACCAGGTTGGACTGGGTTTAGAGCAGCCTGGGATAGTGGAAGGTGTCCCTGCCCTTGGCAGGGATGGTTGGAACTGGATGGTCTCTTAGATTTCTTCCACCACAAACCATTCTGTGACAGTTTAAGGATCTCTTCATCAGTGCAGGGTGGTATAAGATGCTTGGAAGGAAAGGTGCAGTGGGGCAGTGAGACCAATCTACTTCAGCAGAGCAGAAAAGCTGAAAGATACCCCACAGAAAATCAATGTGAGCATCACAACTCCGCTCAGATACCTGCTTAGCCATGCTTGCTTCTCAGTGTGGGTAGCAGCCCCCAAAATTACACCAGGAGGGCTTTAATTTTCCAATTAAATTTGTACTCCAAAAACTCGAGGCAGTAACTTGCTGAGCAGAGTTCTCTTTGTCTGTAGCAAGGATTGTGCTCTGAATGCCAGCACGTTGGCTCTCCAGGGTGGTCTCTGCAGTAAAGGAGCACTTGGGGTGTTACCCTGCTTCTCTTGCTAGAAAAAGCTTCAAGCCACATCAAGGCAGGGAGGTTTCTTAAAAGGGTCTAAACCAGATTCCAACCCGCTGCTCTACAGAGAGCTCTGCTCATTTTGCCCTGTGAGATTGTGCCTTACCCACTTCCATCACCTCAAAATCAGCTTCAGGAATGGTTTGCAAGCAACTGCGTGACAAAGCTTCAGCGTTCTTGGGTGTTTTGTTTTTTTAATATAGGATTACAAATGCTTTGGGTTGAAAGGGTCCATTCAAGGTGGTCTAGTCCAAGTTTTCTGTCATGGGCAGGGACAACTTCAACTAGATCAGGTTGCTCAAAGCCCTGCCCAAGCTGACCTTGAATATTTCCAAGTATGGGGCAGCCACCACCTCTCTGGGTAGCCTGTGACAGTGTTTCATCACCTCATTGTTTAAAAATTTCTTCCTTATATCATATCTGATAACAGACAAGAGTTAACCCCTTTTAGTTTAAAACCCTTGTCCTACTGCAGTAGACCCTGCTAAAATTCCATCCTCATCTTTCCTCATCCCCTTTAGGTATTGGAAAAGACTCATGAGGTCTCACCAGACCCTTCCCTGCTCCAAGATGAACACCACAAACCTTCTCAGCCTGTCTCAACAGCACTCACAGCACCTTCATGGCCTCCTCTGCACTCATTCCAGAAGGTCCTCATCTTTTCCTTGCTGAACACAGCATTAGCTCTGGTATCTAATGGCAAATTGGCCCAATGCAGTCACAGGTTAAGACAGGCCAAGAAGATCCAGCTCTCCCCGTGCCCAGCAGAGCTCTCCAGAGAGCTGCAAGAAGCCACTTGCACCTCCTGGGAATTCTGGGGTGAAAAGCAATGGGGAAGCACAAGGCACTCCCCTATTCCATAGATACCTTTTGCCAGGCCTTGACCTTTCAGATTCCTGTTCCATGCCTCCTCCCTGGAAGAAAAGTGAGGAGTTTCACTCCTGCTTCTCAACTGCAGCAGCATAGATTTTACCAGGGCGTACAAACAGTAATCTGTGTCGCTTCCTTCCTTTAAACCTTTAAAGGGAGTTTTGTCTTCCCATGAACTCTGTTTCTGCTCTGTAATTTGAACTTGCTAAGAGGAACCTGGCATTTTAAAACTGATAGAGATTTCTGATCTGAGATGCTGATGCTTGAAGGGACCTGTGTCACCAAGCCTTCTCCCTGCCTCAGCTGGTGTTATTTCCTGAGGTTTAGGTGGATTGTTCCTTTTTTGGTTCTCACATTGATCTGTCTCATTCCACATTGCAGTATTTTTCTCAGCCAAGCATGTATATATTATCTCTCTCTTTTACTCCAACAGAAAAAAATCCTTCAAGTCCATGAGCTCTGCACTGATCTCAGACCGAGATATCCTGCTCTCATTTTCCACTCTGCTCTCCCAGCTTAGTGTGAAGCAGTTAGGATGAGAGATGACTATCTCCCTCAGAAGAACACTTATGTTGTTTAGCTCCGTATGATTTTGTGATATTTAACTCATTCTTACAGCATGTGACCAGTATCACACAATTAAGGAGCTCAGAGGCTTTTGGAAATTTGTTCTATTTGCATTTCCGGCTGTCTACCAACTTCAGAAAACCTGATCTTTGCTTATGTACATCACATACTAAGATACTGTGCTTTAACTTGGTTGCAGAAATCTTACCTTGTGAGAGGTATTACAACCTACCCTAGAATTATTAACCCAGGTTCTTGTTAATAAATCCCTTAGAATGGATTAGAGAAATGACACTGAATGACCAGTATTTGTAAATTAACACATTCAGGGTTCATTGTAGAACAATTCGGTTGCATAGGAAAACTGCTATGGAGCCATTTTGGTTGTTATTATCTATAGTTAAAGGCAACATAAAAGCATAAAAACATCACTTGAAAACATGTATAAAAAAGAGAAAAAGATCTTACCACCCATAGGCTCTATAATGAGACTTAGTGCAATTCCACTGTCTACTGGTCATAGACCAAACCCAGCAGAGGCTGAATTTGGTTTATATTCACTCAGGTTCAGGCAGGAACACCCAGGTACCACCCCTGGGGCAGGGAGCTTCAGCTGGGTAAAGTTGTGTTGTTGATCAAGGACACCTGGATGTGGAATGCTGTGGGTCAGGAACACCTGGATGATGGAACGCTGTGGGTCAGGAACACCTGGATGTGGAATGCTGTGGGTCAGGAACACCTGGATGTGGAATGCTGTGGGTCAGGGGACAGTTTGGGAGAATTTGATGCCTTCTAATTCTATACAGCTGCCCTTTACATGAGTGCAGCTGGGTCAGTCATGGCCAGGGTGGCCCATCAGCAGCGTGAACACCTTCAGTCATGGCCAGGGTGACCCATCAGCAGAGTGAACACCTTCAGTCATGGCCATGGTGGCCCATCAGCAGCGTGAACACCTTCAGGCCACCTGTGAATGTCCCAGGACCTCCCAGACAGGGCAGTTACCACAGCAGGGTTCACTGACAAGGACAAGGAGACAGTTCCTGCCTCACAGGGTCCCCCTCTTTCCTTATCTCATCCATCACCAGTGTGGCTGAGCTGGGCTGTGCTCACTCTCCTGTACTCTGCAGATTCCTCTCATGGTTTGAGCCATCAGCATCCCACTCTCTCTTCCAGTATCACTTCTGGATACATTCTTCTCCCTAGCCCTGGGATGGGACAACAATAACCCCTTTATCTTGTCCCCAGTTCCTGTCACAGCCCTAATTCCAGTTAGGAGGTGTATTTGGGGAGGGGTGGCTTCAGCTGCCACAGATGAGCCGCTCTTTCCTTGCAGTTTTCAATGTCAGCATTGTTGAAGCCATGGAAACATCAACCATTCAGTCTCTCACAGGAGATGATGCTTAATTGCTAAATGTTCCTTCCAAAGGGATAAAACTTCTGCTCCTCAGCAAATCCAGAGCCAGTGGAGAGGAACAGACATGGACTTGGCTCTCTCCTGTCTCCTGCTTAGACAGTGCCCACAAAAGCATAAACTTTTCAGTGCAAAGACTGTTTGTGTTTGAGTGGCAGCTTTCCTAAATAAATGATAATATTTTAATGGAAGAAAGAAGAATAATCCAATCAGGAGAATGTGGCAGTTTGGCTGACAAACAGAAATACTGGGGTAAGTACCTGCGAGTGCTGAAGGAGTGAAGTCTGGCAGGGTGGTAGAGCAACTGTGATGTGCAGAGCAACAAAAACCTTTAGTGACATAGTTCTCACCCACCAGTTCTTTTCTAGGAGTTTATTATATTGAATAGAGCCCTTTCTCAGACCAGACTGAGTCTGGATTCTTGGAAATTTGACAAAAATATCTCCTGAGAACTGGCTTGTTTCCTCTCTTTCCAGGCTGACCTTTTAATGAGGTCTCATTTTGCTTCCATAAGCTGAGAACAGAGTGTATGAGACCAGCACAAAATGTGCATTGTCTTTCTAGGATTTCACATCTGGTTTATTCTCCTGCACATTTCCACTTTCTAGGGAAACAAGTCCTAGGATGGTTTTCTTTGCCCTACAGTGAGAGATGCTGTTCTTTGAGCAATGAGAATACTTACCTTTAAAACCACCTCTGTTCTCAGAGGTCCTGAAGCAGTCCCTTTTTCATTGTAATTTCTTTCATAATTTAAAACAACTCTTCCACTTAGAATGGTTTTAGCTGTTTGGTTGGATTTTTTTCCCAGACAGATAAAGGGAGTGTGAGCATTGGTTGCATTCCTGAAATAAGGATGAGGAAAGCTTTTTTATCTCACTTCTAACGATATCACATTCTGTGGGATTTTTTTTTCCAATACAAAGCCTAATCCTGGTCTTACTCTAAGGATAAACCAGCATTAGAATGTCCAATTAGATGTGTGATGCCCAGTTAGATTTATATTGCATGGCTCCCCAGCATGGTTGTGTTTGCTGAAGAAGATCCAATTTTAAGTACATCACCCTCCAATCTAACACAGAACAAGATGAAACGGCCTCATGTTGTGCCAGGGCATGTTTAGATTGTCTGTCAGGGAAAATTTCTCCATGGAAAGGGCTGTCCAGCCCTGGCACAGCTGCACAGGGCAGTGGTGGAATCCCCATCCCTGGAGGGGTTTAAAAGACACTTTGGGATGTGGGTTAGTGGTGGCCTTAGCAGTGCTGGGGAAACAGTCAGGCTTGATGATCTTAAAATTCTTTTCCCACCCAAATGACTCTGTTATCTACCAGAGAATCACAGCACACTGCTCTGCACTGCTGTCCTGCAGGTGAAAATTCCATCTTTATCCTGCTGGATGTTTAATTGAAAAGCTCTGAGCCAACATGTAGATATTTTCCAGCACTTTCTTGCAGCTTAGATTGAAAAGACAAGAGATAGAAAATAACTGCTTGATGGGAGACAGGGATTCATGCACCTGCTCCTCAGATAAGTGATGGAGAGCGAAGTGTTCACACTCCTGATAATGGTGATAAAGCAGAGCTGGGCACTTGTAAGGGTTTGAAAAATGGAAGTGATAATATTTCGTAGATGTGCTCACACAGACATAATCCTTGTTTACAGGACCATTTCTTAAATGGTGTTTTGGTCTGTAGATCTCAGCAACAACTTTAACTGATCAAAACACATTCACCCACAGAAGAAAATAAATAGCTTGGTACAACAGGATGATGGCCTCGGGTATTCCAGGGTGAGACAGCAAAAAACTTACTCCTGCAATTCCTCCCAGTCTTTACCATTGGTAAAAGGTGTGGATTCAGCCTGTCAGGTCAAAGGAGGAGGTACATGATAGCAACAAGCACTAGAGTGTGAGTTCCTAGGTTTGGGAGAGACTTTTATTATATAAATGACATATTTTTAAGAGCAAACCAGAAAACTTTTAGTGGATGTCTCAGGCAGAACGTCAAGGACAGCTGGAAGTCACAAGGCAGCCACTGAAGGCAGGATTTGTTGGGCTGCTCAGGGCAGGGATTGGGATGCCCGAGGCTTTCTGAAGGCAGCTGGCACATCTCATTAGTTGGAAGAGAAAACAGAACCCAGACAAATGAAGAGCTCAGCTCTGGACAAATACAACTTCAGGGTGACTTTGAAAACTGCATTCTAGTGTTGTCTCATGTCAACAGCTCATTATTGCTCCGTGTAAAGTCCCTGAGATGGTAAAATATGAAGGACTGATACTCTCCATCTTCTGGTTGCTCCAGATAAGGATCACAGAGCTGGTACTGAGTTATTAAATTTAGAGATGCAGAAGTTATTCCTTGTGCATATATTTTATTACTTTTATGATGCATGATCCATGTCTTTCTGTGAAAGAAATTAAATCATGTTTATAAGGACTTCCCTCCTTCTTCCATGAGCCTCTTACAGATTGTTTGCTGCAGGAGCTAGAGAGATTAATTTGATTTTTGTAATATATATTCCTATGGACTTTAATTTTACTCTGATTTTCTTCATTCTGGCAAAAAAAAATTTGGGTCAATTTACATATGTGAAAACTGCCTCTTCAGCCTCTTCTTCCTTTCCTCACTTGAAGCTCATTGATTTTCTCTGGACAGCTCCTCTGGGAGCTGCAGAGAGATCAATACTTGAAGAAATGGTGAGGCAGCTGTAACCTCACTAAATCTACCAAAAGAAATAATTCAATATTAACTCAGATGATTTTCTCTTGTGGTTGAATCAAATGGACATTTAATAGAACTATCAGTATTTTCCTATATAAGTTAAAAATAAAGGTAAACACGTGAAAGGGCACCACGTTAGTGCCATGCACTGAAGCCAAAATTAATTAAAACATTGACCTCTGGGCCAGACTTGTGGCTGTGTGCAAGGAAAACTCTGTTCTCAGTTCAAAGGCTCCATTTCAATTAATTCACCTTCAATTTAAAGCACGGTGAGGCTGCTGCTACAGCCTTCATTTTGGAAATTTGATGTGGCTGTAGGGCCACAGGAGCATGAGGAGGTTGATGCTGAACTGATGATTTTTGGGCATGGATTAACTTCAGGGACTTTAGGACAAGGACTGGAGAAGCCAAACAATGATCCTGAGATGTGACCACATCCCCTGAAGAACCTCTCCTCTGATACATCTCAAAACTGGTAATGAATATTTATAACATGGATCAGGCACCTACAGATTTCTATTTATTACTGTCAGAAACAAGGGATATACTGATTTAATCATCATTGCAATCATTTAATCATCATTTACTCATCGGTGCTTCCACTTGTATCCCATCCTGGTTTTGAATTGTCCAAGAATTTAGAGCCTTTGCCTCAGTGGATAAACACTCTTGCACTGGTGGCTCTTTCCCTTCAGCCACTCCTTCTCTCACTGGGAATGGACAAATTCACTTCAAAAATTAGATCTTCTGTGAATTTGACATGAAAATACCTGGCAAAAGCTGTCTGGAACACTGTGGCTCAACCACTGGGAGTAGGAAAACTTATTTTAGTAGTAAATTAACAACAGCAAAAGAAGCTGGTGTGTTTTGAAGGTTTGACATTCGAGGCACTGAGACAGTAAATACAATTTGGTCAGGACATAGATTACAGTTTTCCATGCCCTTCCACACTCAGCACAAGAACAAGGACACTGATTTTTGATTAACAGCAGTAAAGACACAAGGAGAATTCTTCTGTGAGATGACAGCAAAAACCCCCAGGACTTCAAAATTTAAAAAGTCAGAGGTTTATGGAGGAGATGGTTTCCACTGGGAGGGAAAAAGTCGTTGAATTTTATTTTTTGTTGTTGTTGTTGTTGTTTGTGATGCACACAAGTATTGGTAAAGAAACTATTGATTCCTGCCAGGGAACAATATAATTTTAAAAATACTTTTTTCAATTTATTCATGGTGAGCTATAATGATAGTCTTTCAAAACCAACTAGACTTAAAGTTAAAGTTAAGGATTTGGCTTCTAGAATCTGCTTTCTGGCACTCAAACTTCTGCTGGCATCATCCAGTCTTTCCTTCTCCCAAAAAAACATCTAATATGTTGGCTTTAAATCTGGTAATTTAAAAATATATATATAGATAAGTTGCTTAAATGTTTTCCAAAGGTTATCCTACCTTTTATGGAATTAGTGACATTTCATTCCGCTATAACATTAATCCAAGATCACAAAATGATAATGGGAAGGGGTCAAGAAGAATTTAACCCAGCAAAATGCAAAACTAAAAATCCCCAAATAACAAATAACCAAAATACAATAATATCAATTATTTTAAATGTGGAATTTGATATCAAATCTGAAGAAGTAGGCCTTGGCATTTTGTTGTTCTGCTAAAATTGATCTGTGTGCCAACAGAAATGCCAGCTGTGGGTTTTAATGTAAAAGGCTTTGTCAAAGGGATATTTTTTGATAGTTTTTTTCTTTCAATGAATCAATAAATTCCGTCTTGGTGTCTCTTCCTGCCTTCCCTGACACACCACTGTTGACTGAGTGTAAAAGGAAGGGCTAGGGCTGATTCATATCTGAAGACTTGTGCTGTAATGTACATATTGATGTCTGAATTGCCAAGAAGAGCTTAATTTTTGTTCTGAATTATGCAAAGGAAGAATATTCTACTTTAGTTGTATGACTCTTGCCTTAAACCATGAGGTTATCTCCTCACCATTTGCCACCTCTGTGACATAGTTACTTCAACAAAATTCCCTTTCCCAGCAGTTTCCTGGGTGAAAACTCTTCCCTCCAGATGTTCTGCTCGCAGCCAGCACAGATAAATAATCTGCTCCAAGTCCTTTGCCCAGCATGTGGGAATGCATAAATTATTGGCACCACCTATTGGTGAAAAAGGCAAATTATACAGGATCTGTGGGTTGGTTTAAATCCCTTCAGTAAATACAGCTTCAAACATCGCTCCTGCTTTGATTTATTTAATGGTGTGACCCAGCAAGGCCACTCAAGCTTTGCATCTCCCTATGCCAGAGACAAATTTGAGTTCAGTGGTGATTTGGGGTACATTTGGCAGGGGGTCACACAACAGAGGAGGAGACAGGGCATGAACATACAGGTGGAGCAGGTCTCCGGGGTCCCACGTTCTTTTAAGTGGTTTTTTTCCCTTAAAATGCAAGCAAAGATGGAAAGGGTTTTCCCACTCCATCACAAGCAGCAGCCACAGCTGGTCCATGAGTCACAAATCAAAGTGGAGCCTTTGGCTCTTGTGACCAGGAAAGTGTGATGCAGGGATTGCTGAGACAGGTGCAAAATGATGGGAATTTCATGAGTAAAACCCAGGAAATCCTGGTATCTATGCAAAAGATGGTGATGTGAAAGGAGCTGCAAAGATCAAACCCATGATCTGGAGGCAGAAGCACCTGCATTTTTAATTCCTGTGCTCATCCTGATTCTTGTGTCTCTGGGGATGTTTTTTGACTGTGAAACAAGGCTGAGTTGAGATTTTTGTGGTGACCCTCAAAGAGCAGAAGGTAGTGGGAGGGATCTGAAAATGTAGGTGTTCTGAATAATTTCCTGCCAAGAAGTTTTCACTTGAATTATCCATTGTAGGCTGGAAGTGGTGGAAAACCTCTGGCCCAGGGGATAAGTTGGTTCTTTGTGGTTCCTGATGAACAGAATGACTTGCATTTTCACTGACTAAAAGAGAGGGGAAAGAGGGAATGGCATTTTGCTTCAGGCTGCTTTTTTTGAAATGCCAAAGAGTTATTTTGTGTTGGTATTAGCCCTCAGTTATCTGCTGAGACAAATTTTTAGCTCTTGGTGTGCTAAACTATGTATTCAGGAAAGAGCACTGGACTCTGGCTCAGCATGAACTAATTGAAATGTGGAAGGGATCCGACAGATACTTTGGTAATATTGCAACTTATCCTCCAAACTTTCCTTGAGGGTTTTTTCCCTTCCTAGACTTGGAAAAAACTCTTCCCTTTCTTTCTAAAATCTCCCACATGAAGGATATCTATTTGTTATTCTGGAGGTCCAGGTTATTTGCTGTTATTACCTTGCCCAGCAGGATGGGATCTTGTTTTTTGGAAATATTAGAAATAAGTGAGGACACTCAATAGACACAGACTTTCTGAAATTTATGAAGCAGTGCTTGATCTGTCTACAAGGTGTATTTAGATACTGCCATGACCTAAACTTTACCATATCTGAGTATGGTGCTCTGGGGAATAGGGCTGTGCAAATAGCTCATATACCTCCATTTCTTTTAAAAGAAAATATTCTTCTACACATGTTCAGTTTTAACTTTACTAGCACATGGATGGGCCAATGCTAATGACAGAGAAAAATTCATTTGCCAGTAAGTTGTACTAACCTGTCAGAAAGGACATTTATAAAGGTGTTCCATCATGTCTGAGCTGCTGCCTCAAATAAGTGGCAGGGCAGCTTCGGCCTTCAGAGGATCCATTTTTTTTTCTCAAAAATACATCTCTGCTGCAAAACCCAACCAGAATATTTATTTATAAGGGGTGTCTATTGTCATTAGACAAGCTGAGGACAGATAATAAAAGCTTGGTGGCTGAATTTAGAAAGTGACAATTTTTATTACTACTATTTGGATTTGTGAACCAGGCAGTGATCCACAGATTACCACCATGGTGTGAATCCACTTTAAATGGGATGAGAAAAGAGTAGGGATTTCCTCAATCCAGCAATTAGGATAACAAGCCCTTTCCTGACAGCTCCTATGCTCAGGGAGACTTAGAGCATCCTGCATGGTTTGTACCCATGACATGCAGCACAGCACTAAGCAGGTCTTGACCAGGGAATGGTCACATTTTATGACAAAAGGTCTGGGGAAAAAAATATATATATATAACTATAGAGGGAAAATATAAATTAAATTTATTTCTCCAGCTCAGGCCTGGTCTGTAAAGTGGACATTTAGGGGCAGGTGTAGTATGGATGATGTTTGTAGTCTGATCTTCATGGGGACTAAACAGACCTGACATGCAGAAAACAGCAATTTTTGAGGGTGTGTTTTACCTCGTCAGCATTTATCTTAATTGATGTTATCTTTATTGATGTTATATTGAGATATTCTCTCCAAGGTAGAATCACAGAATGGTTTGGGTGGGAAGGGACCTTAAGGACCATCTCAATCAAACCCCCTGCCATGGGCTGGGAACTTTCCACGTGACCTGGCTGCCCAGAGCCCCATCCAGACCCCAGGCTGGCTGTGGGCAGCCAGCTCTGAGCATTTCTGGTCAGATGGTGGCAGATGAGTTTTATGGATGGCCTTTCCCAGGAGCCTGCAGCTGTTTAAATAGTCACCCCTTGGGAGCCACAGCACCACAGCTATGTTTGACATCGTTATACCTCAGCAGGGACTGGGAGAACCATGGGGACAACAAGTCCTTCCCACTTCCTGGCTTCCAGAGCTTACTTTAATTGGTAAAACTATGCTCCTGTCACTGGGGAGGACGTCATAAAGTCAAACATGAACAAAAATCTTAAGCTCAAGAATCCGTTTGCCCCGGGGCTCAACAAAACCCTGCTGGGTGAAGCTGTGTCTGCAGGGAGCCGGAGCACCAGCAGTGGAGGAATCCTTTGGAAAGGGGACAGGCCTGTCACACCTCCCAAAAGTGGACATAGTAAATAATCCCTGTGGCTTCCTGCCAGTTTGTTTGTTTGTTTGTTTCCCCAGTGATTTTTGCCTTTTCCATCTGAGCAAGCATTCGCATCCTCAGCGTGGAGTCGTCGTCTTTCTGGGGTGAGAGAAAAGTAACTCTGCACACATATATGTGAAAATCAAGGACATTTTTCTGATAAGATGCTTTTTTCCTGCTTTCACATTGAGTTCAGCATAAATTCACAGTTGGAAGTGGTACTTCGTAGTTCTCACACTTTCAAATACATCTCTTTTTTTTCCTGTGGTTAATTGACAAAATTTTTATGGGAACAAATAATTCTGATTTGTGACTAAACTCTGACAAGTGCTATTAAACAGGCTCCTTTAATCTAAAGCTGTTTATGCAAGCCTGTTTCATTTATGATAGGGATGGACATGATCCACTTTACAATTTTAAGAACACAAAGAACTAGGATTTGAAGATAAACCGTAATCTCCATATAAGTAAGCTAACAGTCCCCTAGACACCGTGTTTCATACAGCCAGTAATATTCTCATAATACATCTGAGATAAAAATCATCTTTATGTGCTCAAAAGAATAAATAATTCTAAATACAATCCTGATACTGCCTAAAATTGTTCTGGAAATAAAATTTATGTTTACTCTCCAGCCTTGCTGCTCTACGCTCCTCGGTATAAAAGTAAGAAAGAAATTCAATTCTTAGTAAGAAATTCAGATTTTTTTGCCCTTAAATTTATGCTGGATGACAGCTCCTATTCTCCTGAGCCTACTACCTAACTCCAACATTTTTATTTTCCTATGGAAAGGGTCTTTAGGAGCATGCCCAGGTCCCATTTGTTAAACTTTAACACAGCCTGAGCAGGTTCTTGCTCTTCAAGCATCACACTGAGATGAGATGGTTTCTTCCACCTCAATTTTCCTCCACAGCACCTCAGCCATTCCCTTTCAAGCTCAAAGGGAAATAATTGTCCAGTTCTTCCTTGTGGTTTTGGGACCCTTTCCGAGTCTCCCAAAGGTAGAGGTGCCTTCCATATATACACACTGCTGATCTGGTGTGAAACTTTCCTTGGATCTCAGACAAGACTCTAAAATCAGAATAAAATCAATAATTAATACATTTTAAAGCTTGGCTTTGAGCATGCTTCACACAAAACCTTAGCAAACATTTTAGACCTATGAAACTGTTAATAAAACTTTCCCAAAACTGTTTGGTTTGGTTTGGTTTGGTTTTTCCCAGCAAGCAGAATCACGATGTCCATAAATTTTATTTCACTATTTTATTTTTTTTCAGTTTAACTTTGTTTAAAAGCTTTAGGTATTGAGATTAACTCATGAAAATCACTGAAGGCTTGATTTAATCAACAGATGATCTGTTGAGTGTTGCTCTGATACTGTTGTTTGATGGGTGTTTAACTTCCATTGATGTGATAAGTGAAGGAGAAATGGAATGTTCTGGAACAAAAGGGAGAAGTGGTGTATCCAACAGCCTTGAGACTGCAGTTCCATGTCACAAAGCATGGGAGATGTCCTCCCAACATCTCCATGTCACCCACTCTACAAGAGTTTGCTGGATAAGACGTTCCCATGACATCTTGGAACTCAAGTTTCATTCCATAGGGGTTTACTTTGGAAAGAAACTTGTTCCTTCAGCTCATGTCCACGTGACCTCTTCCAGCTTCTAAGTGCAGCTTGGGTTTATTCCAGCAAATGTTGCTAGATGGAAAATCCAATAGATTTTTTGGAGACAGAATTGGAGTCTCAGCTCCAAGCTGGCTCCAACTTTTGCTTCTCCAACATGGACGGGCCGATATCTTAGCTCCTGGTTTCCTACCTATTTGTGGAGCAGAGGAAGGACACTGTGTAATCACATAATCAATTCTGTAAAAGTTACCAGATAAAAAGGTATAAATAGCTCTTGGAACAGGAACTGGAAACCAACCTCCACATTTCAGGAGACAGCCCAATTCCTTTGGCTTGCAGATGGCCTTCCTGCCACCCCGCTTTGACCCAGAGAAGATTTAATCCCAGATTTGCTGCATAAAGACTCAGTTTCAGCACAATGGACAAAGAATGCTCTCCCCTGCCTCCCCAACACGTAGGCTGCCTGCTGCCAAAGCCATTAGTGGAGCCTTGTAGGGGAGTTTGAACTTCCACAGAGAGGATGTGGAAGGCTTTTGGCTTCCCAGGATACTCTTGAAAGGCAGCAGCAATTATCTCCTCTCTCTGCTGCACCCCAAGACAGCAGTCAGAGCCTGTTTCATTCTTTCAAAGGCAAAAATGTGCTTAATGCACCTCTTCTGAGGTGGCCTAGATAGTAGATCCTGGTGTGCAAGAGCCACACACCAAATCTGTGGAAAGGCAAAAGTTTAAGACATAGAGAATCAGAGAGAGAATCACAGAATCACAGAATCACAGAATGGCCTGGATTGAAAGGGACCTTATGAATCATCTCATTCCACCCCCTGCCATGAGCAGCAACACCTTCCACTGGACCAGGTTGCCCCAAGCCCCATCCAGCCTGGCTTGGAACATTTTCAGGGATGGGGTATACTGATGTCTTCCACTCCCAGTCTGTCAGACCTTGAGTATCTCCTTTGAAAATATGTTTTTCTTGAGGCTGAAGGGACCAGCTGAGGAGTCAGGGTTAGCTATAGTGGCTCTTTGCTGTTCATGCCATCCATTAATCCCCTTTTAAAGTGACCTTCTGTCAAAGACTGTCACCTAACCTAAGGTTTGAGCAGAAAAATGCTCTCCAAGGTATGACTGGTAGTATCCCAAGCTAGGTGAAGCACTGCTGCTGGCTGGAGGTTTCCCTCTCTCTCCATCCTCATTTGGCCTCTCAAAGACTCTATCAGATCCAGTGTCTTACATAAAGACATTTCATTTAGATGAGATAAATCCTACTGAGCGCCTCTAACTTTTGGTGATTTTAACTTCTGGAGTGAGGCTTTTGTAAAACTGGAAGAAATGGCTGAGTTCACCCAATTTTTGCCTGCTTCCTCTGTTTAGATGACAATTTTCCCATGGTAGGCTTGCCTTTTAGCAAGTGCGTGTCTAACTTGCTGGCACAACAGCATCTGAGTGTTAGAAATGTGACAGGCTGGAGGTGTGCATTTGTCACTTAGAACCTGCTCTGCTTTAAAAAAAAATATATTTTGCTTTTAAGCTTTCTACAGCCGTCAGTTTGTTTCGAAGTGAGGCATCCACAGCCTTTTGCAGGAGGCATTTTAATGGCAAAAATGATATGTTATCCAATGAACAGTGATTGTGGCTGATCCCAAATCTCCCCCCTTTCCATCATGTGTTGAATTGGGTTATTTTTTTTTTATTAAAGTCCCCATACCAGCTGAAAAACCACAGAGTTCCTGTGGGTGAATTTTAAATGAGCGTATCAGATGGAAAATATCGATTTCCAGTCAATTCCTTGAGGGGAAAAAAAAAAAAAAAACCAAAATAAAAACAACAAAACCTACAATACAGCACATATTTCACAATGGAAAAGTTCACAGAGGACACAGGAAACAGGGAAAAATGTTTCCTCCCCAGTTCAGTGCAGGAGCTACACAGAGTGTTCCAACTCAGAGAACATGCAAACAATGTCCACTCCTCGGGCAAGGTCAGCAAAGCAGATGTGGCTTCAAGTTTGCCGCTTGTACGGCGTGAGAACAATCCCCAGATAATGGGAAGACCTTATGGGGAAACCATGGAGTGTCTTGGCCCAACACGATTCCCCGAGTGCCATTTCCACATTGCTCAATGCTCTTGGGGCTGCTGGAGCTGCAATGATTAGGAAAAAAAATCTAAAAGAATGACTTTGGGTTAAATATCTTTACTGGTTTCAGGGGGAGGGGAGAAGGCAACATTCAGGATCCAGGGTTTTCCTTGAAGATCATTTTGAAGGATGCCTTGCTCCCCATGGAGCAGTTGCATAAAAAGAGGTGTGAAGTCATCTTAGGATAAGATACATCCAGTAATTTCCTAGATTTTCAGCCCCTCTTGGATCTTCCATTGGCCCCTGCTATAAAAATTAAATGTACACATGGCCTTTGTGTTGGTTTGAGTGATTTCAGGTTCCACATTCAGTTTGTTGAAGTCTTGATCCTTGACAGAGATTTCTGCAGTGCATTTCAAAGAGGACAAGGAGATGAAAACATGAATTACTGTTAGCACTAAAAGCAGGGCATTTTCCTTGGAAACTTCTCACAAACCTATCAAAAAAGTGAGACCTGTCCAAATAAATATGCAGTTCACTGACAGATAAAGATTATCCATTTGCAGTGTTTTATCTTAATAAAAACATTAAGAAGATGGAATTCCCTTTCCAAGCTTTCAGAAGGGGAAGAACAACAACATTGTCAAGAGATGCATGTGACAGAGTAAATTAACCTTTGTAAATCTGACCAAGGTCAGGTGACTAAGGCTGGAAAAGAAACTTTAATTCTCCTTTATCATGTGGGTGCTAGGATTTGCTGGCTCTGGATTCCCTCACACACAGATGTGAATCAAGCTTTGGTTTTCTGAGCATCTGCTATTCCACAAAGTAGTAATGAATGGGAAGCCGAAGCTAGGAAAAGTCCAATGTGATAATATATATTTGTTTTTTGTCTGAGCAGATTGAATCACTAGCACAAGCACACACCGAAAGCAATTACATTCTCCTTCATGCAGGAATCTCTGAACTGGCAATCTGTGTTTTCCTGGGGAAAAAAAAATAATTTAGGCAGAATTGAAGAATCACTGAATATTGCTTGAGGTTTGCTTTTTATTTGCAATCAGCCCAACTTCTTTAATAGTATTTATTCTGCAGCTGAGGAAAGTAATGGGTTAAAATTTTATTTATGTGCCTTAGTAAAATGCATTTGTGTATAGAAAATTAACTAAAAATGACCCCTTGTCCCAGAATCATAGAATCATAGAATCATGGAATCATAGAATAGTTTGGGTTGAAAAGGGTCTTCTTCATAAAGGTCTTTGAGAAATAGCAGAGTTTGAAAATAATTTTACTTTAGTCAGGGCTCTGGAACAAAAATATCCACCTTATCAGGAAATAACCATGGAAAAAATCATGGCAATTCACTTTTCTGAGAGCTCAACCTTTTGTTCTCACCTGGTGGTGTGCTGTCCTGATCTCTGGGAGGGCAAGGTGGAAAACTTGCCAGCTTGTGCATTGAAGTCAAGTATTCTGTGGAAAAATAATCAATTTAAGTGTCATAGGAATGAAGAGTTTCCAATTAGTTTTCTTTCTTTACTCACAGAAGCTTTAACAGATGGTTTGGCACCTGATTTCCTTGCTCCAGAAAGTGGGCCCAATGCTGGAGTGACTGAAAACTTCTTGAGCATATTTAAAAGTCTTGGAATCAGAAATCTGATCTGTGACTAACTCATAGACTTTCAGATGATGTCATGGAAATAGTTTTGTTAAAAAGCAAAAGTCTTTATTTTACTTCCACTCTGTGCAGGAATGGAGACAAATAGAAACCCAGAATAGTCAGCTTTGGGTGTTTATTTAACTTTTCCATATCATTATGAGGTTTCTTTTGCATTTAGTTGTAAGAAGTGAGATGTCATTTGGTTTTAAGTGAAACAAGTCCCTCAAAGTCTAACTCCTGAAAACTTTTTCTGCATTTTTCATTCCAGAAATCACAAGATCACACACAGCAGTGAAAAGGCTTTGCTCTGAAAGCAGCCAGGTGAGGTCAGAGTTATCTTCCCATTATGTCAACCAAAAAAGATGTCCCTGAGCTCCTGTTATTCCCCTGTATTGAAGGGTCTGGAGAGGGTGGAGGGGGAATTTAGACATTAAGCATTTATGAAGCAGTAACATTAATATCTGGGTTTAGGACCCCATTTTCACTGTGAATTGCCAGATTGCTCCTTGCCCTAAGCACAGCCAAGGTTTTACCAACAGTTCTGCATGGTACCAAGAATCCTGCATGTGCTGTTTACTGCCCTGGGGTCACTTGGTGCTGGAGTTATTGGTGAAAAATGACTTCTCTCCAAAGCAGGTGAGATCAGGGAATTGGGGAATATTTCAAAGCACAAGCCTTCCAGTGGTGGAAGACAAGGCAGGAGTCATCTCACATGTTACTGATCTGTGGTTTTAACTTTCAGACTAAATTTTAACTTTCTAAAAACAAAAACAGAAGGCAATCATATCTCAGAGCAAGGACCAGAAAAAAAAACTATTAGTTTCCTCTTGATTTTCTATAGCAATATACAGCATGTTTTATAGCAAAACTGCACAGCAGAACTGCTAATATTTTATGCAACACTGAGCAGCAGAATTGATAAGATTCTGTGCAAACTCATAAGGGCTCTGTGTGTGTCTCATTTCAAGAGGTATTAATGCCAAACTTGGAGATACAATTCCTTTATTCCTGTGCTGTACATAAAATTGGGAATAGCAGTGAGGATACAGTGACAGATCACCTTTGGATTGCCAGGATGCTGGCTGAGAAATTAGAATTTCCCCAATTTGAGGAAAAGCATGATGGTGAAAGACACGTTCTAGGTAAGATTGAATGTGCTGCAATAGCTATTGTGTAATTTAACACACATTTCTCTAGCTGTTCAAATGTCATTTGAGTTCATGGATATGAGAGAGTATACAAGTTCAATTTAATTTATCCAGAAAAAAACTGGAAGCCTTCCTGATGCCAGGTCTTTGGCCAAGCTGAGTACAGATTTCTGATCTGACTGCACACTTCCATTTATCAGAAAATTCACAGCAGGGTTGGATATGTGCCAGAAAAGCTGAGCAAATTCAGATGGAAGATCAAAACTCTCATTTTTGCCTTCCAAAGTTGCAAAACATGATGCCAGTTTACCACAGGATATTAACAAGGTCACTTAAGTCTTTATATCAAGGCAAGTTGGTTTTCTAGAACAACCCGATGTAGCTCAACAATTTAGCTCCTTAAAAGGGTGAAATTCCTCCTCCTGCCTTTGTTCTGCAACAGGTGGCTCCAGGTGACTCCTGACCTTAATCACAAAAATCTTTGAGTGTGAAGGGACTGAGTGCAAAAGGGAGAGAAGCACGACATTTAAAGGACACACATTTGCTGAGAGTACGGGTTCCGTAGTCATCCACTTGGATGACTGCTTCCCTGCACATCCCATTCCCAGATGAAGTGATCTTTCTGCCTGGTTTATAGAGAAATGTATTGCATGTAATGGTTATTTTATTTTTAAAAAATCTAGGGAGACATGATGTGTAGACAGTAATAAAAATCCTTGCCCTTTCCATCTGAAAACAATGTCTGGGTTTTTACGGTTCACTGTAGCAGTGTTGCCCACAGGGATGATTTTCAATATCGCTGTGTTCTAACAGGAAAAGATGATATTTCTACAAAACATCAAGAGTCTCCTTGTTCAGATGATTAAAGAACACAAGAACTGAGATAATGAGTCTGATGTCCACATTAACACATCCTTTAATCTCCATGGTCAAGCCAACCAAAAAATCAAGTCTTGCTTTACCTCAGAGCAGGGGCTGATGGGTTGTTTTCCAGAATGTCCTGTCCTTCCTGTAGAGACCAAATCACAGAATTATGGAAAGGTTTGGGTTGGAAAGGACCTTTAAGACCATCAACTTCCAACCCTCTGCCATGGGCAGGGACATCTTCCACTGTCCCAGGTTGCTCTGAGGCCTGTCCAACCTGGCCTTGGACACTTCCAGGGATGGGCAATCCAAAACTTCTCTGGGCAACCTGTGCCTCACAAGCCTCACAGTAAACAAATTCTTCCTAATATCCAGTCTAATCCTACTCTCTTTCCAATCTGTTCCACCCAGACCTTACAGAGATATAAAAACTGAGCAGAGTGTGATGGCAAGAGAGAGGGAAGCAGAAAAGACAAAGGTGAAAGGTCCAGAGAAGACATCCGAGTTTCCCCCTGCATCTCCTTCTTCCTGAACCTTTGCTTTCCTCACACTCCTTTTCAGCACATCATTATCTACAAGTCCTACTTGCTCCTTTATCCCAGAAGAGATGAGGAAAATTTGTATCTGCAGGTCTACTAATGGCTCTTCATTTATGGTCAAAAATGCTTCTGTACAAGGCTTTATTTGCACATTAACAGATCTGTGTGCACACCCCCTTCCTGGCTTAAAATTATCTCTGAGTCTATAATTACACGGTAAGACTTTCAGCCTCCCTTTCTCCTGCTGTGCTTCATAGCAAACACTATTTTATTGTTTTTGTTTTAATCTTCTCTGTTTCTTCAGCAGATTGATGGCACATTTTTACAGCTCTGGTGTTAACACAGGAATAATGATGTTCTCACCCTGCCCATTTCTAGAGGTGCTTCTGCATCCTGATGATTTTGCACCCCAGTGAGTTTCCCACAATCTTCTCAAGACAGTCCTAGTAATGACAACCACGCACAGCAAACCATGCAAAGGTCCTGGGAATATCCTTAAAACATTTTATGTGGTTGAACATGAGCCCAGGTGTGCCCAGATGAGCAGGAAGACCACTGGCACCTGGGTTGTCCCAGCTCTGGGGTGGCAGCAGGGCCAGGGCAGTGCCCACCCCTGTGCTGGCACAGCTGGGGCACCTCCAGTGCTGGGGGCACTTCTGGGCCCCTCACAAAAGATCTTGAGGGGCTGGGGAGAGTCCAGAGAAGGGAACGGAGCTGGGGAAGGGTCTGGAGCCCCAGGAGAGGCTGAGGGAGCTGGGAAAGGGGCTCAGCCTGGAGAAAAGGAGGCTCAGGGGGCCCTTCTGGCTCTGCACAACTCCCTGACAGGAGGGGACAGCCAGGGGGGTCGGGCTCTGCTCCCAGGGAACAGGGACAGGAGGAGAGGGAACAGCTCAGGCTGGGCCAGGGGAGGTTCAGATTGGATATTTGGCAACGTTTTTTCCTTAGAGAAAGTAGTTAAAGCTTGAAACAGACTGCACAAGGAAGTGGTTGAGTCACCATCCCTGAAAGTGTTCAAAACCTGTGTGTGTGTGGCAATTGAGGACATTATTTAATGATGAACATGGTCATGGTGCTGGGCTGACAGTTGGACTTGATGATCTTAGAGGTCTTTTCCTGCCTTAGTGATTCTATGATTCTGTGACCTCAAGCTTCCTGGGGACAAAAATTTTCTTGGCTGTTTTCTAACTCTGAGTTGTAATAGTGGCATGTAACTTGTGAAAATTAAGAGATAATACAGAGAATTTTGTGCTTTGGTTTTGGTGGGGTTTTTTTAATATATACACAAGTGGAATATCCAACTGCAGGAAAAAAAAAAAACAACCTGAAGATGTGTTAGGGAAAATGAATGTATCCACTGATCCTGCATGTCTCTGGAATTAATGCCTCTGGGTTACCAGTTCTTCAAGCCTGGATTAGACACTAGGAAAAACTTGTGGAAGTTCAGTTCTGGATGAAAATAACACTGACAGAAACTCCTCCTACAACTCTCAGCCCTATAAGCCAAGTTTAATAAGATTTTATGGAAGGAGAGCCATCTCATATATATTATGACCTCTTCTACTTTTTAATTATGTGACTACATTTAAGAGGGAGATTCTGCTTTATGTCCTCTCTGAAGAAAGAACCCACTCCAATTCTCACAAGCCCCCCATGTGCATCTCACTATTGTCTTAGAGATACAGGTCTTGTGCTAGCAGGAGCTCTCTCTCCAGTCTTGGAATTGTCGTCTGCTTCACACAGAGCCTCTACTCTGTGTTTTTAAATTATTTTCTTCTAAACTTCAAATTTCATCAGCAGGCTAGAAGGGAAAATATGAGACTGAGTCTCTCTTGGGAGCAGAGTACACTAAAGTTGGAGTCATACACATAAAATATGGAGGTCTGACATGATGCAGTGATGTTTTTGAATACTCTTGATTTAGATGAAGCAGCCTTGGAGTCAGACCCCAGAACTCCTAACAGGTTGTGGCAGGTGTAATGCTGAGAGGTGCCAGGCATGTAATTTTCTCCAATTAAAATAATTACAAGATTGATGATCAATTACTGCACTTCTGAAAAATAACTGGGAATCCCTCACCCATGGATATTCTGAACGACTGTTTAATACTTTCTGTCAGAGATATGATAATCACTGCTCTGTGTGGAGTATCACATCCCCCAGCTCTCTCACACTCAGTTGTCTTTTGGCAGGTTGTTTCCAGCTGCATTAAAATCCCCCCACAAATGTCAACTAAATTCCCTTCTCATGCTATTTCCTAACTACTTCCAGAAAGCTGGTAAGATCATCAGATTTCCAAGGTGTAGGAATGGTAAACTGGGATAAATCCTCTTCCTCTCTAGCTTTAAATATTTGGTCTGCAACCCTGAGTTCAAGAACCAAAAACTGATTTGAGTTTTATTATATGCAAAGCCACCAGTGAACCATTTCTCTGTCACTGTCCAGCGACCTGTTGGAAACTTTACCTGATTAAAAAATTCAGATAAGGAGGCCTCATCCTCTCAGGAGGGGAAAGAAACCTCAGAAGGGCTGAGGAAAGAAGAAGCAGATTGCCTCTGCCCCGAGATCCCTCTGACTTGCTGCAAACACGGTGCTGAGCCAAAGCAAAGCTGGAGCTTTGCTGGAGCATCCTGTGACGGCACAAAAATGCAGGCGCTGTGGCTAAGTGGGAACATCAACTCCTGAGGGAACCATTCAGCATCAAAGGGGTGGGAGTTCATCAAGCAACGGCCTGGACTGCATCCAGGGCTGCAAATGAGTCCACAGCTCATGATTATCCCAAAGAAGATGAATGCAGTAATGTCGTGGGGTTGTAAAAATGGCTTTTCCAGCAGCATAGCCCTTCAGAACGTGAGACTGAGACCTGCAGGACAGGAGAGCCTGGGAGAAGGAGAAGCAAAGAGACCAGAAAAGACCCAAAGGAAGACCCTTCACCTGCAACAGCAGGGGCAGGCAGGGATGGAAGGGTGAGCAGAAACACGTCTGGGTGCCACAGAATGGGAAGAAAGTCTGTAAAGCCCTGCCAGCCTATGGAAATAGGAAGGCACATGTAGGATGTGGCTTTTATATAACACAGAAACCACTGCAGGGCTTTGCAGAAACCCTTCAGAACCTTGTGGTGGAGCAAGCATGGTCTGAATTCACTGCAAGGCTTCATCTTCAGGTGCAGCAAATGAACTGACGTCTTCATTTCCAAATTCTCTCCCTCCTCTCCCTTAGCAGCAAGGGGATGGGGAGTGGGGGCTTCAGCCACAGATATCTCACAGCCAGGGTGGCCTTTCTTCAGAGCCTTTTCATTTTAGGAAGAGGGTCTCAAGGGTTAAATGCTCGATTTGTGAATCCTGCCAAGATTTTTTGGTGTCTCAAATATACTGGTGTATTTTTAGACAGACAATTCTAAAATTACCCACTCAGCCTTCCTAAAAACAACCTGCCACGCTTCAATAGTTCCCATTGATGCAACATGAATACAAAATATATTTTAGTTCTCTACCACCAAACAGAAGGAAAATGTTTCTCCCTCTAAGCAGAGGGAGAGGAGCCTTTTCTTGAAGTGAACAAATCTCACATCTCAATCCTGCCATCCCTAAAAGGCCCTGCCTGGTGAATCATCAAGTTTGTGGGGAAAGTAGAAAAGACCCTGAAGACCTCTGCACTTGAGAATTCAGTGGAAGACACATCTTTTTTGAGTAAAACAATGCCTCAAAATCAGACATTTGTAAAGTGCTTGCTAGAGATTTTCATGATAAAATCAGGTTTTTGTTTGGGCTACCAGAGGTAAAATCCCATCTCCATGGGAGTCAGAATTTCTGAAAGATTTCCAAACCTTCGGAATTCCATCCATCATCTTGTCTTTTCTGTTTCTTGTTCAACACTTAAATATAAGGAGCTGTGCAATAACACAAAACTTTCAGCTCCCTCAAAAACAGGAACTACCAAGAAGACCTTTTTATTTTGAAGTGCTCAAATGGGTTAAATCCATGTCATTCTTCCAGTGCTGTAAAATTTTCGTTATCCTTGACTTGGCTGAGGCTTTCAGCCTTTCTCTGATGTCTTTGGGGCTCAATGCTAACTGCAAACACCACCCAAGTTCAGGCAGTGGGGCCACTGCAGTTGCCATTTGGGTAAAAAAAGATTTATGGGCTTGGGAAGACAACTAAAACACCTCCAGTATCAAGCACCTTGCTCATTCCAGATGATGCTGCAAATTTCCATGACTTTTGGGAAACTGAGCCTTGCAGGACGTGGGTTATCCTCAGCCATTTCTGTCAAACAATTCCCTGTATCAGTTTCAAAATCCCACATCTTTTGCTGTGTGAAATCAGTTGTAAAATTCTTACATGTTCCTTGGAGACACCATTCCAGCTGATTTTTGGAAACTTAAATGATTTCACTGTTAAGCTGTCATCTTGCTGAACGAAATAATAGCCACTCTTGGTTTTGTTCAGGTTTGTTGCCATAACTAAGATTCCAGAATAATTTAAAAGCATGTTTCATTTTTCTTGATGGGAGATTTCTTCTTGAATACCCAGATTCAGCTTGTCCCCCGCACTAACCACTTTCTGGTCTCCTACAGTGTTATGACAACCATACATATAGGTAAAATATTTGCTCTTTTTAAAAAGTAACAATAATTTCCACAGCCAAATGGAGCAATGCTGGTTGTGGTGGTGGAGTTCCCACCCCACATCTCCTAGTTACTTTACAAGTTCAAAGAAATTTGACCATCAGTGTGAAAACTTTGAGTAAATCACTTTTAGATGACGTTAGTTAGCCCAGCTGGATTTCTGAAAAGCTCCACAGAGACCAGGTATAGGACTATTTTTACAGTCTGAGAATACTTTACATGGAAATAAACTGACTTTTAAATCTCCGTCTCGAGGAGGCCTTGTGGGACTCTCAGTTGTTTGTGCATTCAGGATCCTACGCACTGGCTGATGAGTGAGTCATCCTGCCTGACACCTTATCTGCACAACACCCTGCAATCTGCACACTGGGGCCACAGCAGAAGGGGATTTTACTACTCCTGGCTGCCCAGGCTAAAAGCTGAAGCAGAAAATTGAGATTTTTTTTTTTTTTTACTTTCTGTGTCTTGTGAAAATCCAACATACTTTATGAAATTTCTGATTCTGATTTGCAGATAAAGCTAACAGGAAATAAACCTTCCTTGCTCTGTTGGCTCCTTTGCTCTCTCTTGCCTTTGAACTGCGCCTCATTTATTTGTGTTAATTGGTGTTACTTCCCTCCAAAAGAGAAATCTGCCTTTAAGCATTTGAAAGGCAACACAGAGTTGGTTTCACGTTCTTATCTGCACAAGAAAACTCAAGTCCAGGTCTGCATGAGCTCAAGATTCTGTGTCCAAGCGAGCAAAACAGCTCTGACATCAGACAAGAGCCGTGCAAACATCTCCACCACTTCGTATGTGCTGATTCCTGGGGTACCCAGTGCAATTTCTGGCTTGTCAATCCCCTCTGGTTTAAAATCTGCATCTTTATCCAAGTCAAACAGCCTGATCTTTACCAGACAGCAGAGCTGGGTGATAAAATGCCTGCAGTTTTCCTTTAAGTGAATCCACACCTTTTAGAAAAAACCCTCTCCCTTGGGATTTTAAAAAAAAGCAGGTGACAAAGAATCGAGAAAACTCTGGGGAAGTTGTTCCAGTCATTAATTTCTCTCACTATTAAAACATCTCTTCTTTATTTCTGGTCAGAATTTCTCCAGAAGTTCACTCTAGACTGACCTTCACCTATTATAATGTATTTTTCTCCTACATGGAAAGGCTGTATCCTCCCAGGAAGGACATTTCTGTAGAGATACAGAAATGTGACCAAGTCAACTCTTAACCTCCTTAAGAGTGAAGCTGGAGGGACAGCTTTTACAGGTCTTGATAAAAGTTGTAATCTAAAAGGCTTTTTAAAAAGCCTTTTACACTTTTTCCAGTATTTTCACTGAAATACAAATATTGGACTTGAGTAAAAACCTATCAGTTTCTCCAGTTAAGGTTGCATTCAATGTAAGAAGTTCAAGAAGCACCTGGACAGCGTTCTCAGGCAAGTGGTGTGATTTTTGGGGTTGTCCTTTGCAGGGCCAGGAGCTGGGCTCAGTGATCCTTGTGGGTGTCTTTCAGCTCAGGATATTCTGTGATCTTATGATTCTGTGCTCCAACTCATCTGAAAATCCTCTAATAGGATGTCAGAGCACTACACTGGTCATAGATGCAACAGCTTTGTGCCACTCAAGGGTTTCTCCACCCTAATCCTGGTGTGGGTGATATTGACCCCTTTAGCGCTGCACTTTCAAATCCCTGGAGGAAATTTTTCACTCAACCAGGCAAACAGAGGGAAATGCTGATGTTTACGCCCCTTTTTATTCAAAAAATGCACCACAGGAGTGGAATAAAGTCACTCAGAGGTATAATTTCTCCTGGGGAAAGGGAGGAAGGTAAATTGGGAGATGGTGCAAGCCTGATCCCACTGACTGAATTCTTGTTGTATTTAAGGGTTCAGTGACACCAGGGTTGTTGATGTTACTGCACTTTTCTGTCCTGACTTACTTATGGGAAAGTGTCTGCCCTGGAACAGCCTGGAAAGGTGATCCAGGCTGGACAAAGGAAACCTGCCCATGTTTGAACTCCACTTCAGCTGCCTAAAATCTAAAACTCTGTGATTTAAACCAGCAGAGACATTACAATGTTATTTCTTCACCTTGCTCATCGTGTTGTGGTACTACAAGATGACCTGACACAGGGATTTGGACACAGAATCAGTCACCCAGAGGGGTTTTCACCTTGGCTATTGCATTAGTTTTGTAGTCCCTCTTCATTTTGGGTCTAATCTCCTAGATTGTTTTAATTCAAGGAACAGAAACCCATCAGATACATCCATAATGAACTGTTTCCACTTTCCATTCTTGACAGCCCAGTTCAGTCTGGAAATGTCTATGAAATGGTTTGCTAAAATCAGGAGCCTGGTATGGTCAAAACCTTCTATTTCACTTCTCTATTGCATTGTCTGTCTAGACAGGATCTATTTATACTTGGCTGTACCCCTAATTCAGACAAATAAGTTCATTTTGGTAGAAGCCAAGCCAGAAATGGCACAGACCTTGCCATCTCTGATCTTTAAACCTGAACCATCTCACTGTGTACCTACCAAAGCTCCTGCAAATGAGGGATTTCCAAGCAAGGACAGATGGGACACGAGTAGGAGGGGATTTAAAGTCACACAGCACATCTTCTGCGTGCAAGATCACAGGCACAATCTGATCTGGGTGTAATTAGTCTGTGGAGGCCCCCAGAAACCCCTCTCTTTCCTCCTCTCCAGACTCCCACCACTGTTTTTCATCCTCTGATCAGTGCTATCTTCAAAGGAAGATAAAAACCTATAAAAAGTCACACCTACTTGCAATATCCTGCATCATGGGCTGAAGTTATTTTCAAACCCATACGATGGGTTGGCAAAAGCCTGGGTTGCATCTGTCTTAATGAGCTGCTAATATTCTTTGCCCTGATGAAAGGCCAATGCTTTCTTAGAGGGAAGCTATATCCATTTTCTTTTCTACTATCTTGACATAGTGTGTCACCTCTAATCCCTCTGGGCCAGCCCCCCCAAAATGAAGATCAAGACCTGAGAAAAACAAATTACTTTCTCACTGGAAACGAAAGGATCACAGGATGACTTCAGTAAATTTTATGATGTATCTGAGAACAGGAATTAGGGGAGGGCATCCCTGGATTAGGATTAGGATGCATCACTGGCTCTAAGATGAGCTCACTGGTGACATTCACACTGCACAGATAAATCGATTATGTCCACTTGTACCAGAGCTCTTTCTGTTTAATTGAACAGAAAATGTTTCTGCAGGGTCTCTTCCCACTCCAGGCATTCCTTGATCCCATGAACCATCCAGGTGCAATCTGGAGGGGGCTGCAAAACGCCTCTCTTCCAGTAAATGTACACTTGGAGGAGGTTTCCCAGTTAAATCATGCTGGGTTATGAGGGAAAGTTGCTGAGAGCAAGACTAATAAATCACAGGTAGGAAGAGACTGAAAGGAACTCCTGCTCAGCATTCTCTATCCATAAATCTGGACACATTAACAAGTTGCTTTTTGATTTATTCTTTTTTTTTTCCTCCTGGCTGTTTTTCTCCTAAAGTGTCCTCATTCTTCCACTTTCACCAGAACTAGCTGTTCATCAGAGAGAGAGTGCAGTTCCCAATGAAGGGATTGAAAAATAAATTGATTTTTTTGTTGTTGTTAGCTCTGTCAAGGATTCTCAGGGCACACTTCTCTTTCTGTTCTTTTCAGTGGCTGATGTCCCACTCCAATGGATGGAGAAGATCACAAAAGTGTCCCAGTTTATTTTTATCCGTTGTCCTGGACACTGGTTTTGGAGTTTTGGAGATAGAAATTAAAAATTCAAGATTAAGGAAGACATTCCCAGGGAGGTGAGAGCTCCAAAACCCAAAACACTGCTTGCATAAAGGGTCGAGTGCCTTGCTCTTGGATATGTTTGAAGGAGAGGGAATGTGGCTCATGCTCTTGGCTCCAGTCAGCACTGCCACCCTCTAAACGTGATGTGATCACACCCTTGGGACAGCACAGGCAGCAAGAGCTGCTCTGAATCCCAGGATTATTCAATCTTGATGTGGTTTTGTGGAGTTCCTCCATCACATCTCCAGCTATGCTGAGAAGCAGAATCTAAATTGTTGAAGGTTTTCTGAGGTAAGAAAAGGCCTCTGCAGCCTCTTCATTGCCTCAACAAAGGCAAAGTTTATCCATGTAGTTTTGGGAGCCAGGGGCTTTGTCTTTGGTGTCTGCAGCGCTCAGTTGTGACAATCAGTGACACCTTTGATGCAGTCCTTGCTCAACCCCACAGGACTGGGTAAATGCAAGAATAAATGACATTTGAGGGCTGGTCATGCCCATCGTTAGCAGGACCCTGTCAGTGCCAGGGATGGATGAATTTGCAGGAAGCCCTGGGGACATGAAAGAACAGCTTGCACAGAGCAGGTCTTGTGCCAAGTTTCCCTTTTGACAAATTCTTCATGTTGGGAAGGTCTAAGGACGCCAATTAAATTTCTTGCGCTAAGAAAAGCCATTAAACATTTGGACACTGAAAGGTTCAAATTGAGCTAGTTGGAGCTCCCAAAGTTCATCTTTCCCATTCTTCTGGGGAAAAAAAAAGAAAAACTGTCAGACAATATACCAAGTTCTGAGCCATTGTTTGCCACACATAATGAAAACACCTGAAACTGGAGGGAAATAAGAAAAAAAAAGTCTAATTGCTCAATATGGAGCTCCTGTCCCATCACATCCTTGTTTAACTGCTTCTGTATCCCTTGCCATGCAAAGTTATTCCACAAAAAAAAGGAATTTCCACCTTTTCAAGTGGAAAATTCTTGATGGGACAGGGCCAGGAAGACCCACTAAGTGAGCTCAGACTGTCAGGAAAGGTGTTTTTGCTTGAGATTAGTGAAAGATCTTTTTTTTTCTTTTTTCTTGTCTAATGACTGCCCTGTGAGCTTTCAAAAATTACACAGAAATCCTCATTCTCAGTTTGAAAAATAGCAGCTGATTTTGTCACTTCCAACAAATAGTAAGGAGAATATAAGGAGAGCAATGAGCTTGAAAAAGTGCGCAACTTACTATGCACAGGAGTTCTGCTTTTATTTCTTTAGTGTCTTCTGCTAATGAACCTTTTCCTTCCCATGCTGCAGCTGCTGGGGATCTTCTAGACAGATTTGAGGCACTGGAGTTTGGGGATAAAGGATAAGTCCCCAGGTGGGGGTCAGTCTTTTCCTCCAGATAACAAGCGATAAAACAAGAGGAAGCAACCTCAAGCTGTGCCACAGAAGGATTAGGTTGGATATTAGGGACAATTTCTTCACAGAAAGGGTTGTCAAAGATCAGAACAGGGTGCCCAGGGCAGTGCTGGAGTCCCCATCCCTGGAGGGATTTAAAAGCCATGTGGATGAGGCTCTTGGGGACATGGGGCAGTGGTGGCCTTGGCAGAGCTGGGGGAATGGTTGGACTGGATGATCTTAGAGGGTTTTTCCAACCTAAACAATTCCATGATTCTATAACATCATAGAAGAGGGTGTTTCTAAAAAGGTTTCCAGCTGCCCAAGATGGAATTCCTGCAGCAAGCCTGCTGCTCCCACTCTTGTGCTTTTCTTTTTTCTTTGTAAGTATTTCACCCAGACCCTACAAGCATTTTTGGCTTGTTAGCCAAAACAGATCCCTGCCAGAGGCATTCAGTCATCCCACCCTGCAAACCTGGATACTGCTGGCAGGTTCCCAGGGCTGCCTCTGCAGGACATTCCACAAAGGCCAGGAGTCAGCTCTCCAAACCCCACCAGACCTCTTTAACCTGTTTTTTTGGGAGGCAAGGATGTGACTGTCGATCTTTTTTGGGGTGAATGTCCCGGAAGAGCATTCATAAAGCTGGTAAAGCATGAAGGAATGAGTTTTTTATTGCTGATCCCTGTCCAGCCCAGTTATGGCTCTTCGTAGCCCCTGTGCTCATGCAGAAGTTTTTATTAATGATCTTTCCTGCACCATCATGAAAGCAATCATCAATAACAACATTATCCAACGTGCATTCTCATGCAGCTTGTGCACCCCCATGAAAGAGTTTGGAGACCCTCCAAGAGGACTTCCTCTGGGAGCTGGCTGTGCAGCCGAGCAGCTTTCACTGCTATGAAACATTTCCTGATCCACTCTGTGTTTATTCCCTGGGGAACCACTTCACCATTTCCTGTCCCCCTGGTATCGACCTCCTTCAGACCTATCCCTGGCCATTTGGTGACATGCCTGGGCCTTGGCAGATTTGGAAGGATGGCTCACAAATTCATATTTAGATCATTAAGCTTTTCCTTAGTTCTGGTGTTGTGATGAAGGTTCCTGCTGGTGGATGCAATCACGTGTCCAAGCAGCAAATTCGGTGTTGCTGAGCTGTGTATTTGTCTCCTCACAAAAACAGGGTCTTGTGGCTGTATTTTCCCCTCTGGTGGAATACCATCAGAGGCAGAAAAGAGAGGCAGAGAGACCCTATAGGCTATTAAAAATATAAGGGGTCATGAAATAAACTTCTTCATCCCCACCCCACAGCTCCATGCAGTCTGCACTGAGGCTCCAGAGGAGGATTTATTTTCAATAATGACATGGGGATGAAGTGTGAAAGGGTGGGATTGTGGGGTATCATTTAAGAAGAAAATGAACATGAAAAAGCAGAGCAGCGGTGCCTCTGCCCTGACTGGGGAGCAGAACTCCAGATTCCTGGTGGAAATGAGTCATTTCTTCTGCCTTCCATCCACGACACATGAAGGGCAGCACAATCACAGAACCACAGAATATTCACAATGATCATCCAGTCCAAATCCTGGCCCTTCACAGGACTACCCTAAAAATCCCACCCTGTGCCTGACAGTGTTGTCCCAATGCTCTTTCAACTCTGGCAGGGTTGGCCTGACGAAAATACCAAAATAATGAAGAATAAGATATTCCAAGAAATAACCAAAGCAAAACAAAAAGTGTGAGAAAGACCTGTTGCCATGGTAACAACGTGCATCAAACTGATGCCAAACATTCTGCAAAATAATCTCCCAGAGTTGTAAAATGCAGTGATGAAGGAGGCGACAAAAGGAGGCTGTCAGTGTTTTATTTATAATATTTTTTTAACTACCTGCTCGCCTGCGTGGTGTGCGTATATCACACCCACACTCCCACCCACAGCACACAGCTGTCTCTCAGAACTCTCTTAGATCTGCTCCAGAAATTCAGGTGGTGATGGGGGAGGAAGGAGAAGAAAATTAAAATAAAATAGTATTCAGATTTCGCAAGAAAAAGGTAACTGCATCTTTTTAGTACCAGGTAGGTGCGAGTTGAAGGGGGCAGATTTGGTTCTCATGAAGATTCCCAGATCCTTTCCTGACACACTTCTTCCCAGTTGAATGGCCCCAGCACAAACTGATGCCTGGGGTGCACGAGGCTGGTCCTCTTCAGCTGCAGGAGTGTTCAGTGAGGTGGCAGAACAGAACAACTGATTTTCCTTCACCCCCTCCATATTGCAAAGGGAGAAACACAAGCTGGTGATGCCTCTCTGTGCTTGTAGACATGGTGAGCACAGCGAGATGCTCCAAGGACAGAGCCAAGGCCTGTAAATTCCTTACATTCATATTTCTGTAGCCGCCAGAGGAAGCATCTGGGTCCCCTGATGGGATCTTGGAAAACCAAGAAGAGCTACCATGATTTGCAGCAAAGCAAGCAGAAGAGAGAGAGGCATCATCCCTGAGGGCTGGAGTGGGTTTGGAAGCAGCAGCTTTAGCAAGCAGCAATTATTTTTCTGTACAAAAGAAGAAAGTTGTTTTCCCATTTGGCCCACACCAACGTCTGTCTGGAACTGTTTGAACTTCTACAGAAATGCAAACACATATATCCTGCTCGACACAGAGTTCCTCTGATATTCCCTTCCCAATTTTCTGAGAGCACTTCCAGAGTTCATTAATGCAGACGCTCAGCTCCGAGGAGCAGTGGCCTCACTATCCCAAGAGTGTTATCCTACTTCTGCCACATCCTGTTGTTCCACCTTTGCTCTGCTCCCAGACGTGTCTCTCCTTGTTCATACACCCGCTCTGCTGCCTTGTTCCCCTCTGGAATCTCATCCTGTGGATCCTGCTAAACCTGACCCGCTCAGAATCATGGAAGCACGGAATCACTGAGGTGGGAAAAGACCTCTAAGGTCATCAAGTCCAGGTGTCAGCCACCATGCTTCCCAAAGAAGATTGTCCTCCAGCGCCACATCCACATGATTTTGGAACCCTTCCAGAGATGGTTCACTGGGCACTTCCTCAGACTGGCCATGGTTCATCTTCTCCCACCCCTGTCCTTACATGGGCAATTCCTCTTCCAGCCTTCATCCCACGAACAACTCCCTGACAATATCCCAGTTCTCCCCAAACACAACCTCTTAAGAGGCCTCCACAAAGGCCAAATACCAAAATTACACCACAAACCCGTACAAGAAAATACAGGTGGATGGTGCTCAAAATCCATGAAAACAAGGACCAAAAAAGTATAGCTTCTGTAAATCTGATCAGCTTTTTATTCCAGGTGATTTTTTTGGTCCTTTCCATGGAACATGCAGGGGGAGAACTTCAAAGTATGTGACACCTCCTTGATGACCTCAACGAATTTGGTGGGCATAAACCTGAAATAAAACACTGAATGTAATTATTCAGATGGATCTTTACTGATGAAACAGGGCTTTGTTCTACACAAAACTGAATGCCTTTTTTATTATGCCTTTATTCTCTGTTTCAGTTGATCAAATTTTGCCACAGGATAAAAGTAAGTCTATTTTGGATTTCTATTCAGGAGTAAACCAATTTTGTGCAATCAGAACTGTTTACAGGAAGCACCTGATTTCAGTGAATTGCCTGTTTCTAAAACAGAAAATCTGTGAGAAAACATGAGGAAAACCGTGATATTACACATTCTATCTTTGACACTTCCACCAGAAAAATTGATGTTTTCTAGTATGAAACAAACTTTCACGATGAAACTGCTGCTGCTTCACACAAGTATCTACTTTTAAAGGTTGAAACAAGTATAAACAGAGCCACCTTTCCTCCTCTTTTGCACCTGATCTGTGATTTGTAAAGTCAATTTACAGCTTTGAACTCTAAGCAGAGCAGCACCAGTAAATCCCCAACACACCCAGTGAACACCCACCTCTGCTAACAACTTTTCTCCAAAATGAAAATAAAACTCACAGGACGCTGTGATTTTTTTTGTTCTTCTATCTAGATTTTAGGATTTAACTGGATTGAGGGGCTTTTTTGTTTTATTGTCTGGAGTTCCTAACCCTGGGGCAGCTGCATTTCTGCACTGTTTGCAGCTTACAAAATACTTTGGGGTCCTTCAAGGTAGCCCAGACTCCTGATCCCAGGTGGTGGTCTGGAGTTCTGACAGATCCAGGATGGGGAGCTTGAGGGAATTTTAATCTTCTGATGAGGTGCTCCAACATGTAGGATAAGTGGTCTCGATTCTTTCCAGATAACTTCTAGATACCTTCATTTTCTGAGCTGAAAATGAACATTTTCCTCAAGCTGGGCTTTATGCTGTGTTTTCATCATCCTTCTACTGAACTCCACATGAGGCAAAAAGGACAGAGACCATTACACCTTCTAATATTCAATATAAATTTACTGGGAAACAGGGAAGATCAAAGAGTATCAGTGTCCCCCCTGCTTGTATCTGCTGCATTCTTGTATCTCCTGGAAATTCTGGAGCAACCAGCCCTGAACATTTCAATGCCTGGAATTACAGAGAGGATGGGTGGAGCTTTCTTGTTTGGTTTGTTTATGTTTTGTTGGGTTTTTTTTGGAAACAAGCTGAAGGGATGAGCTGTTATTTAAAGCTGGCCCTGTGCCAGGCTGCAATTTCAGAACCCCAAGCAGCCTGGAGGCTAATCTTGGGAGAGAGTAAATCTTGTGCTTCCACTTAAATTAATGAGCATGAGAGATGTTGCTTGGCTTTTTGGCTTCCACAGGGAAAAGAAAGGAATACAAAAGCCAGGTTGCTTTAGTCTGGGTTGCTCCACAGTTACAGTGGGGCTGAAGCCTTTCCTTTCCTCCTCTGCCACTGTTCATACACCACTGCTTCAGAAACAGCACAGCCCCAAGGAATGAGATGGGTCTCCATGAAGGAGAGCTTTAAAAGTGAAATTTCAAGTGATTCCAAGAGGAAACAAGAAGACTTTTAAAACTCCAGTGATGTCATGGGCTGTTTTTTGGATTTTGAAGGCCCAAGACTGTTTGGTGAAGAGCCCAGAAAGGAGAAAGTCTAGAGGTGGAATTTAAGCCCTTCAGACACAGACCTCTTGTTCTATCCAGTGTTCATGTCCAACCTTGAACCTGCAGCACTGGCACTGACATTTGGGCAGCTCTACTGCCTAACAGAGCTTTTCTTGCCCCTCATCCTGGAATTTGATGAAGTCAAGCCACAGGGAAAACTCCCTGTGGGTCTGACATAGCACTTGCCATGTGTCATCCAACAAATTTTCAAGAAGGAATGTGATAAATTAATTGTGTGGATGGAGAAACACCAGTTAGGGATGGGGGGCTTTACAAGCTGTAGCACAGACATCATCTGTGGCTGTGGTCAGCACAGGGTGTCTGCCTTTTACCTCTTTATAAACCTACAGGTGTGGATTTACTGTGGAAATTAAGCTTATTTTAGCCCACTGTCCAGCTGCTTCTCCTGATGTTCCTCCAGATACTCCTGCTCTGTTTTGCTTCAGCAACCTGATAGGAGCCTGCAGAAGAAACAAACTGGATTTGGGGTTGAAATAATCTGGAAGTGACCTAACAAGCACCTCGTGTATCATAAATAAATCCTAAAAGTACAGGACTTTTCTTCTAAATAGATATTTTGTCTCCTCTCTCTACTGCTTCACACTTCCCTGGTATTAAAGAGCAGTGACCATGGATAGGAAGAGCCTTTTTCCAGAACTGACAGATGGCCGTGATGATTTTTGTTGTAAATTATTGAACCTGAAAGTGAAATAAGATAATAAACCCATGCCTGGATTCCCAGAGTGACATGTGAAATTGGCATTGCAAGGGAGTGACCTGCTGGATGGAGTAACGCTTACAAAAATTTCCTTGGGGTCTTCATTTTGATGAATGTATCTAATTAAAGACTTTGGGTACGCAAAAAGATCGTCAGTTGGACTAAAAATACTCCATGAACAAAGAGCTATAGGAAATAATGGGGGTTTGTCTTTCCCTTTGTTTACTCCAGGAGAAATTGGAAGCCTTCCATGTGTTTGGGTTGGTGTAAGTGTCAGTGGAAGCAGAGAACCACTCGACTCACCAGCGGTTTCCAGCTGCACTCCCTGGGCCTCTGGTGGGTGTGGGAAAGATCCTTGCCCATTGTTAGTCAGCTGAAATTCATAACACAGATGCCTCTAACTCCACTAATGCAATTTTACAGCTGCCAAGCTGAAGAGAGGGTTGGAAATCACAAGGCCCAGAGGCTCAGCTGGTGCAGGCTGATCACGCTCCACCCCGACGTCAGCAGGCTTGGCTGTGTCTCCTTGGCTGGAGCAGGGCAGATCTCATCGTTTGCCTTCGTGAAGTCCTTTGTACTCCATCCAGTACAACCTGTTTGGTCCAGGGGCCACCTGTGCCAAGCAGACGAGACTCTGCTGCACAGCCAAGGAGCATCTGAGGTCAGTGCAACCACAGCAAGGGTCAATCAATCAGGTGATGGAGTTCCCAGTCCTGATTCTCACAGTACCAGTGCATTCCATACCTTTGTGCACATCTCAGTGGTCACATATCCAAAGGGTTGGAAAAAGGTGGCACAAAGCCAGAGGCTCTGCCTTTTTTCAGTCAAAATTTCTGTGAGAGAGGGAATGTGGAGGATGTTTGAGAATTTCTGCCTTAGGCTGCCCTGGAACACAAAGTGAACAAATGAACAACCCGGTTCTGAAGCAGCCAGATTACAGTGCCTCCAACACATTGTGCCATTGCTTCTGCCACGGGGTTTTCCACAGTGGAAAAGTGGATTTTAGTGAAATAATGCTTTGGGAAAGCTTTAGATTTCCAGGAAATTTCTTTCAGGTAAAGAAAATCCCTTCTTGGGGATGTTCTACAGAGCCTGCTATAGAATATTTTGTTTACTGCTGTAGGCAGTTAACAAACACAGGTAGTGGTGTCTATGTTGCTTGTGGAAGATAATTACTCCTCAAAATGGGGAATTTGGAAGGATTGGTGTGCTCTGAATCAACATCTGCAGCCCTTTACTCCCCCTCCCTTGGCCAAAGGAAGCTGGTCTCCTAATTACGAGCCAAGCATGAAGCAACCAGCAGGTATTGAGATGGCACAAAATAAAACATGATCTCCAGCTCTGTGCATCTCTGGTGCCATCCTATAAAATACAAAGCAATAAAAAATAAAATAAAGCATCCAAGCACAACCTTTTGAAGAGAGACAAAGTTGTAGCCCAAGTGCACCCCATCTTCCAAGCAGACACACCAGAAACCCTTCCAAACTGGCTACTGCCCCAAGGAGATGTGGGAATGACACAGGGTAACTGAAGCTTTGGCACCTAATTGAACCAAAAGGGTTTTCCAGCCCTGGCACAGATGTCCAGGGCCGTGGTGGAGTCCCCACTGGAAGGGTTTAAAGGCTTTGTACATGTGGCACTTGGGGACGTGGCTCAGTGGTGGCTTTGGCAGTGCTGAGTTAATGGTTGGACTCAATGCTTTTAGAGGGATTTTCCAACCTGAGTGAGTCTCTGATGCTCTGCAAAGGCCCATGGAGGCCTCTCAGAAACCTCCTCAGTTTTGAAGCTTTCCATTTTCAGCACAACATTTGTGTGTCAGAGAAAGCATCCACACCATAAAATCTGGATCCATCACTTGGTGCTGGATCCTCTGAAAGGGAACTGACACATTTGTGTCCAGACTGAGCAGAAAATGCCATGCTGTCAGAAAAAAACCAACCAAAACCAACAACAACCAAATAAACAAACAAACAAAAAACAAAACCAAAAAAAAAAAAACAAAACAACAAACCACCAAGTTCCAGACAGCAATTCCTTTTACAAGCAAAGCTTTGGTGCATGCTAAACAAAAACTACAATTTGTGGGTGGGAAAAGTTAACTTTGTTTTGGTTTTGGCTTAAAAAAGGATATAAAGCAGCACAGAGCAAGAAGAGCCAGTAGGAAAGGAAGGCAGGGTAAACCTCTCTGTGCCAAGGAGCAAAGGGGTTTCTGAGAGGGGATACTGAGATACATTGAGCAGGAAAAGGAAAGCTTTGTGTTTCCCCCTTCTTGGCACAACCTCACTGAGTCACCCAACACAGAACTGTCACTCTGAGTCTTGCTGTCTTTAGGGAAATGTTAAAAGAAAAGGTAGGAGTGGGAAATTGGCTTTATTCCGGTTCTGGGGAGGTTCTCACTCACACACAGCCTCAGCTTCTGAATCCATACCAATGGCACAACACGACCAGACAATGACTCAAACTGTGTCAAGCTCTCATCCTACAAGCCTCCAGAACAATCCATCAGGAAGGACTGTGCTGTAAATAACTTTCAGTCTACCTTTCAGAAAGCAAGGAAGATTGGACATGCAGCAAGTCAGCAGAACAACCAGGATGATTTGATGATTTCCTCCCTGATTGATGCCCCATGCCATGGGGACCTCAATCCATCAACCTCAGTTTCTCTTCTCAGGGTGGACAACCCATCCCCAGCAGATGGGAACAGTGGCACCAACCAGATACAACAGGAGTAGCCTCTGGTTTTGATTTTCATTCCAAGCTGGTGCCACCATATAAACACTGAGATCTACACTCAGATTTAATTACTGCTAATCAAGTGAGACACTGTCTAATAAGTCCACCTTGCCAGATGCTTATGTAAAAGCAGGGTTTGCAAGCCCTGATGTCAGCCAGATGTTTTCTGCCATGCATTAAAGAAAGCAAAGAGTAAAATACTTCTCCATCTACTGGAAGTGCGTGTTTTGTCCACACCTGTTAAAAAGATTAATGATCAGGATCATTAATGAGCCCTCTTGAACTTGGTTTGTGACAGCTCAGATAGGAAAATAACAAACATTCCTTTTTTTCCCAAATATGTAACAAACTAAAAGAAAAAAATATAATGTTGAGTGATTAGTAGTAAAACTAATCAGCATAAAAAGGGAGATCTGGATAAAAGTGAAATTTAACCTCAGAAGGGGTCTTGTAACAATCAAAAGTTTTACTTCAAGGGTCTCCAGGTTAATCTGTATTTTGATGTTTTCAGCATTGTCATTCAGAAAATGAGAACGTAGGGCATAAACTGGGGGTATAGAAGTAGGGCAGGGGTATAAACACTCCTCCAGCTGGGAAAAAAGTGGGAAAATTTGCATAACAATTCACTTTTCCAGACACACTGCTCAGCCACTCAGCCAGGGCATCAGTCACCCATGCTTGGACTTCTGTACTTCTTTCACTTCCACCCTTTGTCACTGAGCCTTTCCCAGCAAATAAAAATGTTCCTGTGGGCCTCCTGGTGTCCCAGAGCTGACCCATCCTCCAAGGGCATTGCCCCATGCTGTTAAACTATCCTCAAGTTCCTCTGGGCAGTGACTGCCTGTAGATCTCAGTCACATGAAGATGAAGTGAGGGAGAACTCTTGAGGAGAAACAGCTCCTAGTTATTTAAATTTTCACATGATTTGTCATTTTTGGCTCGTGCAACTCTTGCCCATTCAGCTGTGTGGTCTCTGAGTCTTCATTCACCCTCTTGAGCTGTTCTAAGTGGAAGGAGCTCATGTCAAAGATTAAATTACATCTTTTTTCTTTTTTCAAATGGCCCAGGGCAAACAGGCTCAGCAGTACAGACACCTCCCACCCCTGTGTTTGGACACAGAGGAAAGCAAAGTTTTCTGGAGTGAAGCCCAAGTTAGTGGAGAAAGATCTGGAGAGAATCAATAGTAACTTCAGGAAGACAGACCAGAAGCTGGAGGCAGGTTGTAAATGTGAGGCTAAATTAGGAGCTGGCTGTGGTTTTATGACCAAAGGAGAGAAAATCTGTCTCTCATTTTGCTGCATCTGCCTGGCTCTTTTTTCAGGGGCCCTTTCATGCTCTTGTCAGAAGGCACCCCTGAGGTTACAGGGTGATGTAGCCATCAGGAACAGGTACAGCTCTGTCCTGAGGGGAGGAAGAAGAGCTTCTCACCAAGAAGAAGACAGAAAACATTAAAAGAGAAGCATTCCCTGTCTCTCCTTCCACAGTCAGTAAATCCATGTTTCCCTTCAGTGAGCCAAGTGAGTATTTTGTCAAAGCCACCAGTTCCTAGGTTTTAATTTGCCATGGGAGGCTGTGTCAGATGACAAAGGAAAGCAGGATAACCCTGGCAGAGAGACCAGCACCAAAGCAGTGCTGCACTGACAGAAAGCAGAGCTGCCCAGCCTGTGCCAGCAGGAATTGCTGTTGGAATAGGTTGTTTGTAGCAGTTTGACACAACACTCGAGACAACACAAATCTTTGTTCTCCATATTCCCAGCACTGCGTTCAATTGAGTTTCTTTTAATGAGATAAAAGACAGCCCTGGGCTTGAGTCAGCTGGGAGCAGAGCAGAAATGCCTGTCTCGAATCCTCAACATGCTGCTGAGTGCTGAGACAAAGCTGAGTAATCCTGGAAAATAAGGATGTGGGATTGGGGGTACTTAGGTCTGTTCCAGACCCAGCAGGTGAGTCTGGTGAGAATATGTGAGTTACTCACCCTTGATTGCTTTAGCATCCATGGAAAGCTGTCCAGACACAATAGAGGGTGATGCATCACCTCCTAAACTGGGTTTTCATCAGTGTATCAGGAGAATTCTCCCCTGGAGGCACCAGCTTCTCCCTTTTCCCTCTAATGGAAGGTCACAGAAACGAGCTTAGGGTGAGGCAACTCATTTTAGATTTCTAAAAGTTAAGGGAGAGGAGTAACCCCTGTAACCTCTCCTTGGTGCCGTGTCTGTGGAACAAGAATAACAGAAAATGAGAATAATGGAAAATGAGAATAATGACTCTGCAGCTCAGGGAAGCTTCAGCAGTGAGTGGTTGAAGGCACTAAGGAAGCCTGAGTTGAGCTGGAGTGGGAAAAGGAGGCAGCCCTGCTCTTGGCCAGTCATGCCATGCTTCAGCTGCCCTCAAATTGGAAAAGAATAGATTTAAATGGGATATTGGGTAGGAATTCTTCCCTGTGAGGGTGGGGAGGCCCTGGCACAGGGTGCCCAGAGAAGCTGTGGCTGCCCCTGAATCCCTGGAAGTGCCCAAGGCCAGGTTGGATGGGGCTTGGAGCACCCTGGGCTAGGGAAGGTGTCCCTGCCATGGCAGGGGGTAGAATGAGATGAGCTTTGAGGTCCATTCCAGCCCAAAACACTCAATGAATCTCTGATTTTCTGCCCACAACAACCTGCAATGTGATTTCACTGCCTTGTTCCCTTGGAAGATGCAGCTGTGAGTTTTCTGGTTTACAGTGTTTGTTGTTTATGCTGTTGTCAGTACAGAGAGCAGGAATGGTGTGGATGAAGCCCAAGGGAACCCTTTGCTAATATCCTCCCCTGAAATGACGGGAAGGTCAGAGCCCCATTCCTGCATCTGCCAGAGCCACCCCCCTTTCCCATCCCTCCCCCTGCTCTGGGGACAGGCACAGCACCACTGCCAGAGTCAAGCTTGTCCCAGGGTTCATCAAAATGCTTCTGAAGGAGTTTGCTGCTGCAAGAAGTCAGATTGCACAAACAGGCAGATGTTTGCAAGCAAATGTCCCAAGGAAGATTGAAATCCCAAGGCACTTTTTTTCTCGCAGCTCACATCTCAAGTGCTGTCGGGATGCTCTGATCACTCACGAGAGACAAAAAATACAGAAAGGAGCAGCAGAGACAATAAGAGGTGGAAATTTCCAAATGGTCCCTTCAGTCGTGATGAGAGATGGGGTTTGTCTACAGGGTGGTGATGTCCTCAGTGCTCTGAAATCCCACTGGAGACTGGGGCCTTGGTATCTATGGAGGCAAGGAAAGCCTGCTCCTAATCTGATAGAATAGATAAAATATTGTCCACCAGAGAAAAAAAAGGGCCTGGCTGCACTCCTGCACTTGATTTGTGTCAGACAACTCACTTCTGCCATCCAAAGTGGCTACAGCCTGTTGAGTCCCTCCTGAATTTCCCATTTTACTCCCACATCCCTGTTCAATCAACAGCTTGCTTTTCTCTGCTCAAAGGGAGTCCTAGGACACATTTCAATACATTTATACTGAGCCATCTCTCCCTTGTAACCTCCCATGCAAAGAATCATCTGTCAATGTCATCTGTCATCTCTGTAATCCAACAGGCATTTCCTGACATCCAGGAAACCAAGGCTGGAATAAGTGGCTAAGGGCTTCTTCTAAAGGTCTGTAAGATCCTTGCAAAGGCACAGCTCTCCTCTCCCCTCACCCACAGAAGTGGGATGACTTCTGTAGCTCCTATTAGACAGATCAGCTGCAGGCAGATATGGATTTCCCTCAGTGCCGTGTTCAATCCTCCCCTTCTCCTGGGAAATTATTCAGGTTTGTGCATGAGTACATAATCTTTCCTATATTGTAGCATGCAAAACTGCAACAATACTGTGTCAGGGAAGGTTTAGATTGGATATCAGGGAAAGGTTCTTCCCCCAGAGGGTGCTGGCACTGCCCAGGCTCCCCAGGGATGGGCACAGCCCCGAGGCTGCCAGAGCTCCAGGAGCGTTTGGACAGCACGGCCAGGGATAGGGTGGGGTTGTTGGGGGGTCTGTGAAGGGCCAGGAGCTGGATTTGATGATCCTTGTGGATCCCTTCCAGTTCAGGATATTCCATAATTCCGTGACCTTTCTTCTGCAGAAGTTCTTCACGTCTGTCCTTTCCTCAGGTTTCATAGTTCTTCAACTCCTGTGCAGTTCTTTCCTGTGCCTGGTGCTCCCATCCCTCCAGCAGAATTTTTCTCATGGCTCCAGACAGAAGAAATTGCAAGAATCATTCCCCCAGCCTCTGAGGGGACTGGCAAAAATTGCATCCAACAAAGATGGCTTCATAAGCAAGGTCAGGGAACAGCTGTGCCCAGCGAGCTGGCCCTAGCATGGGGATGGATTTATTCCAGCAGATGTGAGCTGGGAGCTCAGCTGTGTGTGGTCATTGCTGTGTGAGACCCTGCTGGGTCACCCTTGGTGTGTTCAGTCACCCCATGATCTCATCCCTCCAAGCCACTACCTAAACAACACCAGCTTTCATTTCGTTTCATAGAACACAACTCATTGACGTCACCGGGCTGCTCGCTGGCTGAGGGATCAGCTCCCTGGGAATTCTGGAAGGGACCCTGGACTGCAGCCCTCGGCCTGGCTCCCTACCTGTTGTCTTTCCAAACAAGCCTGGGATAGGCAACCCAGCCAAGCCATCAAGTGTCCAGTTACTGGAGTGAGACTGTCTGGAGCCTCACATGAAATATGCTTGGGAGGAGTCTGAAGCTCAAAGCCAAGGCTGGACAGGGAATTAAAAGGTCCTATTTTGGGTGCTCTTGCTGAACATTCCACTTGAAGGAATTTCCTCCTTTTAAGAGGGAACATGAAATGGTCAGACACCATTAAAGTGACAATTTTATATTTTGATTTTGTGTGCCGTCTAAATACAACCAGAAATCTGCAGGGCAGGGCGTGAGGAATGTCCTGAGGACAGCTCTGGGAAGACTCTCAACCACATCATCCTTGGGCGTTTTTTAGCTTGGGAAAACAGCGTCTCACATCCTTGATAGGTTGGGATGGAGCTTTTTGGTTTTATTTTTGTACCTCTTTTTAGAACTTCCTTACAGGGTTTTAAACGAGGTGAGGGAAGGGAAGGGAAGGGAAGGGAAGGGAAGGGAAGGGAAGGGAAGGGAAGGTGCGGGAAGGGAAGGGAAGGGAAGGGAAGGGAAGGGAAGGAAGGGAAGGGAAGGGAAGGGAAGGGAAGGGAAGGGAAGGGAAGGGAAGGGAAGGGAAGGGAAGGGAAGGGAAGGGAAGGGAAGGGAAGGGAAGGGAAGGGAAGGGAAGGGAAGGGAAGGGAAGGGAAGGGAAGGGAAGGGAAGGGAAGGGAAGGGAAGGGAAGGGAAGGGAAGGGAAGGGAAGGGAAGGGAAGGGAAGGGAAGGGAAGGGAAGGGAAGGGAAGGGAAGGGAAGGGAAGGGAAGGGAAGGGATAATCAGTCTTTTCTGACTGTGTGTTTTAGATTTCACACAGCAGCTTCCAGCAGCATCACACCAGAGTAGCTAAGTAACCATGAGACATTTGCAAAGACCTTGATATTTCATCATTTATAATAAAAAAACAGAGCCAGACTAGTCTGAGAGCCTCCTGCCCCAAAACAGTTTAGGTTTATGCTTTCCCTGGTATTACATGGAAGACTCAGTCTTCCATAGACTGAAGATGTGTGGAGAAACATTAAAAATTAGACTGCTTGATCAATAATATCATGTTTTCTGGCTCTGGTTTATTAGTGAAGATGCAGCAGTAGGTTCATGCAAGACTTTCTGAGTTTTTCTAAAAAACCTTTTAAAAAAATCAGCTCTTTTTGTCAATAAACTGGCTTCTAAATTGAAGTTTGAGTTACAAACTCAGTCATCAGCTGAGCACAGACGGTATCCCTAAGCCTCTGCTTTCCCAGCCCACACCAGCAAAGGTAAGGCACTGGCACTTATCTCTTTTCCTTTGTTTCTGTAGATCTCAGGGTTTTGATACCGCAGAGCACAGCAGGGCAATACAAACAGCACCACATGAAGGTCCCATGTCCTGCCAAATCACCCTACACAAGTCCGGTTTGGGTTCATGGCACTTTTCCATTTTCAGTTCCCTGTGGGAGTCCTATTAATGGGATGGATATAATTGACTTTTCTTCCTTGGTGATCAATAAAACCTCTGAGCTTTGCCTCTCTTTGGAGTTTCTCATTCCGTTTCATCATCCTGTTCCCTTCCCACGTTCATACTGGCCTTTACTGATGGACTTTTAGCCATCATCATTCTCAAAGTGTGGGCAACTTCTGTGTGATCACTTTTTTACCTCTCCTGGCTTTCCAACTGCTCCATGTCCTCACTCTTTCCCTTTTGACACATGGAGGCAAAGAGGCCTTTGCTGCTTGTTCCTCATCCTCTGCAGGATCTGCTTCCCCTGCTGCTCATCCTGGGATCCTGTGACATCTTCTGGAACTCCAGATGTCCACAGGAAAGGACCGGAAAACCAGAAAACCTTGCCTTGCATGCCCATGGCGCAAAAATAAAGGAAGTGTTAGCCTTTTACTGCTCCATGAGGCTGTGAAGAGCCAGAGATGCCCACCTAAACAGGCAGGGAGAACTTTTCCACATCTTTTTATAACTCCCTGCTCTGTAATTCAGTGACTTAATGCTTAATGTGCTCAAAATTGCACCTTTTTCCCCCTCACAGAAGAAAAGGCTAAATGGCCACATTCCATCCTGCTTCCCACTTTGAATAGGAAATTGCTCCTTAAGCAGCCTCCTCCATGCAATCAGGGCTGAAAAAGTCGAGGGCATGCTCCCTCGGGGTCTATCACACGTGGAGAAATCAAACTCCATGCAGGAATACCTGTCCTGTACCTGTCCAGAGAACAGGTGGTTCTCTGGCAGCCAGAAATGGTTGCCAAAGTGCTCTTCTGCCAGCTCATTTCTGCATGCCAGAGGCTGAAGGATCTCCACAAACCCCAGTCCTCAAGGCTGGATGGAAGAAAGAGACCATTTCTTGCTCATAGTTGTTCCGGGGACATTCCGTGGCCCTCAAAGTCCTTTTTTTGTTGTAGCAGGACTGCTCTTATTACAGCAGAAATTGATCCATTGGTGTTAAAACAGTAGCTCTCCAACCCAGAGCTCAGCCCAGGACAGAACCAGTAATTAGGGATTACTAAACCAGTAATTACAGTAATTAGAGAAGCAGAAGTCCCACCCACAGGATCTGGGGTGCTTCCTGACCAAGCACACCCCAAACTCCAACAGGTTTTCAGCTCTGCGTTTCCATGGCTTTTGTTTTCTGGTGAAGATCAAACACTCTGGAATTCACTGATGACATGGAAACAAAAGAAACAGCAAAACTTCAATAAAAAGCTCAATCTGTAAAATGACCAAAAGAATTTAGCACAGACCACACAGAGAAGAATTAACAGAGGTCAAAGAGAGGAACAGGAAACCAGCACAGACAAGATCCCAGTTCCCCAGTAACTAATGGCTTGTATAAATTTGAAAATTAGCACAAAATTGTGTTTGATTAAACATATTTCCATATGTTTAATGGTCATATTTTTTGAACCCCAGGCACTGTTGTTTGTGTTGTTTTGTTGTTTTGCAAACAAAGGAAGTTCAAGAAACATCCGTCAAAGAGATCAGGCCTTTGCACTAAGAAATAAGAGGTTTACCTATCAACACACCCCACAATGCAGGAAGTAAATAAAATAACAATGCAATAAAACTGTGCTAGGGAGAATACATATGCTATGCTGGCATGGATACAAAATGGTAGTGAAAATTAAATTGATGTTTAAAATCAAAGGAAAAGGTATTTTTAACGCTGCTGCAGGTAATCCATAAACCAAGGCAGAAAATCCTACTTTATGGGCTTGTTTTTTTTAAGTCATTTTTGTCACAAGCAAATGATGTTGTGGATAGTTCATCACACAATGGTTTGGGTGGAATAATCCCCATTTCTCTCCATGAAACCACCAAAAAAAACCCCAAAACCTGACCATCTTGTACAGCATAGATTAAAACTTCACATCATCCCTTCAGCCTTGAGTGTTGTTTCTGGGAATTTGCAATGATTGATGAGGCTCTGGACCCATTCTTCCCACTCCCTGCCTGGGGATCACAGTTTATGCAGCCTGGCCACCCTGGCCAGAAGATTACCTCTGCTAATTACCTCTGCTAATTACCTCCCACCTCGCGTGGGATGGATCACAGCTCACAGGAGCTGTCCTGGATGGCAGAGTGAGCTGGATTGGCTTTGTGGGAAGGCTGCTCCTCACGTCCTCCCTCATTTTCCACGTTCCCAGGTTTCAGGGTGAGGTTTCAGTCTGGCCTCGGAAGGGTGGAGGGGAAATCAGAGCTATTCCTTGTCCCCACGGGACAGCACTGCAGGTATTAAAGTTAGTCTGGCCCTTGCCTTTAAATCCAGATGGCTTCAGGATTTAATTAGGAAGTTTTTTTGTCCTTTTTCTTTTCTCTCTTGAAAACCAAACCGGCCCCAGTCTTATGAGGAATGCATAAAACATTTAATTTATGAACTTCTGGGGCATAACCAGCAGCACAAATGGAAGAGGTGACCAGGAAAGCATTTACAATGAAAACTAAAGCAAGAGGTGGGGAAGGGTTTTTTTGCACAAAGAATGTCAGCTGACTTTATCAGGAATACACTCAGATGAGCAGGGATCACTGCAGCCCTCATTTTAGGCAAGGATTGCAACAGGAGCCCCTCTGGCTCAGGGAAAGGGAAGCAGCAAATGGAAAATGCCTTTCAGCAGACAGGAGTGCCATGGGCTTGTGATTAGATGCAAATCTAATTCTGTTAGGCAAATGCCAGCTTGATTTCAGCTCCAGACTGAACCAGCTCCCAGTAATCACACACAGAATATCCCATGTAGAAAAGCCTGACAAGTTTTAAAAGGAAATAACTTCTTATTTTCTTTTTGAGCATTTGGCAAATGCACCCTTGCGTTTGAATACCTCATAGGAATATTTTTCTTCATAGTCAATGATCTCTAGTGGTCCTTTGCTTTCCAAAACAAAAACTTTTCCCTCTGTTTCTCCCTCCAACCCTTCCAAAAGAATTTTTGCCCTGTGACTTCAAAGGGTATCACAGGAGATGTAGTTTGATTCTGAAGCCAGAAAGCCAAAGAATTGCAACGAAATGAACCAGAATAATGGCTCCTGGGAGGACCTGGAACAGTTTCTGTGGACACAGAATGGTATTGAAGCCACCACACAAAAATTATTCACCAAAGTGCTCTGATACAGAACAGTTCAGAGTCTGTATCATCCCCAAAACAACCTCAGGATGATGCTCAACTCCTCATTTTTATTTTGTATGAGAGAAAACACAGTGGTGACAGAGCAAGGAAAACCACAGCAATTTCAGCCCAAGAACTTCCCTTTGAATAATAAAATTTCCTTGACATTTAATGCTCAGAGTTCAAAGAATTCAGGCCAAATTCAGATCGCCAAGAATGATTAAGGATTTCTTTGACCAATCTGTTGACATTCCTGTGTGTATTAAAGACCAGCAGATGTAAGGGGGAAGGTTACCTCTGGTGATATTTCATCCCAGGTGCAGTTAAAAAAAAAAAAATAAAAAGACCCCAGAAAAACCTAACCCTGTCCTGATCCTGGGAATTGCTGCATATTTCTTGGAAAACACACAAGAAATTGTGCATTTCCCCCTCAGCCCGTGGGAGGACACCGTGTGGACAAAGCAGTTTTGAAGTGGTTCACTGTTTTGCCTGTAATTGCAGTGAGATTTGGCGCTTGGTGGGGTTTTGGTTTCTATTTTTTACCCATTAATGATGCTGCTATATGTTCTGGGACCTGTTAAGTATAAACAGATGTGGGCTTATCAGTGCCCCAGCAGTGCTTTCCACTGTTTCAACTCCCTTGAAAAGCAAGCACTTCTGCTCCTGCTTTGTGAGATTGACTTTCCTTTTCAGCTGGAAAATTTATAAGTGGGAATTTATTCTGAGGTGACACAGGGAGGTTTTGGGTCATGGAGTCCTCAGAACTCCTACTCTACCTGCGATTATCTCACCCTGAGTGAAACCCACCTCTCCCCACATCTGTCCCCCCCAAACACTCAGGGATGTGATAATTCCAGGAGGAAAAAGAAGAGAGGTGATGGAATAGAAATTCTGCCACTCCACCTGCAAGGGAGTGGCTGATGCCCCTGGTGGAAAACCATCCCTGCACTTTTCTTGGTATGCACCCCAAAATATTCCCACCTTGGCTTCCAAAAAACTCTGCAGCTCACCTTGCCTCCCACTCAGCACTAATGCTGGCTTACAAAGGATTTGCCTTAGAAGTAGGGAGGCAAAGAGGTTTGTTTTTTTCTAAAATTTGTTTCAGCCTCTAAATAGCAAAAGGTTTTTTTCAGAAAGCCTTGCTTTGATGGTCGGTGACGAGCAGGTGAGCGTTTGGCTGAGAGCTTTAGAAGAATCAAACCTGTGATGCTGAATAATAGAGTATATGGACAGAAAAGAGCTGATCTCTTACTGACATTCCCCCCAGCACTGCAAAATTACTCTCAGAGACACATTTTCCTGAATCCATTTCCATGTTAGACAAAGGCTTGTGCTTTCAACCTGCACAGGGGGGAATGGATGAGAGAAAGAGACAGCATCCTGCTTCTTGGGCAAAAGGCTTCTTAATGAGCACAGCCTGAACTAGCACAAGGATGGGAAGTTGTTTTCCTTCTCCAAAAAAACCTGCTTACACAGTCCAGACTGGGAGATTCACACTGCTGGGCACTGCTTGGGGGTCCACCGTAGGATGGTGGGGTGGTGGTACAGCTGGGAAAATTGAGAGGCAGGCAATGGCCACAGGGCATAGAAAAGATGAGGTTTGTGCTTGTTGTTTTAGGTCAGCTGAAAAAGAAACATACAAACCCCTCACTTTTATGGCCAATAGTCCTTTCTCCAGGTCCTGAAAGTTTCTTTCTCATTAAGCCATCCAGTAAAAGCTGAGGCTGAGGAAAGATGTTATCTGTCTCGGAGACGCAGCCTACGGAAATAAGATTCTTTGTTTAGGGCTTGCTAATCTGACCTCCTTTCAACCATAGCCCCTGTTCCCTTCATTTATTAAATTCTGTTATCAAACTTATTGGGGTAGAAATCCACAAGTACACATATTTTATTTATTTTTTTTTTCCATTACTAGGAATATCTTCCCCAAAGAGATGTTGGTCCTGAAATCCTAAACAGCCAGGCTCACCACGCTTGTTTTTTTACCTCCCTCCTGGTTATGCTTGTGCCAGAGAGGCAGGGATGCTGCTGCATCCCTTCCTGGACCAGCTTCTCCTTCCTAAAAGGACAGAGTAACATCAGCCCCACAAATGCACCTGGTTTGCAGTGGTGCAGATAGGATTGGGATTTGCTCCAGGTGCAAAGCACTGGAGAATGTGACACAAGGAGCAGAGCCAGGGACATTCTTTCCCTTTCTTCCTCCATCTGTGCTCCTTGGAACTTTGACCCTCCATGGCCTGTGCTGGTTCATGAAATAAGCCACGAAATGTTGAAGATAAAAAGGCAGGATCATGTGCTCCTGAGAGAAGAGAGTTCCCTTGCAATAGAGCAAATTATTCACTTCATTGCAGGGAGTGAACAATTCACCCCCTGGATATGAAAGTGCTCCTTAATCTAAATGGAGATCAAAATGAGAGCGCTGAATGTGTTCTTACATTAGCAGAGAGAAGACACCAACCCTACCCATTAACTCTCTGAAGGTGCATAATTAGGGTCTGGAGTTAGAACCAGAGCTTTTGAGTGAGAACTAAGGTTTGGCTTCTTTTTTAAAGGTGTTTTGTGGCAAATATCCTCTTCATCCCTGAAGTCTTGTGATCCCACCGGAGTGACGTGGCTGAAAGTGCTCATTTAAGAAAACAAATGACTGGATTTGGTTCAAGAATCAACAGAGGAAGTTCTTTCTCTGCTGTTAACTGGAGGCTAAGGTAGATGTGATGTTGCCTGTTGGGATTAAACACTGCAAAATTTGCTGTGTGTTTGGGGTAAACAATCACACGCTTGCTCTGTCACCAGCCAAGCTGATGAGGCTGAGGAGTGAAATCCCAAAACTGCCCAGCTGCACCAGCATGAACTGATGCTCCTGCTGCAATGCCCCATCCTCCACGGGGACACGAGCAGCAGCAGAGTCCCACTGGATTTGTTCAGGAGTAGGTGATGGGAGGGGGACAATTTCCTCCCCCCTGAGCACATACACGGTGTCGCTGGGATATTAATAGAGGCTCCAGGGCTTCAAAGTAACAGCAGAATCTTTAATAAACTTATCAGCTGCCTTCAGGCTGTTGTCAACAAATCCCAGAGGGAAACATGGTCCTTGCACAGCCTCACAGCCCCTGAAAAGTAATTAAGAAATCAAAACTATTGTCAGCGAGCTGAAGTTTGCTGTTTGAGGACCTGCTACTCAGCAGAAATCTTGGTCTACAAACCAAGAAAAATGTTGAGAACTTACAGAAAGTGGAACTTACAAAAATTAGAACTTACAAAAGAGAATTACCTAAATCAGCATAACCCTCAGTTGAACTGCTAATTCCAACACCTTCACTTAACCAGAATATTGCAGGGGATGGTGCCTTTCTTCCTCCTGCGGCACCACAACCCCCGTGGAGCAGCTGCGCTCCTGCATCTCTTGCCATCAGTGGACAAGCTCTGGCTTTTACCCACTGTGACCTTTTGTGAGAAACACCAAGCACTTTGTTTTTCCCTTGGTGGTGTGAAAAATCCCCAGAAGAAATGGCAGGTCTGGGACTCAGGTTCCAATTTCTGTTGAGAGATTTTCACTGTCATTTACAGCCTGTGCTGATTTTCACAGGCTACCTGCTACCAGATGTGTGCTTGCTTCTTGCTCTCCCCATTACTATTTCATCTTTACCTTGTAACCAAAGTGTCATCTCCTTTCACAAAGTGCTTTTCTTGCTCCCTCTGCATCAGATATTTTTGCTGCTGGAGCAGCGAATTTCCCTCCAGTGCCACCTGCCATAAGTTACGTCCACTCAACGTAAAGTTGGAGTGACTAAAGGTATTAAAATAACCCCCAGCCCTAAAAGGCAAACAGGAAACACTTTTATTTGAGCTGCAAAGGAGAGGTCCCAGCCCAGCAGAGCTGGGGTGTGAGGCTGTATGGGAAAAACATGCACACTGCAAACTCAGGATGGGGAAAATGCTGCTGCTTGTTTTCCTGTGCCTGTGCCACAGCACCCCAAGAGAAACAGAGACCCCATATGAGGAACCACCTTAAAGGTTACAGGATCATGGAATGGATTGGGTTGGAAGGGACCTGAAAGATCATCCAGTCCCACCCCTGCCATGAGCAGGGACACCTTCCACCAGCCCAGGTTGCTCCAAGCCCCATCCAGCCTGGCCTTGGGCACTTCCAGGGATCCAGGGGCAGCCACAGCTTCTCTGGGCACCCTGTGCCAGGCTCTCCCCACTCTCACAGGGAACAATTTCTTTCTTTAATCTAAATCTTCCCTCTCCCAGCTTGAAGCTATTTCCCCTTGTCCTATCACTCCATGAGTTTTTCAAAACTCCCTTTCCAGCCCCCTTTGAGCTCCTTTAAGTACCTGGGGACAGAAAAGTGAGAAATTGTGAGAAGAACAACACTGCACATGCTGGACTGACCAATACAAACAGCTGAGCCCTCCTGGCAAGCAGTGGAGGATGCTGCCTCACCTTACAGCTCCTCTGTGAGCAGCTGGAATGAGACACCACTCATCACCACCTGAATTCCTGTGGTGGGTGGATTTTTGAGGACTAATAGTCACTGCTCACCTCTGTGCAAGAGAATTCCTAAATTGAAAAGAGGCTGGGCTGCAGGCACAGGGCAGAGAGCAGCAGACACTCTGTGGTACAGGACATACATCCTGCTTTTCATCCTACCCCCTCTTCCCAGCTCTGCCTCATTACCCTGAAAATAGTCCAAATAAACCACAGGAATACCTGGAGTTCTTCTGCATCATGATGACATCCCTCAAAAAGGGGACCATCCCTGATGGACCATTAAATTTACCTCCAAAACATGGAATCAAAATTTCTGAGTCAGTGGAGGAAGGGACCTGACTGAGAATGGGTCGAGTGTGAGGATGCACCTTCCTCAGGCAGGACAAGTGTCATACTTGGATAACCATGAGTGAACATTTCTCCAGGTAATTTTGTCTTCCATAATTCTGTTCCCTTTCTTTCTGAAGCTGTGTAAATATTGGACATCCACAGCATCTTGCAGTCAGGTGACAGGATGACTTGTGAAAATAATTCTTCTTTTCTGTGTCTCCTTTCCATTTCTTTACAAAATTTCTTCTGCAAAAAAAAATGAAAAAAGAAAAGAAACAACCCTTCTTGGGCCTTTAAAAAATTATTTGAGTTAGATATGAAAAGAAATTAATTCTTATTTCTTAGAAATGGGTGAAGTTTTATCTGAAATCTCACATCCAGCCAGGAGAATTCTCTTCAAGTCAGAAATGAATTGGAGGAACACCGGGGTTCAGCAAGAGCAGCAGGTGTGTTAAAAAGTTACTTTAATGAATTGCTGAGAAAGAAAAGAAAGCTTTTTTTAGTGTAAAAATAAGAAGATTGAAGGGAGGATATAATGGTCTTCCCAGATAAAAAACCAACAAACCCAAAACAAAATTGGATATAAAAAGACAATTTCTATGTGTCTAGGAAATACCTTTTGGGGCAGGGCAGAAATTAATTAATTTCCTGTGCAGGAAAGCAGATTTTGGTTAGAAATAAAGCCAGTCTTTTGAACTGTAAAGCCTCCAGCCCATGGGCTGGGGCGTGTGGAATCCCCAGGACTGGGTCAGTCACCCCCGCTGGACAGATGGACAGATTTCCACTTCCCAGCCTGCCTGACCCCATCATTCCTGCCCTCCCAGCTGCATTCACAGGATCACCAGTGACAGTGACACCTCAGCTTTTCTATCAATCTCTCCCAAGATAGCTTGGAAAAAAACCACCATCTTCAATTTCTCTTTCTCTCTCCTCTAAAGGCCAGGTTCCTCCCACTCCCGTTCCTGCTTCCTGGTCCTGAGAGGATTTCTCCCCCCATCCAGGTAAGTTTTAGAATCACAAAACCAGTTTGCTTTTCTAAGAGTTCTACATCCCATCATTACAGCCTCCAGCAGGATTGTTGTCCACCTTTGCACGAGGCTCTGGTTTTGGAAACCGCTTTGAGGGCGCGAGCAGCTTCACCTCATTGCATTTTAACTGCATGGAAACACAATTTTTGATGTGCTTTCAATGCATCAGCAGCCACAACTCATCTTGGCAACCTGTGCCAGGGCATCACCAGCCTCACAGGGAAGACTTTTGTACCAAAATCTATTCCAAAATCTCTGTCAGTGTGGAGCCATTCCCCCTTGTCTTGTCTTGCGTCTGTTTCTCGCCATTCTGAAAACACCACTGATTATGATTAATTGTGTTTATTAATTGTGCCTATTAATGATTAATCATTCATATTTGGAGGGAATTGAAGTGTCTGGCAGCATGCGTGGAGTAAGGGACTTTCTGCAGAGGAAAGGACACAAGCAGATCTCAGCTAAAACTGAGCTCATTACACCAGTGATCCATCCACTTGCTGTGGTGGCTCCAGAAGTTATAAGGACCAGAGCCTTAAAACAAATTCTCACTAACAGAAAGTTAGAAGAATTTGATGTTTGAAGTGGTTTTTTTGGAGCCTCAAACACTGTGGCAGAACTTTTTCAGGGCTCTGTGAAGTCCCCAGACCTGTGGCAGGCCAGATGTTCAGTAATTATAAAAACATCTCACAGACATATGAAGCAGAATAGCTCCAGTGAGGATACCACTCATCTGCCAAATGAACAAATAAAATCCAGTCAGTTTTAATGGTATTGGTTTGCAGTGAGTGACATGGGAGTTTCTGTTCAGTGCTCTAGAAAATAGAAAATTTACAGCAGCCCTGTGGAGTAGGGAAACTGAGGAATAAAGCACTCTGAGCAGGTCTCTTCCTTTTAAGCCTCTTTTCCTCAGGAAATCAGGCTATACATTCGTGCTGTGGGTGTTATCTGCCTTCCTGTGTCAGCCCTACAGAAATTTTAGCCCTTTTTTAAAGCATTAACCAAATTTGACAAGCAGGGTAAAGCCTGAAAGACATTATGGCACATTAAAGACAAAATTTATATTAAAATAGTGGTTGGGAATGATCCCCAGCGCCTCTGTGATGAGAATGGGGGAGTCTGAAGCTTGTTTCACTTCAGATGTTCTCCACTCAAAAGGCATGGACAATATCTGGGCTCCCTCTTTGTGTCCCTCATCCCTCTGAGCAAGTTGATCTCCAACATCATGACCAGTAGGGCTCCTAAAGGAAAAAAAAAGAGCTTTTATTTTCTGCTGATCCTTTTCAGCCCAGAACAGCAAAATGCTGCAGCATAATGTGAGCTAAAGGCTAAGAAAAATTAAAGCATAAGTGGGCAAAGAGCGAGACTTTTATCTTTGCCTTGTTATTCATGCTGCTGTCTTTCTCAGCACTCCTCTCCCACTTGTCTGGCAAATTAAAAACACAAGGAGATAAAATAAAAGGTTTCAGTTCCAAAACTGGCACTTTTTGTTTGGTTTTTTTTTTTTTTTTTGGTTTGGTTTTTTTTTTCTCTTTCTGTGAATGGTTTTCAAGCCCTTTCTGTTCTGCTCTGGATGGGACTCCTGCAGTCCTACTTCCATCCTAAGCATGAAAGGACTTCAAACACTCAAGAGCTGTGCTAAACATCTGCCACATGATGCAGAAAATCAATAGTACCATTCTGGAGAATTCCCAAAGCAGAACAATTCTGGTCCTTGCACCCTTTGTTTTGCTTCTGGGTGAGCTGAGGTGCAGAAGCAGCCTGTGAATTTAGTGCAGAAAAAGCCAATACTCTTAAAATAGTAAGTGTAGCTGTAACTGCCCCAGTGGATGGTCTGCCCTTTTCCAGAAATGAGTTGTGAGGCTTTTTACCTTCTCTGTGCTCTGTCCTGCACATCCCAGCTTGGAGATGCCAAGGGATGAGCTGAGAGACATGAAGTCCAATAAATTTCCAGCCAAAATTTCATTAGCCACTGCTGAGCACCCACTTGCCCACAGGTGCCAATTGCTGCCTCAGTAGTAAACAAGGAACAAACAGAGATTTTACACATTAATTCTTTACTTTTTGACATACACAGTGAAGGATAAAAAGACCTGGAGCTTGTTTTCTAACTGCAAGGCACACATTGCGTTCACACCTTTTTTTCTCCCCAAAGAGGATTGCCTTTTCTGTTGTCCTGCCTTTTGGGAATAATCCTTGGCAGATGGCATCCCCTGAAACTGTGCTGTCTAGGAAAGCACCAGCACAGGGTGAAACCTGCAGCCTGTGATGGCAATGGGCCCTTCAACCAGGAGTTTTTTATTAATTAACTCCGGCTTTGTCCCCAAAACGAGGAGTTTTTTATTAATTAACACCAGCTTTGTCCCCAAAACCTCTGTTCCAAAAACACAGTCAGCCCCAAATGACAAAGGCATTTGCCATTTAGGATTGATGAGGTGCTGGCAGGGTAGAACTCGTCCTGGGGAGTTTACACATCTCATTTCTACCTCTGGAGACCACTGAAGCAAGAGAGGCAAAAAAATCAAAGCAAAACCACATATTGTCTTTATTTTCTCATCATGTCCAAGAGAGGAGGAATAATGCAAACACCAATAAACCCAATGGCTCTGCTGGGAGACAATCCTGTTGAATTTGGAAGAGGCTGTTGACAGAAAACTGGAAGCTTTGACAGCGTCGTTTTGTTCGAGATATTTATAACCATTGACAGTGCTGTAGCTGGAGGCAGATTAAATTAGATAAAAAAGAGTTTTAAGGCAAATCCAAATGTGTTTAGGATGGGGATGGGCTGTGCCCCATGCTCGAACTGCCCCTGAGCCCTCCTCTGAAGAGAACCAAAATTTCAGGCTGATTTTCTTCGCTGCTTCCTGCACGGCCATTTGGGTTGGTCAGGCATTACCAAGTGTGAAATCATCAGGAAAGCCCCCCTCAGATATCTGTCAGCAGCAGGCTAAAAATACAATTAACTGGGCCACTGGACTGCCGTGCCACACTGCTCAGGAGCAGCGAACATCCCAACACCAAAAGCTGCTCCTCAGCCTGTGCTGCGGAGGAGCTCGTGAGGGAGATGTGCAGTGATCCCTCACAAGTTTTATGGCCTGTGAAACATTCCCTGCCACCATTTGGGGAGAGCAGCCATCTCCATCGGGCTCTGTGCAGATGTACAAAAATAATCTGCAAAATCTGTACAAAAATCAGCTCATTTTCAAGCTGCCCTGCCCAAATTCTGCTGCCACTTCCAGGGCTGCAGCTCTGCTGGATAAGTCCCTGCCATGGCAGGATGTGGACATCACTGCATGGGGTAAAGGTTTTTTTACATGGGACTGTGGCATCGTTAATCACCAAGTGCCAGAAAGGCTTTCCAGCATGGAAAATAATCATTTTTATGCTGATGCATTATGGAGAATTTATTTATAAAGCATTCTGGGGGATTAAAGTATGTTTTTTCCTTTCTCAGACAGTGGAGCAGAGTGGGCAGAGCAGTGCACAAGAGACTCAGTTCTGTTTCCAGCTCTGACAATGGCATAAAATACATGAGTGGGGCAATTGACTTCACCAGCTGTTAAATGAGGCAAGGAATCTTGCCTTACTTACTTAAAAAATGTTTTGAGAACCACGATACATCAACATAAAAAAGTAGAAACCAGCATGACTAAAACAAACTTCTTTAAGGCATTCTGCAGGTGGTTGTTACTCAGAGACAGCAAGAAAGATCAGAAGGGTCAGTGGTGACTTTAAAAATCACATAAATGCCATTTCTATCTTTTGTCCTGCTTTCCCTACTCAGTCCTTCCCCAATCTTCTGCTTTTCACAAAGAAAATTCCCAAGGTGTGACTTCGCCCACGATCAGACATAATCATTTGAAACTAGGGTTGGGAATGAGTCTGACTTTTGGAAAAGCAAACACAAGGTTTTTGCAGAGAATCAAACAAAAAAAAATAAGTGAAAAACGATCTCTCCACTTTTGTACTGAAGTAGAGAGGTGCTGGAGGCAGAAGGTGAAGCACAGCCTCTCAAGAACCCCGGTGGATCCCATCTCTGCATGTTCAGGTGACAGCAGGCCTGGGATGGGCTGAATTCTGGGCAGCTGTGGCTGTGCAGAGTGATGGAGGAGGAAGGTGATGGGGGAGAAAAGGGGGAAGGAGGTCAGGATGGTCTCTCAGGAACTCCAGGAGGGAAGGGACCTCTGGGGTCATGGAGTCTGAAATCCCACTGCATCTTCCAGACCCTGTCAACACAGCCAGCTCAGCGTCCTCCTCAGCCCCCTTGGGCCAGGTGAGATAACGCCCATCTCTATGTGCCAGCTCCCTGCAAAGGGTAGATATTGAAAACCTGAAAAAATTAAACCCTTTGACCTGTTTGAGGCTTTTTCCTCCTTATTTTTCTCCTTTAGGAGTGAGTAGGCTCTTGCCTGGCAGGAAAGGCTGAAACTGAGCAGGGGTGCAAGCACTGCCCCCTGGAAGTGTCAATCCCATCATAATTCCATAATCCCATGTAAGAATCCCAGCGTGGACTTGCATTAGCCACTACCTCTGCCTTCTCTGGCTTGATGAAACACAGATTTCAAATTGGTTTCCTGCAGGTTCTGCCCTTCATTTCCCTCTTTCAGAATTTACCCAAATGCATATTAAAATACTGTTATGACTTTGCTTAGAAGAAATTTAACTTAATGACTTTCCAAGTTTATATGTAACTCTGTTTTGGGGGCATTTTTGTTGCCTGGCCATTTCCTTATTTTGTTGTGAAAGTTTAAACTGCTGGAGGGACAGTTGTGATGACAAACTGGGATGCCTGATGGAGGGGACAAAAGCTTTGGATCCCTGTCAAAGCTTTCACAGGACTGGTTGATTGAAACTATTTCAGGAGTATCCAAGGGTATTGATTATCAGAATATCTGAATAATCAGCTTCATTTTTCCTGAGTAGAAGAGCTGCTAAGTACAGCTCAGGGCTTTGTGGCTGCCATTCTCCCAGCTTTTTTAATGCAACCAGTCTCTGACCCCAAGGTGTCTTCTCAGGGCTGTTGCAAAACAACATTTGTTCAATCAAATCTCACCACGTTGGACTCTTCTGGAAGTGCAACAGGGGTGAACATCTCCAAAACGGATTCCAGTGTGAATAACACGCCCTGGTGCTCGGCTGCTCCATGATATTGGTTCCAATATTTACTCTGGAGCTCCTCAGGGAAGTGAACCTGATTTATTCAAAGCTCATCTGCATGGCTGCTAATGAAAATTGTTGCCAGGCTCATCAGCATCAAGAGGATAACTTGAAAACAGAGCACAGCAAGCCTGAGTGATGGTATTTCTTCCATGAGTCCCACCTTATGGGGAATACGAGACTTCTTTGTGTCTTCCCAGCTGGAAGCCCAGAGAGAGCCCTGACTCCCCCTTCCACTCCACAAAGGGTAGAAAAATTCTCATTTTTAAATTAAGTCTGGATTTACTAAAAGAACTCATGAGAGGTTCTGCATCTCCAACCTGTGTTTTAAGTGGCTTCACACTGAGAGTGGGTTTAGATTAGATAACAGGAAGAATTTATTCCCTGTAAGAGTGGGCAGGCCCTGGCACAGGGTGCCAGAGAAGCTGTGGCTGCCCCTGGATCCCTGCAAGTGTCCAAGGCCAGGTTGGATGGGGCTTGGAGCCACCTGGGCTAGTGGAAGGTGTCCCTGGCCATGGCAGGGGGTTGGAATGAGATTATATTTATGCTCCCATCCAACCCAAAATATTCTGTCATTGTCTGATTCCATTAACAGGTCATTGCACACTCCACTGAATTCCTTCTGCTGTGCCCTTTAAAGAGCTGCTTGAAGAATTGGCTGACACAGAGGGAGTTAAAAGTCAGGCCCCCACCTTCCAGGCATGTGGCTTGTGCCAGCAGCCCTTTAGATCTTTTTAACAGTCTTTCAAGTTTTTGAGCAAAAATCTTATTAAAATGCTCTAACTATTATGCTGGCTGGCATCTTTTTGTTGCTCTGCATTGCCCACGTGCCCTTTTTCCTTTCTGTTTTTCTCTGCCAATCTGATAAATAAATTATGCTTTTTTTGAAGGCACCTCGGTGTTGACCTTGGGTTCTCCAAGTGATCTGTGACCAAACACCTTCTGCATCCTCAGCTCCATCTCCAGGCTATCATTATACACAAGGCAGGGTTTTTTCTGCAAATTGTTCCCATGGATTTGGCTGTTTTAAAGTGATTGGGTGACACTGAAGTGCTCAGATAAGACCTCAGTTGTTCTCTGCTGGACTGTGACACTCTCTGCCCTCTGACTCCACGGCCCCTGTGACATTTCACTCTTTCATATTCAGTTAACAGCCATAAATCCATGCTTGAATATTAATGGCACTCCAAGTTTCAGAGCTGGCTCAGCCTGTTAGATTATTAGCAAAAGACACAGATTTTGCAGTGGATTAGGCACAGCTCTCTCCTTGGAGAGCAGAGCCACGAGGGTTATCTCAAATCTGCCCAGGAAAGGATGCTCAGATAAGGAGCATGGTTATATCCCTTTGGACTAAGCCAAGCACGCTGCCACAGGATTCCTAAAATATTTAGGATTTCACCCTTATCTTATTTGTCTTTGGAGGAACTTTTCATAGCATGAAGTCAGCAAATATATGGTTTATTTTGCTTAATTTCTCATTAACATAAACCTGTTTTCGGTACTAGGAGAGTCCTTGGCTTGATGTCACACTGAAGTCTGAGAAACGCTGAGGTTTTGGACAAGTTTAACACAATTGAAAAACTTTGGAATGCTTTGGTTCTGTCGTTTAGCTCAAGTACACTCTGCTAAAGTAAACACTGATTATTCTCTCTTCCCCTCCCAGCATTGTTACCTCACTTGCTCCATCACCTTGACATAGTTGATAAATGGGTGTAAATGACAAATGCTAATAAATTCCCGGGCCATTCACACAGGTCAAGAAAACAAGCAAACAGAAGATTAATAAAACTGAATCAGATACTGTCTGCAGAATAATCAAAGTATTGAAACACAACCTCTTTCTGTTTGTAATAATGAATGTTTGTAAATCACTGCTGCCACATGAGATCGTTCAGCATCTCTTCTGCCTTATAACTTTCAGCCTAATTTTAGTAATGAGTGTTTTTCCAGTCAAACAATGTTCCTTAGATTTAAAGTTAGCAGATTAATATGCACATCAAAAATAAGTATATCACCTCTAATATTTCCCTTGTGGCCAGGTTTCACTTTGCCTGACTGAATCTTTATGTCTAATTAATTCTGGTGTGATTACAATTTGCCAGATTAAACAATGTGCCTGTGGAGTAAAAAAAACAGATCCACAGAAGTTCTTTGCAAGCAGGAGTGATGTATGAAATTTTGGTGACTTCCAAGACCTGCTGCAGCCTCCATATAATTTTTGTACGGTTTAACAGTGAGGTGGTGTTGACATCTCTCCTGTTGGTCCCTGCCAAAGCCACCAATCAGCACAGGAATTAATCGCTCTCTGGAAGTTTTAGGATGCCACAAGTGCACTCAGGGTGCCAGAGGCTGAGTGAAACTTCAGCTCTGGTAGATCCTGAAGTTGTCTGCAGTGCTATTCTTCTAAAAAACCCCAAAACACCCAAGCTAAATAAATTTAACATTTAATTTTTAGCATTTGGGTTTTATTAATAATATTCCTGATCTATTCTATTTGCCAAAGGAATTGGCAACAAAGTGTGGTGGTAATATAAGAAATAGTCACAGACTTGATGGAGTCACCATCCCTGGAACTGCAGAAAATGTGTGGATATGCCACTGGAGGATATGGCTTAGTGGTGAAAAAGGTGGTGGTGTTGGGTTAAAGGCTGGACTTGATGATCTCCAGGTTTTTACAGCCTTAATGATTTTATGAGTCTGTGATTCTATTATTTGATTCCGAGAAAAAGCTTTTGAAGCAACCTGTGCCTCAGTTTGTGGTGGACCCCAGTTTAGGAACTGAGAGGAATTTGTGAACATAATCCAGCGTGCTGGCACTTCCCAGGCACTTCTGCCACGCACATCCTTGGAGTTTCTGCCAGTCATGTTCATAACTGGAGCCCCAGTGCTCCAGACCATCTGTGCCCTGACCACCACAGGTCCCATTCCTGTTGCTGTAATTCCAATTATGTGTATTTTTACCATCTCTCCTCGTTTTCAGTTACACATAATGATCTCTGCAAAGATGTGCCGTTTATTTATAGCTTATAAGGGACCCAACAATGCAAGGCAGACTGCACTAAAAGAAGCAGCTTGTTCTCACTTTTTGTTCTCCATCCTTTTGTTTGCTGAACAATCAAACATGTTTTTGCAGCTCTTTTGAATTTTCCAGACCGTTAACTGCCCACAATTGTATTTTCTGAGTGAGCCTTGTAACTTCTTTGTAAAATACTCCACTATAACTCCTTTTACATGTACAAAGACAGTTTTTTTCCTTCCCCTCACAGAAAACATCCTAAATTGTGCAAAAATGGGAGGTCAAGTGTAAGAGAGACACTCTGACTGTTCTCACCTTGTTCTTCACCTGCCAAAGAAGAAGTTGGTCTCATCTCCTCCCTCCTCCCATGTCTTCAGCTACACCAATGCTACACCAGAATCATGTTTGGTGTTTGTTTTCCATCATATTTGGTGTCTGTTTTCCTCTGCCTTTCCCTGTCTCCCTCTATCCAGCTCTAGGTTCTAAGAGCTGCTGTTATTTCTGGATGCTTACAGAGTGTTTTTTTTTTAATTCCTCATGTTCCTAAAAGCCTCATTACCACTACAGAAACCCAGACCATCAACTTCTATTTTTCTTTGACTTCACTTTCTCCACCACCCCCCACTCTGCTTTCAGCAGGTTAGAAACTCAGCATCTCCATCAGCACTAAAAATGCCCCCCATGACCAACTCTGGGGTAAAGCAGAGAGCCCTCAAAGGAACGTGCTTCACTTTTTTGTGTGTCCTGACTCAGTGCTCTGAAGTTTTCAGCATGCCCCATTATCAGGAAGCTGTTTTACCCAAAACAAATGTTTTGCTGCAGTAGCTCCATCAGCCTTCTCCTGGTGCTGCTGCAAGTTCTATCAGCATCAATGCAGCAGGGCTGGCACTGGGTGATTATGCAAATAAAATCCTGAATTACCAAATTGCAATCACGGTGCAAGTGCTATTAGCACCTGATTCATCAGTCACCGCCTTATTAACCGCTCTGATTAGTGTGAGCTGTGAGAAACTCTGATCTGTGTCTAAATTCAGCCATCATCCTGGTGGTTCCATATTGGAGCCACACGGATCAAGCAATAATTCCATGTGTCACCTCCTGCAGCATTAGAGAGACAACAGCAAATAAACAGCCTGGGAGAGCTTCTATTATCACTGACACGTCTGGAAACTTTCTCTACCCTTAGATACCATAGAATCAAAGAATTATGGAATGGTTTTTGTTGGAAAGGACCTTAAAGGTCATCCAATCCCCTGCCATGGGCAGAGACACCTTCCCCTAGCCCAGGCTGCTCCAAGCTCTGTCCAACCTGGCCTTGGACACTTCCAGGGATCCAGGGGCAGCCACAGCTTCTCTGGGCACCCTGTGCCAGGGCCTGCCCACCCTCACAGGGAACAATTCCTTCCCAATATCCCATCTAAACCTACCCTCTTTCAGTTTGAACCCATTCTTCCTTGTCCTGTCACTCCATGCTCTTGTAAAAAGTCCCTCTCCATATACATATAGACATATCTGCTGCAACTGTAAACTGGCTGACACATCCCAGAAACGAGCTGCTCTTCATCTTGGGAATATTTCATGTCCCCAAAATGTGATGTGGCTGCCAAAGTCCTTGATCTCAGTGAGATCCAGTTCCTCTTCTGCCTTTTTGGTTCAGAGTTTCTCAAAAAAATATTTTGCTTGAAGCAATCTATTGTAAATCAATCAACCCAAATTAATTTTTTATTTCTTTTCAATGAATACATAAATATATATGTACATAAATCCTCCTTATATGCTTTGCTAGGATTTTCAGCACAGTGGTTGAGAGCAGGAACGATTCTTACCAAATTCAGGTTCTGCCAAGGTTTCATGATATTTTCTGGATTTCTGGATTAGAAATGGATTGTGATTCTTGACCAACTTCCTCTGAATCCCAGGCATAAAATTTTCAATAACCATGGAGAAACCTGTAAAAAAACTAAGAAAAAGATTATTTAAAATATTTTTAAACTGTGGATCAAAAACTATTTCAGACAACTTTCAGGTTGCTTCATCTCCCTTAAAATCCTTAAAGTATTTATTCCATTAAGCATAGCATTCCTTTTCCCCTTTAGACAGCTGACGTGTGTGATTTGTGTATCTGGGTTAAGTTGGTTTATCTGAGAATTTTAGAGGGAATCAAAGGGCAAAATGTGTTCTGACGCTTAATTTTACAAGGACATTTGTTCTGCCAAACAATTAATTCTTTAAATTCTTCCAAATGGGAAATCATGCTTTCTGGCCCATGAGCAGACTCGTTATTTCTGACCATAGAGTATGAAAAATAACAGCCCTTTTAGCAGCTCTCAGTCCACGTGACACCTATAATTTACAGAATTTGTAAATACAAATGGAATTAATGCCAGGTGAGGTTTCCAGAGGGCCTGGGAATTGGAAAGACTTTGGAAAGGCTGCTGAGCAGGGATCACAGACAAATCTGTTGAGGGGACATGCCTGGCACAGTGTCTTGAAGACTTTTCCTCGCCGAGGTAGCGGTGCTGGACTCAGCAGTTTCACATGTCTGGGTAAGCGCTGGCAGGATTCATCCCTCCTTAAATTCCTGCGTTTTTACGGAGCTGTCTGGACATGTAGGAACAAGATCTAACTTTAGCTGACTTAGTTCTGCTGTTGGTGCCAATCAAAACAGTCAAGGACTTGGGACATTAGCACCCTGTTATCTCTTTGTCTGTACATATTGGAATCTGGACAAAAGGGGAATTAACTCTTTCCCTCTTGCTTCCCATCCTTTTTCATTTTTAAATTTTCTTTAATTATCCTGCACTCGCAATTCATTCTTTTCAGCATCTTTAGCCTGTACCATTTGAATTTTTTGCTTTGAGGATTATCGTACAATTGAAACAATCTCGATATTCACCCCTTCGACCCCTCTAAAAAACTATGGAAAAACAGAGTTGAAAAAAGCAATAATCTTTCCATGGAGGTGTTCCAGAGCCATCTGGGCCCTGAGCAGCCTGGTCTAGTAGAACCTGGTTTGAGCAGAGCATTGGATTGGGTGGTCTCTGGAGGCTCCTTCCAACCTAAAATTTGATGCTGTGTTGAGTTGAACCCTCACAGCCAATACCAAGAGTGTTGGCCAGCCATCCTCATTCTCAGCAGAGTGACCTAAGAAATGTGGTCAAGTCAATGTGCCACAGTGCCTGAATTTTAAATCCTTGCTCACCCTCAGCTGTTTGTGATCCCTTTTGTAGAAAGGTGGCACCCCCCAGAATTTGGGAGAGCAGCTGACCAGCCAAAAATTGCTCGTGTGTTACCCATTACCATCAACAGCCCTCTGTCATCTCCTTTCTGAATTAACAGAAGAGCTCATCAGAAACCAAAAATTTTCTGTAGACCAAAGTCACCAGGAGTTCTGTGCCAAAATCAACCACATCATGAGAAAGCCTTTCCATTGTCTCTCTTTGCTCCTTTTTTTATTACTATCCAAATTAAAAGTGTAATAAGAGGTAATAATAATATACCAAACACTGAAAAAATCACAGAATGTGGAAATAATAAAATAATCTCCAGTAGATTCACAGCAATATGATTACACACATTTTAAGAGTAATTACACACATTTTAAGAGTGTTACATCATATTAAAATGGTTTAAGAGAGAAAAATAGTTGTTATGAACTTGATTGACTTTTATTTACAGCCTGGTGCATTCCCATCTCTGCAGGGCACTTTCCTCTTTCACAGCAGTGAGAATCCCTGACAAATGTTCATCCATTCTCCTGCATCACCCAGCTGATTATTCCTTCTGGGGCTAGAATTTTACATTTGGCATTACTGAACTTGACTTTATTTTTTTCCAGATGATTTTCCCGATCCAGACAATTTTGGATTTCTGTCTTGTCCTTCTGCCTGTGCAAATGTGATCAGTCTGTAGAATTTCTAACTCATAAATAAAAATCGCTGACTGGTACCTGCCCTATGGAGATTTATGCTTTTGTTTCTTAATACATCATTGTGATCTGATACTTCTCAGAGAATAATTATGAATGTTTTGCTATTTTTCAGTCAAATTCCAGCACAATAAATAGCAGCATTATCTAATCTTTAATTCTTAAAGTTGCTTAGGACACTATTTAGTAAATACTGTGCAGACTTAAGTCATATCTAATATCTATGGGGTTTTTTAGATATTTTCCAATTCTCCAGGGCTATTATTTTGTAAAAAAAAAAAAAAAAAAAAAAAAGAAATTAAAATTCCTCAGCATAGGTTGTCCTTAAAAACATTTAAAAGTTTTGGCTGTTATTCATCCCTCTGTTATCTTCTTCACACTTACAAAGTGAGGATTTATTTCAAGATTATTCTGAAAACTGGAATGATGCTGATTCACTGTATTCATCTTTCCAAAGACTCACACCCTGTAACTCTTTTCCCACCTCATGTTCCCAAAGGTCATTTTCATAGCTCTGTGAGTTATTCCAGTTACCTCCAATAACACACACAGGTGAATGTTTTCATGTCCAGATGCTTTGAAACACCTTCTTGATGCAAATATTTTTTTCTCCCACTTTAGTTTGTTTTCAGTGATATTAATTCTGACAAGTTCCTTACAACTTCCTTGAGCCATTTTCCATGTTGCAATAGTCTGTACATCTTCCTTCAGCAGAAGTTTTCTAAGGCATTGCCAGCTGTCCACAATTTTTTCAGCTTAAAAAATTCCCTTCTGGGTCTTAACACCTTCCACTTGAGCAAATGCATTTTTCTGAAGACCATCATCAAGATCTTGCCCTTTTTTCCTAAGGCTCATCCATGTTGATTTAGTTGCATCCAGACTCTCCTCTTTCTTCATGTCCTCTGTCTGTTTTCACCTATTCTATTAAAAGTCGTAGCATCTTTTTTCCTTGCTTTGATTTGTTGGTTAACTGGGTTTATTTTTTTAGCTGCCCATCAAAAATTAGAGTTTATTAACATCCAGGGTTTTCCAGGTTCTTTACACACCCTGCTGTACTTTCCTTTCCAGACATGTGAAAGAATTCCTTTCATTGCCAATAGGTATCACAGTCATTAATTCAGTTAATTTTCCAGACATGGATTCAAAGCTGTGTTTCACACTGAGAGCTGGAAGGTGGTTTTGGCACTTGATGAAGATGTCATAGAAACACAGAAAGGTTTGGGTTGGAGGAGGCTTTAAAGACCATCCAGTGCCACCGCCTGCCATGGGCAGTGACACCTTCCACTGTCCCAGGCTGCTCCAAGCCCTGTCCAACCTGGCCTTGGACACTTCCAGGGATCCAGTGACAGCCACAGCTTCTCTGGGCAAGCTGTGGCCTCACCACCAGTTTTTGTTAAGCAAAGAACCACTGCCTGTGAATTTTGATAAAATCCTGCAGTTTTTTGGGTCTTTCAGTTGAAGCATGCTCCTTTCTTCTCCTTGATTTGAATGTATCTAGCTAAAATTACGTTCTTTAAGTGAGGTGTCCATAATGATTCACAGTGATTGCCAAGAATTAGAGGCAAGAATACAATACAAATGTACAAAATTAATAAGCCAGCACTGGTCAGCTTGTGTAAGAGCATTTGGATGAACATCCCAGTAATCTGAGTTTGTATCACACCCTGGCATGTCTTCCTTTGGCTACACCTCTCAATTCCATCACCATCACCGGGATCTGCCACTGAGGAGCCAACCCAGTTTCTGGAGAGAAGCTACAATCAAGCAAATCCCTCAGCTGTGTGGTTTTTACTAATAGGAGCATGCTGCTTTGAGCACATTTTTTGGAAGGATTATAACCTTGCTTTGGGAAAGTCAGCAGTGCAAGAATCCACCCAAGCTGTCCAGCAGATACTTAAGAATTAAGCATGTCATATGAGGAGGAAACAACACATTTTCTAATCTTTGCCAACCACAGGGAGATTCATCTCTCTTACATTTCTTGTCCTGAGATGATGACCATGATAAGAGCTGACTTAAATCCCACAGACCTTGTTTTTGCTTGCAAATTGGCTTAAGCTCATCCCCTAATCAGGTAATTGAACCGTTTATGTGTCTTGGCTGAATTCCAGTCCGGGTTCATCTCTTATGAAATTATTCCAGGTCATTAACGAGTCTGGTGATCCTGAACCAGTCATGATGGGAAAATACAACGCTTAAGGCCAGAAAAGCAAAGAGGACCAAGGCAGATTTCAGATAAGAGCTTTAGACCCTTTATCTTAGTCTTGGGACAGATCTGTCAGTCTGCTCCCCAGAAGGCTGTCCCAGATTCCCCTCCCCTGGCTTGTAGAGCTGAGCACCCCCTGAGCCTGCCATGGGGTCAGGAGTGCCACCAGTACCATGGCAGGGCCACCTCCCTTCCTGCCAGTCCTGGCTCCCACTGAGCCCATCATTCTGGTCCTGGGCTTGGAGCAGATCAGGGGATGGAAGGGGCAGCACACATCAGTGTGTCAGTGACACACATCAGCCCTAACAGGGCACTGCTGAGGTGACAGTGTCCTTCACACACATGGCAGGGAGGCATCAAAGAGGTGCATTCTGTGGAGGTCTGGCCATTGGTGGTGCTCCTGGAGCTGACTTTAAAATTGTCTGCCTCGAACAGAGCCAGGGAGAGCCAGAACATGGCACGAAAACATCCTCCAGCCCATTCCCTCAGTCTGCCATTGCTTTCAGCTCAGAATTTCCTGATTTATGGAGTGCCACAATGGTCTGTGTTTTCTTTTCCACTGCTAGCTTTCATGGTACTTGTTGTTTTACCCAATGGAGCTCTGGGCTGGTTCATAGAAATCCAAGGTATTTATGGAATTACCTATCATAGAGCAAAGAGGTCATGGCATTTTTAGGTGTCTAAAAGGAGATAATTCCTTCAGTCCATGAACTGACACACCTGAAGGCATTTCTCCAGCTGGATGTATCACACTGTTCTCACCACATTCAGCTTCAGCTCTTCAAGCTGCTGCAAAAAAAAAAATCAAAATTAGTTTTTCCTTCATGAATCCAGCTCATTACTTTTAAAGAATCAGCCAGTGCCCATGGAACTGTTCAAAAACAGTTACCTGGACTATGAACATGAAGGGTTTTTTTACACTAAATTTTCCATCAGGTCTCTTCTTTGAGACCTGATGGCAAATTCTAATGTAAAAAACCCTTTGTCAGTTCCATATGCTGTTAAGACTCATTGCATGAATACCATGAAAAGCAGATAAATTCAGGAAGAATTTCTTCCCAGAAAGGGTAGAACAGGCTGCCCAGGGAGGTGGTGGCTGCTTTCAGCATCCATGGAAGTGCTTGAGAAATGAGCAGTAGCACCCTGTGCTCTGGATTGGTTGGCAAGGTGGTGTTTGCTCAAAGGTTGGACTCAATTATGGAGATTTTTTCCAACCCTCAGGATTCTCTGAAGCCTGGTGGAAACTCAGGAGAAGTCTGCTCTATGTGTTATCAAAGTCCTGCTGCTTGGTCTGTAGCAAGCTATTGTATCTCTGGTTTTCCTCCAACAACTTCATTATTCCACTTTCATGGGAAATTCTGGGGCGATGAGATTATGAATCATCTCATGCAACAGCCTCACTCCTCCTCTTTCCCCAGCATGAGCATGAAGGGTGGCCTGGCTGGGATGACAAAAAACTCTGGGGAATTTTCTCTGGCAGTGGCAACAGCCTAGGAAAGAACCTAAGAGCAGAGCAGGTAGGTGGTCACACACCTGTACCCTCTGCTGAATATTTACCACCTAAACTCTCACCAGAGTATCCAGGTGCATTCTCCTCCCACAGCTGGAGGCAGAGTTGATATCACAGAATCATAGAATCATAGAAAAGTTTGGGTTGGAAGGATCATTAAAGACCACCTCATTCCACATTCCTTCCATGGGCAGGGAAACCTTCCACTAGACCAGGTTGCTCCAAAGCCCAAGGATGGATCCATCTAAGGATGGATCATCCACAGCTTCTCCTGTTATTTGTCTCTGTCTTTGGTATCCTCACCAGCCCTTTTGCTCTCTTTTCATTAATTTCTTTGCAATTTTGGCTGAATTTTGCTTGAACAGCTAATCTGCAGCCAAAAAGAATATCCAGCCTTAGATAATCATAATTTGGCAGCTGTGCCACAGCCATCACTGTCAAGATGTGTCCACTGTGCAGGAAAATCCAGAATTCCTCACCAGTATTGTACTGTACCCAGCTGTTTCATAAAATAAGAAGTTATCAGAGGTGGGCCACTGTTCTACAAAGAGATTTTCATATATTGTTGTGCTGAAAATACAAAACTGGGTGTTAGAGCTCTCCTAAACAAATGATTTTCCTAGGATTCAGGAGCTAATAATTCATTCCAATTTTGCTCACATTCACCATCTCTCCTGACCCCTCAGCACTCTGCTAATGTAACCTCAATACATGGAATTATCTGGAATGAGGAAGCATTCCTGGATGGCAAGGACCTGAATTCTGATCTGTGTTGGGTCTAGGAATTGGCTGTTATATTCTCCATGAACAAATAGAACTTAAGGCAAACATTTGCTCCTCACACTTTCTCCAGCAAACATGGCTTCAAACACCAGGAGGGAAAAACAAACTCCATGACCAGCCTCTCAGCTTTCCATAACATCTGTGTTCATTTTTCATGTTTTATTTTCCCTCATCCTGGAAGCAAAGTAAAGCAGGAGAAAGCATTAGCTTCTAACCACAGTAATTTCCTGAATTCCAGAGAACTGCTGTCAAAACCAAGGATTCACTCGCTGCTGGGACATCTGTATCAGATTACTGCACTTTCCTCTTCGCTCCTGCATCGTGGCCTGCAATCAGCTGCTGCCACAACCCAGAAGCTGGAAAAAAAAATGTTGTGTTCCTACTGTTTTTCAGTGTATTCTTACTATTTCTTACTAATTTCTCTCTGCCTCAATTCCCAGATTTCTGCCTCTAATCTGTACCATTTTCTTCCACTGGCTGTCAAGCCACTGATAACGCACACTTTTCCAGAAACGTATTTTAATTCTTTTCCTCTCTGTATATTTTCACTCTAGTCCCTACTAAAAATAATTATGGTATTTTTAATGATGACTGACCTGATTAGCTCTTTAGGTAGCTGATGCAAGAAGATTATTCATTGTCTTCTCCTAAGCATTTTCCATGAATCTTAGGGAGTTGTATCTTTTTTTCTGATTGACTCATTAGATCTCAAGATCCCTAATCACCAAGATCAGAAGGATTCATTTGGATAGCTCCTCTGGGACTTTGCTCTTGATCTACATGTCAGACCTGGATTTCTCTTGAGAAACGCTGTGGATTAATCACCAGAAGAAATCATGATCCTACCAAATGCCCTGAGGTGATTTTTAACATCCTTTCCAATCCAAACCTCAATGACTTCCAAGGAAATGCTTGAAAAGGAAAAAGAGGGAGGTACATGGGATACCCCCAGGAAAAGGTGGTCACTGTTAAATGGTGGCTCTTTGCACACTGGTGTTGTCAAAATATCCTCAGACCAAAGTTCAGCTTTCTCAGACTTCACAACGTGAGTGGCAACTGAGCCTGGCTCAACAGGGACCACAGTGGCCCAGGAAATCTAAATGTAGAGACAGAAAATTTGGCTCCTTCATCTGAAGGATCTTGGTTAATATCTTAGTTTCTTTGTCTTTAACTGTGGGAAAACATGCAAAATATTTCCAAAATTTCTTTCCAGCCCCCTCCTTCCACGTGGAATGTATGATTTAAAGGGCACACTTGGTAAATGAGGTTGCCTCCTCACCAGTGGGAGATCTGATCCCACTTTTGGAGTTTGGATCTAGTTGGTAAGTCAGAAAATAAGGTGTATGCTACAATCACCATGTGGTTGCTTGAAAAGTTTCAGCTTTGTGTTTAAAATTTCACCCAACAATGCTGCCCAAGGCCCCTTGGAGCAGCAGAAAACAGGAGGAGTTGACCCTCTCTCCTTCTCAGCAGCCATTGCAACAGCTGCTGAACTTCCATGGGATTTGGAAACTACATGGACTACTTCCAAATCCCATCAAAGTTCATTGGCAGAAACAGGACTTGTACCAAAATGCAAAACCACCAGGCAAGAAATTTGGACGCTGCAGCTCCGTAACCCTTCCCACCTGAAGATCCTTACACTGGGAAGCCTGACTCAAGGCATCTCGTTTAAGCTTTCTCTGCAAGGGCATCCTTGCTACATCCTTGGATGGGCATTCACCTGGAAAATTCATCTGCATATGGCCCCTGGCTCCCAAAGCAGCTGCTCTTCAAACTCTGGAGCCCCAGGCAGGTTTTTCTCTATCCACTGCCTGTTATCCTCTTGTCAGCAGAAAGCCCTGTCCTGGAAGGCCAAGTTCACCAGCTGCAATGACAGAGCAGCCCAGGATCACTTGGGAACAGCTAATAAGAGACTGATGCTGCCATCCAAATACCAGAGCCATTGGAATAAGGTCATTCCTTTAGCAAAACATCTCATAATGGGCCTTCTCTGACCTGTTCACCTCCAGACTCGAGAGCTCTCCGTAATGTGGTTTTACTTTTGCTGGCCAGGACAAATCTGTCCTGCCTTCTGGCCTCTAAAGCTGAAATGCAGCTCTGCAGTTACTCAAAGGCAGGGGAAAGAGAACAAGGCAATCCCACATGTGCCCTGCTAAAAGCAAACATCTGGCTAATGCCTTCACACGGCCATTGCTATGCCTGTTGCTAAATTCATTATTGTCTTAGCTCTGTGGGTTGCAGCAGATTCAATATTCGGACCAGCAGCCAGAGACATTATTCAAATACATCTCAAATCTGGATATTTACTCAGGTGTAATCTCTTCATTGGAAATAATATTCCCAGACTAAGCAACATTAACATCACTCAAGGGGACATTTCTTGTTGGATTAATTAGGGAGATTTGCAGAACGTGAGTGTTCAAGTTAAAAAAACACAAATGCATTTCTGACTTCCATGGGAATGTCAGGGGAAGCTGAGCTGATCAACAAGGTGCTGAAACAGGGGTAAGGACATGTTCTCCTCCTGCTGTCAGCGCTGCCATAGAATTCCACTTTGCAATGGATTCCATTTGACCAGAAGAAAAAAGGCAGGCATTAGAGAGGAGATGTAACTCTCTCAACCCCTAACTGCCCATGTTACAGAGCCAAAGAGGCCCTGAAGATTCTGATGCAGAGAGATGGCTGAGATCAGTCCAAACTTTGCTTTGAAAAGAAAACAAAGAAACCACCACCAGGGAGTAGGAGACACAGAAATCTGGTGACTGAAGACATCAGTTCAAGAGAAGTTGCCCTCCAGGTGACAGGTACATGGCTGTACTTCCACCATGTAGTGGAAGTTCCTTGCCCTCAGGTCATCAGCTTCATTTTATTGACTCCTAACCCAAGGTGGACATGAGGTGAGGAGCCCAGTCAGGGGGAGAACCTCCTTAATACCAAGAAATAAATGAGTCTGAAATTTATTCCTCATCCTTTCATGTTTTAGGTGGTTTATCAGAAACAACCCAAAGCCTCACACACATTGAACCCAGATCCTTTTAGTCTGTCATGAGGTAGCTCCTAAAGAAACTCTGGATAATTCCAACTGAAGGCAAAGTTGAGGAACACCACCCAGTTTGCAGTTTAATTTTAGTCTGAGCCTGTGCCACCCATTTTTGTATCATGTTTTAATATTTGCTTGTACTTACTTGTGTTAAATTGAAGTGTGGAAGCTCCCTGTGTTCCCTTAAGAGAGCAAAGAAACTCCGGGGAAAAATTACAGTGTAACTTGAACTTATGGAAATAGTACATATTTATTTGTCTTTATCTATGCATCATAAAAAGAGAATTACAAAAAGGCTTAAGCCTGTTGGGCTTTATCAGAATCAAGATTGTTTCTAAAGCACCCACCTGGCCTAGACTAAAACACGTGGTCAACTCAACTTTTTGCCCCACCTCTGACAACAGAGCAACCCCTTGGCCACCCAGCATCACCCCGATGCCCCGCAAGTGTCCTGTGCTCCTGATTCCTAAAGGCAAGTCCTCAAGCCAAACACTCAGGGTCCTCTTTGCAAATCCTCCTCTCCTCCCAACATCTCCACTTCTCTGCCCAGCTCCCTGTCCATCAAAAGATCAGCTGTTGGGACAATGACGTTTTTGAGTTTCCTGGTTATGTTATGACTGACAGGATGGAACGATGTCATGACGAGTTTTCTGTGGGTCATACAAGAAGGACATAAAGCTATTGACAGTGTGTAAAAGAGGGCTGTGAAGATGGTGGAAGGTCTGGGGGGGTCCATATGAGGAGTGGCTGAGGCCCCTTGGTTGGTTTCGCCTGGAGAAGAGGAGATTGAGGGGAGACTCATCGGGGTCTGCAGCTCCTCCTGAGGGCCAGCTCTGATCTCTGCTCCCTGTGACAGTGACAGAACCCAAGGGAACAGCTGGAGCTGTCCCAGGGAAGGTTTAGTTTGGATCTCAGGGAAAGGTTCTCCCCCCAGAGGGTGCTGGCACTGCCCAGGCTCCCCAGGGAATGGGCACCAAGGCTGCCAGAGCTCCAGGAGAGTTTGGACAGCGCTGCCAGGGATGCCCAGGGTGGGATTGTTGGGGTGTCTGTGCAGGGCCAGGGGTTGGACTGGATGATCCTGGTGAGTCCTTTCCAGCTCAGGATAATCTGTGATTCTGTGAAGTCCTCATTTGGTGTCCTTTTCCAAAAACCATTTCTCAGGCCTTTATTTATGAGCGAAAGAATCAACCATGAGAGGCAGACCGTGACAAATCAGAGGGGCTTCGCTTCAGGGCTCATTCCATACCTGCCATTTGAAGCAGTTGATGGTCTGGATTTCTAACTGGTTGGAAAATATACAGTAATTGCAAATAAACACTGACATTTCGGTGAAGTGAAATTTCGCAAAGAAATAAAACTGCCAACAGAAATATTTTTGTGTGATAACAGAGCAATTCTTTGTTGCAATTTTGACCTTTTGTAGCATTTTTATTTATATATTTGGTTCTGCTGTGATTTATCTTTTATGCTGTTATTTCATCCTATACATCAGCGACTGCTCTTTTTACATCATCATTAGCAATTTTTCTGCTAATTGCTAATTCTTCTAGTAATTCTGAAGTAATTTGCTTTATGTTTTGCTCATACCTCCCTGAAAAAAAAAAACGTTTTGCAATGTGGATCTAAAGTGCTCTGCCTGGCATTGGAGTGTTTTATTATATGGCTTTTAACAGGGGCAAAAGGCAAAAAAAACCCAAACATTCCTGAGGAATGCTCTATTTTGAACACATCAACATTCCCACTGAAATAACAAACGTGTCCCACCAGCCCTATAATCCACACTTATCTGCTTGTTCTATCTCCCCGTCCCACCTGCCTCAGCCTCCCAGAGAGCAGCATGGCTCTCAGAGCTCTTCCACACCACAGCTCCAGCCTCTCAGAGAGCAGCATGGCTCTCAGAGCTCTTCCACACCACAACTCCAGCCTCTCAGAGAGCAGCATGGCTCTCAGAGCTCTTCCACACCACAACTCCAGCCTCTCAGAGAGCAGCATGGCTCTCAGAGCTCTTCCACACCACAACTCCAGCCTCTCTCCTTGGCTCCTGCCCACTGGGTCAGGCTGGGACTGAGACATGGAGTGGAGGCCTGCACCTCCTGAACTCCCACATTCCTTCTGTGTCCATAGGCACTCATGGCTGATGGTCTGGAAGATGGTTTACCACCTCATTTTATGCCCTGAAAGGTGCTTTGCCACTTCGTTTTATCCCCCCTTGTTTTTAGAGTTTGGAGGGACTCCAATTTGCCTCAGCCTCACTCCTCCGCTTGCCGTGTCAGCTCTTGTGTCCAGGAAGCCAAAATAATTTCTGGTTCTCAGAGAGTTAACTGTAAATCACAGCAGGGGTCTGCCAAAGCACCTTCCCTGCACCAAGAGCATGGTCAGAAAGGAGTTCACATGTTTGATAATTCTTTTCCCAAGGGAGGGCACTGAGACCCCACCAGCACTACTGCACCCAGCCCTGGGTTCCTCCGCATAGGAAAGATGTGCACTTGCTGTAGGGGGTCCAAAGGAGGCCACAGAGATTCTCCAAGGGCTGGACCACCCCTGCTGTGGAAACAGCCTGAGAGATTTGGGATTGTTCAACCTGGAGAGGCTCAGAGCCCCTTCCAGTACCTCAAGTGGCTCCAAGGGAGCTGGAGAGGGACTTGGGACAAGGGATGGAGGGACAGGACACAGGGAATGGCTTCAAACTGTGAAAGGACAGGGATAGATGGGATATTGGGAAGAAATTAAGGTGGGGAGAGCCTGGCACAGGGTGCCCAGAGAAGCTGTGGCTGCCCCTGGATCCCTGCAAGTGTCCAAGGCCAGGCTGGATGGGGCTTGGAGCAACCTGGGATAGTGGAAGGTGTCCCTGCCATGGCAGGGGGTTGGAAAGAGATGGTCTTTGATATCCCTTCCAACCCAAACCATTCTGTTATTATTTTTCCATTTTTTTTTTTCTATTCAGTAGCTCCAAAATTAAATTAAAAACTTGTAAGAGGAAGGTAATAAATTGCTCTCTGCATCAGCTGGCAAGGAGTAAAGAAAGCTTAGACTAGACCAGAAACCTTCCAACCAAGAGGACAGGGAGTCCACTGAAGGAGGAAAAAGCAGGAAGGAAGAAAAAACTCCCCATGAAGGGAGGTTTTGGAAAAGACAAATCCATCCTCAGGAAAGGGGCTTGGACCAGATCTCTGTTGTCCTTCCCATGTGTGCTCCAGGATCAGAGCACTTGAGTTAAAAGTTAAAAACCAGACCAGAGAGTTAAAAACCAAACCATACCCAGAGCAGCCACATTCTCATGAAAAGGAGAAAACTGAGTGAAAAACAGTAAATGCAGTAAGATGTGATAGGGACTGGGATGGTTTGTGGGAGCAGGAAGGCAAAGGGAAAGCGAATTTTAATCCATGTCTGAGCAGATAATATTAGAGGATGCTCAAAGTTTCTTTTCTCCCACCTTTATCATTCAGTTAACAAAAGCTATTTCCTTCTCCTTCCTGCCTCATTTATTAAGCCATAAACATTCACAGCATAGCCTGATTTTCCTAGACTTAAATAAAATTGCAAGAATACAAAAATACCAACAAAACATGCATTCATCACAAAAACTTTACTTACATCAACAAAAAGAATTCACCCCAAGAAAGTCAAAATAACTTTTTAGAATCATTTAGGTTGAAAAAGAATAACATGGCAACACCAACAAAGGTGGACAAATTACACACACCCCACCCCTCACTCACCATTCAAATCAAAATTCCCCACATTTCCAATGCTCTGCAGCAATTGCCCAGTCCATGTTTTGCCTATTACATCTCCCAGTTATTGTCCTGATTTCCAGTTTCTCCAGAGCCCCCATGTTTGGAAACAAAAGGTGCAGCAGAACAGGTTTGAACCATGCCTTGCAATCACTTTTAGCTCATTTTTAATATGCTTGAAGACCTGGGAGAAGCACAGGAGCCAGCAGAGCTGGACATGACCTCAGACAGACAAGCAGTAAAGACTGATCCTGGCTTTCCAGAGGATTTTTGGATGGCCTGCCCAAGGCAAGGCAAACCCATCTTTACAAACACTTAAATATTATGAATTTGCCACTGTTCTGCATTGGCTGTGGGCAGGATCCATTTCTCCCAGCCCTGGATCTGGCAGATGCACCATGGATAATCTTTCTTTGCAGAATCATCGTTTGGGTTGGAAAGGACCTTAAAGATCATTTATTTCCACCCCCCTGCCATGGGCAGGGACTCCTTCCACCCAGAGTACCACTCTCCTTGGTATAAACCCCAGTTTTTGCAAATGTTGTTCAAAGTCCTTTAATCTCTGCTGCTTTGAACCACAAAATTGCCTTTCCTCTCCAAGATTTTGGCAAAACATGTAATTACAGCACGGCAAACACTGTTCACCAGGTGTGCGTGTCTCTTTTTATCTGTCTAAAGTTCCCACATCACCAAATGGCACTGCCTAAGTCCCAGGATAACCTCTGCTCCAAAAAGGGTAAAAAAAGAGGGAGGAAAGGGATGAAAGGCATCAAGAGGGAGAACTGTTCCTCCTGACTGACAAGATCCCAGGTGCTCACACATCTCTGTATGTGTTTATTTCAAATTCCTCCATGCAGACCTACCCCATCACCTTTTTTTTTTGGCTTAAGTGCATCAGTACAAAACTGTTCCTCATTAGTTTAAATTAACCATAATGGCCCTGATTTGGAGAGAAAGGAGGGGATAGATGAAAAGCAAGGAGGTGGCAGGACGGCAGCGAGCTCTGATGGGCTTTAGCTGAGCTGCAGTGACAGCACAGGATGTGATCTCTCCCTGCCCTGGTGGGGAGGGCAAAGGCATCAGTGCAACCTCAAGGGTTTTCTGTGTGGTTGGGGCACATGTGGCAGCCCCCAGGCTCTTATCCCCACCAAAAATTGCCCCTTCAGCTCTCCCATCCCATCCTTGCACCCCATTCAAACCCTGCAGTCCACGCCAGCTCAAACCTCTCAGCAGCAGGGACAAGTTGTGTTTGGAGACGTCAGGAGAGGAGAAGAGCTCAGGATCAGGGCAGGATCAGGGCAGATGCAAAATCTTCATCCCAATGAACCTCTCTTTCCTTCCTACGTGGTTAAAATCCCGCTGTACATGAGAAGCTTCAGCCAAGCCTCCACTTTGGAGAGAGGCACATGTTTTCTTTATCTCTGGGTGTCACTGGATAGATTAGATGAGATAAATATATCTCCACAGCAATCTGTGTTGCTGCAAAGATAGGGCTACAAAATTCCATGGGATGAGATCTTCTCATGCTGAGTTTAGCATCCCAGTAAGAAACAATCCTTCATTTTGGTGGCTGACATGTTTTCATCAAAACATAAGGAAACTGAATTTGACCTCAAGTGTTTGATGTTTGGGCATTTTTTTTTAAATTCACATTAAAAAAGCTGTTAAGTGTTTGTTGGATGGGTTATTTTAAGCAAAACCCTTCTTATCAACATTTTCCTTGTTCAGTATTTTTTTTTTATTTTCTTGTATTTTCCAGTTTTCTTGTTTTCAGCAGGGCCAAAAGCCCAGCTCATGGAAGTTGGGTGAAATCTTAAGGGAAAAAAAAGGTGCATGAAACCAATGAGGAAAATAAAAAAAAATGTGTCATTTCCTGCAATGATTATCAAGGGAAACAAAGGAAAAAATAAACTATAATATTTTTTGTCCACTCTCATGCCCAGTGAATCCACGGATCTCCCATGCTCTGACAGCACCAGTTAAATCATCCCACTGTCCAACTGGCCTGCCCTTTATAACAACTATTTTTTTAAGGAAAAAAAGTTTTAAAATCATGGATAAACACACTCTAAGGAAATATTTCCTGTGTACAGTAGAAAGAGGCTGAGGGAGAGCCCCTGCTCACCAGCAAGGTCAGTCCCCATCACAATGTATGGAGGCAGGTCACCGGGGGGAAACCAGTGTAAACAGGATCTGCTTTTATCAGTGGGAAAAAAAAAAACCCGGGCCTGTTTAAATCAGCCAGAAATATGTGCCTGTATGTTTTAGTCACAAGCTGCTGTGTCCAAGCCTCGCTGCTCGGCTCAGTCATGGACAGGAGCTGTCCCTGCACAGGAGACCCCGACTGGCCCTTCTGCTTTGGGAAGCAGCTCATGGGGGGATTGCCTGCACCAGGAGGGCCAGGCTGGGGTGGTGGGACTGGGAGAAGAGGGTCTGGCACGGGAGGGATGCTTGATGGAAACCCTGGATGTGGGACAAAAAAGGAAACCTGGGAGGGCATCCTTCTGATGGGATGCTGCGGCTTGGGGGGACAGGATGGCTGTGAAGGGCATCCTCCTGGTGGGATGCTGCGACTTGGGGGGACAGGATGGTTGTGAAGGGCAGCCTTCTGGTGGGGTTCTGGGGCTGAGGGAGGCCATGGCAGCCTGGCAGGACATCCTCCCGCTGGGGCGCTGTGCCGGGGGTCGCGCTGCGGGGTCTCCAGGGGGATGGAGCATCCCGAGCTGTCCCCGCACCCGGGACAAACCCTGCGCTCTGCTGCCCTCCGGCGGTGACGGGCGGGAGCGCCGCACCCCCGGGGCTGAGAGACCTCCTGGAGCTGTACCCCAGTTCTGAGTGACCTCCTGGAGCTGTACCCCAGAGCTGAGTGACCCTCCTGGAGCTGTACCCCAGTTCTGAGTGACCTCCTGGGGCTGTACCCCAGAGCTGAGTGACCTCCTGGAGCTGTACCCCAGAGCTGAGTGACCCTCCTGGAGCTGTACCCCAGAGCTGAGTGACCCTCCTGGAGCTGTACCCTAGTTCTGAGTGACCTCCTGGAGCTGTACCCCAGAGCTGAGTGACCTCCTGGAGCTGTACCCCAGAGCTGAGTGACCCTCCTGGAGCTGTACCCCAGAGCTGAGTGACCCTCCTGGGGCTGTACCCTAGTTCTGAGTGACCCTCCTGGAGCTGTACCCCAGAGCTGAGTGACCTCCTGGGGCTGTACCCCAGAGCTGAGTGACCTCCTGGGGCTGTACCCTAGTTCTGAGTGACCTCCTGGAGCTGTACCCCAGAGCTGAGTGACCCTCCTGGAGCTGTACCCCAGTTCTGAGTGACCTCCTGGAGCTGTACCCCAGTTCTGAGTGACCCTCCTGGGGCTGTACCCTAGTTCTGAGTGACCTCCTGGGGCTGTACCCTAATTCTGAGTGACCTCCTGGGGCTGTACCCTAGTTCTGAGTGACCCTCCTGGGGCTGTACCCCAGTGCTGAGACCCTCTCGGGGGCTGCCTCCTCCCAGTGTGCCTGAACCCCCTCCATCATCTCGCCTTGACTCTCTCCATCATCCCGCCTCGACTCCCCTCCATCATTTCTCCTCTCCCCGCCGGCTCCTCTGCCTTTTTCACTCTTCCCCGGGCTCGCCTCGTCCTGCAAGGCAGCGCTGCCGCTGCTGCCGCCTCCTCCTCCTCCTCCTCCTCCTCCTCCCCGGCGGCACCTGACGCGCGGGCCCCCCTCCCGCCCCCGGCCTGTCCGGCCCCTCCCGCCGCCGCCGCTCGGAGCGCGGAGCCGCGGAGCCGCCGGGCGCTGCCGGCCGTGCCCAGCGCAGCCCCCGGGGCATGCGAGGGCGGCGGGGCGGGTCTGGCCGCGGCTCTGACCGCGGCTCTGACCGCGGCTCTGACCGCGGCTCTGACCGCGCTGCCCCCCCGGGCGGGCCGGCGGCGGGGCTGAGCTGCGGGGACAGCGGGGACGGGGGGCAGCGCGGACGGACGGCGTGAAGCGGGCGGGGGGCCACGGGCAGCTCGTCCTGCCCTCCCTCCGTCTCTCTCTCCATCCTTCTCTCCCCTCCATCCCCCCGCCCCGGCCGGGGGAGCGAGGTGCGGAGCGCGTCTTGGCGGGGGCTGCCAGCCGGGGATCATGCCGGGGGAGCTGCGCCTCGGCACCGCTTTCTCCTCGCCCTCAATGGAGCCCGGACTTTTTCTACAATGACTTTCCCCGAGCTGAGCAATGGCAGCTTGAGTGGGAACCGGACGGGACAAGGCAGCCAGAGCGCTGCCAACCGGTCCTGGGGGCTGCAAGGGGAGGAGAGCCCCGAGGGCAACGGCACCACTCTGACTTTCGCCGTGGATGTGCAGGCGGTGGGCGTCGGGGTCTTCCTGGCCGTCTTCATCCTCTCGGCCATCGTGGGGAACATCCTGGTCATCCTCTCGGTGGCTTGCAACCGGCACCTGCAGACGGTCACCAACTACTTCATCGTCAACCTGGCCATCGCCGACCTGCTGCTCAGCACCACCGTGCTGCCCTTCTCGGCCACCCTGGAGGTTTTGGGTTTCTGGGTGTTCGGGCGCATCTTCTGCAACATCTGGGCAGCGGTGGACGTGCTGTGCTGCTCTGCCTCCATCATGAGCCTGTGCATCATCTCCGTGGACAGGTACATCGGAGTCAAGTACTCCCTCAAGTACCCCACCATCATGACCGAGAGGAAGGCGGGGGTCATCCTCGTGGTGGTCTGGCTCTCCTCCATGGTCATCTCCATCGGGCCACTGCTGGGCTGGAAGGAGCCACCGCCGCCGGATGAGAGCATCTGCAGCATCACGGAGGAGCCGGGCTATGCCCTGTTCTCCTCCCTCTTCTCCTTCTACCTGCCCCTCATGGTCATCCTGGTGATGTACTTCAGGATTTACGTGGTGGCCAGGCGGACCACCCGGAGCCTGGAGGCAGGGGTCAAGAAGGAGAGGAACAAGTCCATGGAGGTGGTGCTGCGCATCCACTGCCGCAGCGTGCTGGAGGAGCCTCTCTCCAGCACCCGGAGCAAGGGCCACAACTTCAGGAGCTCCCTCTCCGTGCGGCTCCTCAAGTTCTCCCGGGAGAAAAAAGCAGCCAAGACTCTGGCCATCGTCGTGGGTGTTTTCATCCTCTGCTGGTTCCCCTTCTTCTTCATCCTGCCTTTCGGTAAGTGACCCCATCCCAGCTCCACTGCCTGGGGCTGGACCCCCGGGGGCCTGCTCCTCGGGACAAACTTTACAAGAGACAACTTGTGCATGGAAATGAGGGATAGGTGACTGATAGGTGAATAAACTAGCGATGAATTAATTCAATTAATTAACACTTATTCAATATTTATTAAGCAAAGTCATATAATCAATCAAAGTTGATAGCAAATGAATAAAATAACAGCATAATAATTGCTTTAATTAATTCATTCTGCGTTCAGCGTTTTAACTAACGAAGTTCAGGCTAAGGAGGAAGCAGCTGTGTTTCAAACAGGCTGATTTTATGGCACAGTGGTCTCCAAACTGTTTTTCTATCTTCTCGTTCTCCCAGTTTGGGAACTGCACCTGGATATGCCCTTGTGGGTCCAGGACTCCCACCTCTGCTGGACATAAGTGAGTTTTTATCCCTCCAAGGAGTGTGTCAGAGCCTGAGGCAGAGATCTTGACTTCCCGGGTTGCTGTTGTTGTGCAGAGACCTGGAGCAGGACAGGGAGGACAGGGTATTATCCATAAGGGTGATGGGTGAAGATCCCATCTGGTTTTCCAGCACTGATCCACCACCCCCAGGAGCTGCGGCCCTGCTGTAGTGCCTGTGTGCTCATTTAGGGATGTCTCACGAGTTTTGCTCTAAAGTTCTGGCAAGTTGTTTGTGAAAAGGATGCTCCCCCCTGCGTGCAGGGGAGGCTGAGCAGGCACAGAGCCCACCAGGGTCGTGTGATGTCCAAAGCAGCGTCCCCTTCTAGCACCGGTGGCCCAGATGTGCAGGGAAGCCAGTGCTCCCCATCCTGACAGCAGGCACCCAGCTCAGGGGACCTGATTAACCCTCTGGAATGCTGCAGCTGAACCTGGAGCTGGGAAGAAAGAGATTAAAATAATTCCTGAGTAGCAGCAGCAGCCTTTGCACAGAGCTCAGCGCAGCAGAGAGGTCTGGCATTCCATCTGCCAGCTGGGACCCACGTGTGCCACAGCCCATGGGGCACTTGTGTCCCCACAAACCCCATGGCCAGGGGAACGTTCATCACACTGGGGATTCCCTTTTTCCCAGGGTTTCTCACATCCTCTGGCTCGGGGCTGCTTCTCAAGTCAGTGGGAACAGCATCGTGGCTGCCGGGCAGATTTTGACCTGCTGAGGTTTTGAGCTCCCTCCAGCACTGGGGCTGATTCCCTGGCCTGTCTCCCCAGGGACAGCTGGAGCTGTGGGACAGCCTCCAGTGGGATAATCCACTGGGATCGAGAGCTGAGGTGTCCCTGGAGTGGTGGATCAGGGCTGGAATCGGTCTGCTCTCACCGTGCTGCTGCCTGGTGCCTCTGCTCCAGTGTCTCCCTGTGGGTCAGGGGGGTTTTGGGGGTTTGGCTCAGCTCTCCACGGGGGTGAAATCATTCCTGTGAGGAATTTTCATCCTGTGGGAGTGTTGCAGTTGGTGGTATTACTCAGGCAGGGCACAGTAAGGCTGCACTGAGCTCCTCTCCCTGCAAGACCTGGGATGAGTTATCCCATTTGACCATGCCTCAGTTTCCCTTTCAGTGATCAGGTATTGGGGGGAATGGAGGGGAGGTGGTGTAAGCTGCAAATAAAGAGTTTGGGAATTGTGGGGCTCAGGGAGATGCCAGTACTTGAAGGCTGAGTTCTCTGGGCAGCCCCACTCTGATATTCCCTTCCTTGGCCAACCAGGGCAGGGACCAGCTCCAAACCTCATTTGCACCTTTACACCTTAAAATCATGAAATCACAGAATTATTGGGGATGGAAGAGACTTTAAAGATTGTCTAGTTCCAGCCACCTGACAACCTTCCAGCTAATGAAGCTGGAAATCAGGATCCTGTTCCTCTGAGTTACTCCCAGTACTTTGAAATAGAGAAGGAACCTCAGGCAAATACTTTTCAGTAGAAAAAAAATGATTTTATTTTGTTTTACCATATCTGTTCTGCCTTGAAACCCTTGAGCCAGCTTCTCTGCTGATGCTAATCAGAGAAGTCAAAGGAGGCACAATGATTTCCACCAGCTAAAAATCCAAACTTCATTCTTTAGGTACCTCCCATGAACCCATTTGCTTCTTCCGAGCACAGAACTGGCCAAGTCCTTTATAAACACAGCTTTGATCTTTACTTCCTGCCATATTATATGTATAATACAAACACAGCAAAAGTTCATTTATTTTATGACTACAAATTATTCTGCCTCTGATTCCCCCACCCCCTTTATTAATTGCAATTTCCTATTCAAATCTGAGAATCGTTCAATGCTGTCAAGAATGGAACAGAAACTTCTAATCTTGGATTTTATAGCTCAGGAGAGAGCAAGTTGTGAAAAGTTTCTGAAACTTGCAGAAATCAGTACATTTTACTGCAAATCCACAAGCTGAAACATGCTGGGGCCAACTCTGCTAAAAAAGAAGGTTGTAAGTGGTAAAGTAGAATGGGTTTTATTTATTTCATTAGACAAAATTAGGTGAAATAATTCAGGACCAACTGAAAATTATATTGATACACATTTAAATAGAAGTGAAATTCTTATGAAAAACAAAGTAACTTTCAATTGAAGAGCAATGTATTGTTTCAACTTAAGAGTAAATGGGAATTTACTAAAATTCAGAGACATTTCATATTGAGCCTTCAAAAGGCATCCAAGTGAAACGAATAAGTGATCTACTTTCTTCTGAAAAATATCCAAATGTTTTGACTTCTTTTTTTCCCTCTTTGACATGAATTTGCAAGAAGTCATCACTGAGTCACACCGTTCACTGATGTCTGATTAAAATTTTTAGTAAAATTAAATTTTTCAAGTGACAAAAGACTCTCAGCTCCACGTAAAAGTCCTTCAGCACTCGGAAACTTCCGTACTCACGCCTTCCTCAGTGTCTCTGAGTCTGCACAAATCCCTGCCACTCTCTGCAGAGTAGTTCCCACATTTGTTACACAGGAGTAATATTCATCACATAGGTGCTGAAAAGCTGAAATAACCCCAAATTTCAAATAACAAGGGTTTGAAATGCTGTCAGCCGTTTCTCCACGCTCGAATAATCTGCAATGATTCTTTCTTTAAATCAGCTCAAACGCCCCGATGCCGCCACAGTCCGTTTATCAGCTGAGTATTTTAACTCCCTCTTGCATGTGTAGTCACAGTCCCTGAGCACTGGAGGCAATCACCAGGAGTTTAAATACAATTAACAGCTTCTGTGGCTAATGAGGATCTGTAGCAGCAGGTTGTTCAACCCAAGATGAAATCAAAGATGAAATTGTAGCTCATGTTTAGGTCGTGTCTTTGCCGAGTGTGGGGAGCAGTGGAGCTGTCCTGGGCTGTTGTGTGGGGATGCTGGGAGGTGGTTCTGGGCTTTGTGGCAGGGTCTCTCTTCCCTGAGCAAACACCTGTCAAGAGAATTTACCTGGAGACTTTTCAGAGATGTAGGGCCAGGAGTTTAAGGCTGGTTTGTAGCATAGGGTTCATCTCCCTTTGGTTGTCTCAGGCCACGGAGATGCTCCAAGGGCTGGAGCCCCTCTGCTCTGGAGCCAGGCTGGGAAAGCTGGGGGTGCTCACCTGGAGAGGAAAAGGATCCAGGGAGTCCTCAGAGCCTAAAGGAGGTTTATAGAAGGAGGAAGAATGACTTACTAAGTGGTCAGAAAGTGATAGGACAAGGGACAGTGTTTTTAAAGTGCCAGAGGGCAGAGATAGATGGAATATTGGGAAGGAATTGTTCCCTGTGAGGGTGGGGAGGCCCTGGCGCAGGGTGCCCAGAGAAGCTGTGGCTGTCCCTGGATCTCTGGAAGTGTCCAGGGCCAGGTTGGAGCAATCTGCGATAGGGGGAGGTGTTCCTGGCCATGGCATGGGTGGTGTTGAAGGTCCCTTCCTACCCGAACCATAGCATGGTTCTGTGACTACAAAAATATCCAGGCACAAATAATGAGCTGACGGTGCCTGCACTGCAGGTATTTGCAGAAAAGTGGGATATATCCTAGTCTGGATTTTTTACTCAATGATCTCTGAGGGCTTCTTCAGCTTTAACAATTCTGTGACTCTGTAGAGGCTTCACTGGCTCTTTTCTTAATGGAAAATCCCGTTAAAAGTTAGGTGCTGGGTTTGTCCTTGCAGTAGGACACCTATGCCAGGTGGTCAGGGAGCCAGAACCCCCTGCAGATTGTCACCTGCTCTCTCAAACCTCATCCAAATGGAAGTAAATAAGAATAGAAGGGGGGTGGAAGCCTGATTCCCATCACTCTTCACCTGGGGAACACCTGAAGTCAATGTGAGTCCTCAGACAGGACCATCCCAGGAGGTCAAGACCTTCTCCATCAGCACCTCAGAAGGACCTAGGAGGAAATGGCCATCCTTTGGGATCAAGGACAGACTAGCCAGTACCCAGGATGGTGAGTTATGTACTTCAGTGCCTGTGTTTTTTAAGCATGGTCTAGTCTCCCATAGTGGGCTCCCATGTTTGTTATGAAATCAAGACTGGTGTGAGAAAGACACATAGTGAGAAATGAGGAAATACCACACAGGGGTGAAGACCACAACCTGAGGCTCCCTCCACCCTGTCCATCCACAAGCAGCAGGTTATCCAGCCAAGGAATGCCTGAGGAGATCCCTGAGCGCAGAGAAAACCCTCCAGACCGACAGTCTGATGTTTGCCTTGGGTTGGTGACTTGCTGTGTTTGCAGGGGAAGCTGCTGCTCATTTCCAGGTGTGATTCAGAACAGCGAACTGGCTTTTCCACCTGAAGGACAGGCAGCTGCTACACCAGCCAGGCTCTGAAAGGTCTCCTCCAAACCAAAATATAAATATCTTTTTAGTTGCTGACTGGTTGACATAGGGCAGGAGCCCTTTCACAAAGCGTTTTACAGAGCTCAACTTTGCCGTGCTCAGCTTCAGGAAGTGCCACTTGTAAAATAAATGATGGGGAAAACACTGTGAAAGTACATTTCATGTGAGATTAAATCTGTTCTGGTAGAAATGAAGAATCTAATTCCACTCTGATAAAAGAGCATTTGGCATGGTTTCCTAATAGATAAAGGGCTTGTGTTATCACTCTGCCTGTGATGAACTCACCACCTGATGAACTCTTTCATGATAGAATCACAGAATGGTTTGGGCTGGGAGGGACCTGAAAGTTCATCTTATTTCACCCCCTGCCACAGGCAGGGACACCTCCCACTAAAGCAGGTGGCTCCAAGCCCTGTCCCCTCTCCTGACCTGGTCACACTGCTCTGGGTGGAGCCCATAATCAACCCCAGTGGCATCTGAAAATGTGCTAAATGTGCTCTAATATCCCAAGTTCTTATAAAAATGGGCAGACGGGTAAAGGCCTGAAAATTCTGTACTCTCACTCACAGAAGGAAGGTTCAGAGCAAGCCCAGCATCTGGTTAGACATCAGAAAATACTGAAAATCTACCACAAGACACAATCCCAGGAAAAACCCACACTTCTTTAGTGTTGTTCTGCACAGGACTTGATAAAAAAAGGTGAAGGATTAAAGTACATTTAATTACTTTGATTGTCAGGGCAGTTCCTTGTATCTCCTGAAATTTTCTGAGTTGTGGTGGGCGTGGCAGAACTGACATGGAAAAAGGAATGCAAATTCTGTGGAATAATTATTTATGGCCCAGAGCACATCTGCCACAAGTCTCCTGTTGGTCCTGGTTCACAGGAACCATACACTGATTAAAAACACCAGCAAAGACACTGGTGGGGTCAAAAGCTGCTAGTAAAAATAATAATAATAATAATAATAGATAATAGATAATAAATAATAATATATTATATATAATAAATGCTCTGGTTGCATTTATTGAACATCATCCAGGAAAGAGTCACCACAGGATGATCCCATCAAATGGATTAATGCAAAATTACCATAAATTCATTAAATTATAGGGGATGGATGGATGGATGGATGATGGATGGATGATGGATGGATGGATAAGGGATGGATGGATGATGGATGGATGATGGATGGATGGATAAGGGATGGATGATGGATGGATGGATGATGGATGGATGGATGATGGATGGATGGATGGATGGATGGATGGAGGATGGATGGATGGATGGATGGATGGATGGACGGATGATGGATGGATGATGGATGGATGGATGGATGGATGGATGATGGATGGAGGATGGAGGATGGATGGATGGATGGATGATGGATAAGGGATGGATGGATGATGGATGGATGGAGGATTGATGGATGGATGATGGATGGATGATGGATGATGGATGATGGATGATGGATGATGGATGGAGGATGGATGGATGGATGGAGGATGGATGGATGGATGGATGGACGGATGATGGATGGATGATGGATGGATGGATGATGGATGGAGGATGGAGGATGGATGGATGGATGGATGGATGGATGGATGGATGGATGGATGGATGGATGGACGGACAGATCTTCCAGCCCATATCCCTTTCTCACAAAGACAGCACTTGGCCCCAAACCATTCCTGAACTATTCCAAGACTATTTTTAAATCATTAAAGTGAGGGGAAATTGCTTTCCCTGACAAATTTTGCTTCTGCTTCAGCAGCCCTCAGGTGTGATTTGTGCTTCTCTTTTTCCCACTCAGAGTGTCTGCAGTAGCACCAGGGCTCTGCAGCAGCCTGCCAGAGTGTCTTTCCTGGGGCATGACAGCAGGGATGTGTGCAGTGGGAACGGCACGGGGACATGTGGGGGTGTGCAGCCCACTGGGGGAACAGCGGATTCACCTGCAGGGATTGTGTCTGCCTAGAGAAACTCGTCAGAAAAACAACCTGGGAGCTGGGTTTCCCTCCAGGGAAAACACAATTCCATCCTGCAGGAGGGCACAGGAGAGAATTACAAGTAGGCACATGGATAACGAGCCTGTGAGTGAATTATGCAGCTGTATAAAGCATTAGACAGTGTTGATTCCCACCATCTGCCCGAGTGCAGAAGACACCAGGGTGGCAGAAAAACAGGGAAACACTCCCTGTTTGTTTGGAAACAATCAGCCAAAAACAGTTATTTGAAGCCCAAGTGTTTCCTACCCATCACCTGGGTGAAGCAATGCAGTGATTTGGAGTAGGACCCAGATATTCCATGGCCTGTGTAAGGAATTATTCTGTTTCCAGTCCACCCTCTACACCACCAAATAAAACTATTTAAAGCCAAATGTCCGTTTTTATATGGCAGAGTCCTGGTACATCTCAAAGGAGTTGCTATAAGGAGTGTACCACAAACAGGGGAAAAAATAGACCCTGAAAAACTTGAAACTACTGGGATTCAGTGAGCAAAATGTTACAAAATCTCTCAACAGGAGTTTTGGAACCCATACCAGAATACACCACATAACAGTAAATTCATCTATATTAAGCTGGGTTTGATGGCTTTACTATATTTAACAAAACAAGTGTATTTCCTTGGAAAAGCAACCTGAATTATCTTCTGATGGATCAATAGGAGTTTTACCTGCTGTGATTACTGTGCTGTATTCTAGGTAGGGCTGATAGCACCTTTTAATATTATGGGATCCTTCTGGGATAAAGTCCCAGTTTTCTCGTTGTCTATCAGGTGAAATTTTCTATTCTGTGTCTCTGTAACAAGCTGAGTTTGTTCTGCCAAATGTGAGACAACATGAGATGGACAAACCTGTGAAAGGTGATAGGCAAAACACAAAGTTTGGTTCTTGGGATCTCTATCCTTGCAGGTACAGAGCAGGAGATTTATTTGCATCATTCCTTATGGGATAACTTGCTGTATTGATTCTATGATTCTATTGAATCAGCTTTGTTGACTCATTAGGATGATGTGTAGGAAGAATTCCTTCATGGAGAGGGTTGTCAAACACCAGCAAAGGCTGCCCAGGCAGTGGTGGATTTCCCACCCTGAAGGGATTTAAAAGCCATGTGGATATGGCACTTGGAATGGTTGGACTTTGTGATCTTAGGGGGATTTTCCAACCTTAATGGCTCTGTGATTCCCTGATTCTACTTCTGCCTGCCCTGTGTTCTCTGATTTGGTGCTCTATGGAACTGTCACGTGGTAGCAGAGGACTGCACTTCTCCCTGCACTTTAATTTATGGGAGAGATCAGCCCAGGGATGGATTAACTGCAGTGGCTGGAACAGGAGATGGTTTTTAGCTGCTCCTAATGAATAGCCCTTCTCCAAGAGGGCTTGTAGCTGATGCCTTTGGAGCCAAGCCCAAGAACCACCAGATTTGGTGGCACAAAACCAACTGCCAGCTTGATCAAGGGAGGGCATTTCCTCCTCCTGGGCAGTTTCCAACCCGAGGCAATTCACAGCTCAGTCATTAAGGCCCATGAAATGCAACTTTTATTTTTACCCCCTCCAGTAGCTGGAAAAAAAAAAATAAATTAAAATAAACATTTACAAGGGATTCCTGCTGGAGAAATCCCTGCACTGGCCAAGTCCAAGCCGCCTTCCCCTTTGTTCACAGTGAGTACATTGATGGCATTCAGTTAAGGAAGGTCAGCAGGAGATAGGAGAATACAGGACTGGCCCCAGACAGCTCTTTCCAACACAGATCTGCCCAAGAAGTGTCCCTGGAGCTGTAGTAACATGGGATTGTTGGTGACACTTGGTTGCAGGACCTGGAATCAAACTTGTTCCTCTTGTGTCCAGGAGTTTATTTGTCATGGTTAATGGGATCTGTGTTTCCCCCAGTGAGTCAGAACCTGGAGGAAATCACGGGGGTTTCCCTGTCTGATCTCCTGAATTAAAGAAATCCTGTTTGTGCTCCCCTGCAAGGCTCTTGCAATGCAAGACTGCAAGTGCTGAGACACCCAAGAACAAAGCTTCAAACCTTACAAAAAATGCCCATGACATGAAAAAGAAATTAGCCATAAGGCAGCCCTGCAAGAGATCTCCAATTAAAGGATCAATTATACAAACGCTGGGCAGGGAACAGCCCCCACTGCACAAGAATCTGGCCCTAGGCTTTGCTGGAAGGGCCAGAGCTCAGTCAGGGGCAAAACCTTGGTGAAAGCATTTATGTAGGGAAAGGATAAAAAATAAACTTGTTTGGAATTAGGGAAAAATAATATCCTAAGCCTAAAACTGATAGTTTGTAGCACAGTGAGGAGTGGGGGTATCTTTGTGGCAGTGAGGCAAGAGGGGGTTAGGGCAGCAGGACCAGGAAAGGGACAGGAATCTCCCCTGCAGCAGGAGGATGATGTGGAGCCAGGCATTGCTGAGGGGAGATGTCACCAGCACAGCGGGCTTGTGTCACATCTCAAACCTGGCTGTTCTCCAGCTCAAGTTTCCTCAGAGCAGATCCAGAAATCACTGAGAAACAGCTCATGAGTAATGACAGGGATCACGGAGGGCACTGACCCCAAAACCCAGGGACTCCGTTTTGAGCCTCTAGGTCACCAGATGAAGATGAAATTATATTATTTCTTGCCCTCTCCCCTGAGTTCCCAGCAGAGAACCTGACACCTGTATTCCCTCCCCAGCTGTGTTCTCAGAAACACAATTTGGAAGGGCATGGGGCACACAGAAAACACAGCAGTGATGGCACCATCAGCTGCCTCTTGTCCTGGTTTGAGAGCAGAGGACTTGGGTTCAGAGCAGCTTCCAACTTTTGAACCTCAGCCTTTGCAGCCAGGTTCTCTCAGAGACTCTTGTCAAACTGCACCAGAAAAGCTTTTCAGCCATGGGCTACTTCTGTTCCCAGGGTTCCTTCCATAGGAATTCTCTGGAAAGCTGTGAGGATGCAGTATGAAGTCCAGCTGGCAGCCAGCCACGGGCTTGTGGGGGTTTGGGGAAACAAAGCAGAGTGACTTTACATCACAGGGTTTGTTTTCTTCGTATTCCTCACTCAGGGTTTATCATAGAATCACAGAATGGTTTGGGTTGGATCACAAATACCATCTAATTCCACCCCCTGCCATGGGCAGGGACACCTTCCACTATCCCAGGTGGCTCCAAGCTCCATCCAACCTGTCCTTGGGCACTTCCAGGGATCCAGGGGCAGCCACAGCTTCTCTGGGCACCTTGTGCCAGGGCCTCCCCACCTTCTCTGTAATGAGAACGAAGGAGCAAAGAGCAGGATTTTCCAGATATTGCATCTCTCCCTTTCTCCTGCCTTGCAAAAACTGGATTATTTGGGATTAAATCATGCTGTGCTCCACTTCCAGTGACACCACACAGTTGCAGCACCCCTGGGCTCTTTGCAGACTGATCCACCCTTCATGATGCACAACCCCTTTAATCACTTTAGTGCTTCAGCCTCTTCTGTCTCAGGGGCTGTTCAGACAGCAGCATTATTCCCAGACTGAAGTAGCTCAAACTAGTGGATCCAGATGGATGTGGGAGGCAGGAGAGCACCCTGTAGTATCTGCATGCAGGCAGACTGCAGTTTTGCCAGCATTTAGGCAAAGGAGTGGTGCAGATACTGGCAGAGAGCTTCTGCTCTCCTGGGAAGGCCACCCAGGAGAAGGGAACAATTCCCATTGCATTTCATCCCTCCCTGAGTCCCCTTTCCTGAACAGCTTCATAATCAGTGCTTCCCTTCTCATCCATGGCTCTGGCAGACAAGGAATGTAATAACTTCTGGTGTGGAGGTAGACAAAGAAATTGGGACCAGACCAGCAGGTGAAGATTTCTGTGTTGTCTGTGAGCAGGTGGATGTCTCACCTCCTGTTGCTGTCCATGCCTACAGAGCCCTGATTGCTCACCAGGCTTGGATTGCAATTTCCTTCCCTGAAATATGCCCAGTGCCATCCCTAAGGTAGACGAGGAAAACAGGATGGAGAGAAGCTCCATGCTCTTCTGGAAGGACATCCAGGGTCCAGGAGGGGCATCCCAAGGCATTTATCTCCAGTGGTACAAGATGCAGAGGCAACCTCAGTGTCTGTTTTCATATGGCTGGGTTGCACCCTGGATTGCTTTCCCGAGAAATTAAAACCAGACATCCTCATGTGAAATACATCCAGTAATCTCCCCACTCTCACATTTCATTCTCTACCCCAAAAACTGGAGTTTAGGATGGGCTCTGAAGCTTGGTACCTTGGCATGTCAACACCTTTCCCTCAGATGCACATTTCCACAGGTGGATTCTGAAGCTGTGTCCTGAAAATTAAAATAAAGGGGTCACTTCTGCCTGCCCAGATGGCCTGAGAGGAGCCAGCCCTGCTTCCTTCACAGTGCTGCCAAGCACTGAACACATTTCCTTCCGTGCAGGAATAGTGGGAAATATGTATAAAAGTCTCTGAAGGAAGGGCTTAATTTTTGCTGACAGGCAGAGATAGAGAAGTCATTTGTGTGATTTTACTGGTCTGACCTGACCCTTTCTTCTGTAGTCTCCATCACTTGGCCAGTACTCCAGGAAAGCAGGACCCCACTGACTTTCTCATGGAAAACATGGATTTATCTGCCAGTTTGACCTTTCCATTTAGGACAGGTAGTGACAGTAAGGTGTTGGACAGGGTGGTGGTGCACACAAAGCTTGTCCCATCACAGCTTTAGGTCTTTGCCCACCTGCTGATGCTGAGATGTGAGAAGCAGAAACACACAAGGCCAGGTTGGATGGGGCTCAGAGAAACCTGGGAAGTGTCCCTGTCCATGGCAGGGGGTTGGAGCTGGATCATCCTGAGGTCCCTCCAACCCAAACCACTCTGCAATTCCATTATTTCATAACACATGTGATGCTCAGACTTTTCTTGGGATTAATTAGCATCCCTTAACGACCCCAGTGGGCAGCATGGCTGCTGCTCTCCTACAGGAAGGATCCATGAACTTCCCCCAAAGGTCAGGGGAATGAGGACGTGGGCGGTTTCGTTTTCCTGCTGCAAGGACAGGGCAAGGGAAAGTATTTACATTCAAAACAGAACTTTCCCAGTGTCTGTGGCTGCTCAAGTCAAAGGCAGGGAGGGAAGGGGGCTGAGTGGAGAGTGTTTACATTAAATGGGGCCATCAGCCTGTCAGGATGAATTCCAGCATTCAGCTGGAAAAGGTCTGTTCCTTCCCTGTGTACTCTTGCTCTACACCCCTCAGCATGCACTCAGAGAAACCACAGGTGGTTAAATTAACAGCCTAATGTATGGAACAAAAAATAATTTGCTCCTAAACCAAGCATTTACTGCTCAAAGCAGAGCTGGGTGACTCACAGCAGAATTCAGATCAGCCATTGGAGAGCAACACTGCAGAAATAGGATCATGTCTGCCACCCCACCAAATGCATTGGCAATCCCTCAGGCGCCTTCTTCCTTTGCAGCTCTTCATCTTCTTCTCCCTTTTCCTGATTCTCCTCCTGTCTGTACCCCTCTGTGGCTCTGGAGGTAAATACCACGGGCATTTGTCACATTTGGAGAAAGGATTGCCTGCCACTGCAGGTCTCCATGGATCAGCCATGATCCCATTCAAAATCACTTGGGCTTCATGTGTGTCCCAGTCCCTGAACCTCTGCTGCTGTGCCTTGGGAGATGCCATTTACTGCATCCAGTTCTTGGAAATTTTATTGTTTGCAGTGGAAACATATCTGTTCTTCCTTGCAAATTCATTCGTTTCATGTCCGTGTCATCTTCCTTAAGTAGTTCAATTCTTTCCTTGGATTTCACCCTTCTGGCAAACAACTTCTTAAAGGTTTTCTGCCCCTGCAGCCTCTTTTTGTTGAATCCATCCCACCTAATGAATTGTTCCTGCCTTTACCATCCACGTTCCCCCGCTGGTCCATGTGGATTTACTCCCCTTTAGGTCACTGATGGTTTGGGTGCTTGGGGAGACCAGCCTTGTACTTTGCACTCAAACTCTGGAGGACACAGCAGAAAAGCAGGAGTCTGGGCAAGCAGTTCTGTGTGGAAATAACCCTGATGTCCCTGTTAGCAATGGTCCTGACAGGTCACACTTCCCACCTGGAGGGGAGAACCACCTGGATTGTCTTGGGGGATGTCCCCCATGGTTGTCTCTGCCCAGGCTGTGCAGCTTGGTGCTCTGCCTGTGCAGCTGGCACTGGGTTTGGACAATTCTGGGTCATGACACAGAGACCTCCAAGGAAAAGCATCTGAAAGATAAGTGTTTGCTCCCTGCCATGCCCAAGATCAGGCTCACAACAGGGTTAATTTCATAAACCCATCTTTTTCACTGCTGTTTTGTTCCATAAGGGATTTTCCATGGGATCTTTCTTCCAAACTCAGCTGGAAACATCTCCCCAGGTCACTGGAGGAGTCACTCCTGGAAGCCCTGAGGTCCCCATCTGGCAGTGCTGAAATGTAGATGAAGAAATGCTGCTCCCCTGGCAGATGTGAGTCATCCTCCCTGTCCAACACTGCCTGATGGTCACCGTGGGTCAACCACCTCAGAAAAATGGTCTGGGAAAGTCCATTTTTCTGTCTCCCTATTTAGTTCTTGACATTTTTAAACGCCTTCCTCTCACTCTTCTCCAGCTCAGGAGTGACTGCATTTCAAGTTCAGAGGGGACTAAGGAACCTTTATTTTATTCCAAACTGCATCATCAAGGAGGCAGCTCTACCACACACCTTTGGAAAAGGTGTCAGAGTCAGCGAGAAATCACTTTGCTTGTGAAGAGACAGAGGGACTGAGCCAGCTGTAGGTGAGGAAGCCCTCTCCAGGGTCTGGCAGGCACCCAGGCAGTGCTGTGGGCACTTTTAAGTGCTCTGCAAAGCAATACACTGAATTTAGGTGTCTGCATTGGGGTCACCACTGTTGTCACCCTGTAGAGATCTTTGTACCCAGAGTTTGTTGTCTTCCTTCTCAAGGTTAAATCCTTCCTCCTGGAGTGGCTGTTGGTCTCCACCCCACTGTGAATGTATTTTTTTGTCCCCATTCTGCTGGCGCTAGGCTGGTCACTCAGTAAAGTTTCAGCACTGGCAAGTTTTCTCTTGTTTTCATCCTCTCCTTGGTTGTCCTGATTTGCTTGTTGCTCCATTTCATTCCCTGCAGGAAACACAAACACTATGGCAGGTTTTGACAGGTAAAGTGGAGTTTGGGCCCTGCAGATTTCGGCAGAAACCACCAAGTCTGACATCAGTGCTGAGCCATCCATTCCCCCAAATACTGGCACAGAGTAAAAACCATCCCACTAGACAGATGTTTCCATTAAATTTGGGAATGTCCGCAAAACCACTCAGAAAAGGCCTACAAATGAAAAGCAAATTGAGCTGTTTATTACCATTAACAAACAGGAAAAAAAAAATAAACAACCCAAACAAACAGCAAAACAAAGAATGTGATCATTTGGGAACAATTCGTTACTTGTTATTCCTGCTAATGAAATCTATTTGGACTGCAGTTGAGTCCAGGAACATGGGTGTAGGAGCTGGAATTCCTATTGTAAAATGGTGATTCCTTACTCCAAAGTATTCACTGTCTTGTTTTTGTGAGTTTAACTGTGCAAATCGTTGACCTCTGGGCACCATTAGGTTGTGGGGCTACCACAAGTGCTCCACAGCAGATGCACAGATGAATATCAAGCATCAAAATGTGTATGTTTTCAATGAAAAGTTGGATAATGAGGATGTGGAAGCACCCAGGGGAGATCCAGAAGGCTGATAATGGTCCTTTATCAACAGATTTAGAATCTAGTGAGGAAGGAGTTGGGCCAAAAGAAAATTAAACTGTCTTTTTCAAAATGACCCACAATGTCCTGTTTCCTCTTGAGTTTTGATTTGGTTTAGTTTGGTTTGGTTTGTAAACTTAAATGTCAGCAAATTTTAATATAAAGTACTTTGATATGTGTGTTCCTCCCTACCCTAACAGAAAAGTTTTGCTTAGAAAAGTTTCAATATTGAAACTTCGCCTTTGTTTTCCAAATTTTTTTCTTTCTCTCTCATCTGCTTTGGCAAAAATAATTTGATGAGTTTTCTCCACATGAAAATTTGTTTTTGTCTCCTCCGATATGTGAATGAAAGAGGCAACCAATAAATTTATGGCCAGGATCAGTCACAGGGAAAATTAGAACAAATCCCTCCCAGTGTTACTTCCAAATCCCTCTCTGGTGCTCTGGGTATCACCCAAACCTCATCAAGCTGGCCAGAGCTGGGACAGCAGTGCCCCAGGAGAGCAGGAACAGGGGCAGGTTCATGACCTGGGAGATTCCCATGCTGAGGAGAGTCTGCAGGGCCAGCCTGTAGCTTGGGCTGTTTCCTCTCTCTCAGTGGGAGCACCCAGGGATTTCTGAGTGCCAGGACATCAAAGAGGGGATTATAACCAGCTGTCTCACAGGCCTAATTGATAGCAGGCCTCTTTACTCCACAAGGAGGTCTCTGAGGGAAGCAAGAGAAGTCAAGAAGAACGGACAAAGGATCGTGGATGTTCAGGCCGTGAGGAGGGCAGATCCCACCTCCTCCCCAGGGTCTCCTCCAGGGAGCAATCCCCCAGCTGGCCCAACCCCTCTTCCTCCCCTGAGGGCAGAGTGCAGCAGTGGACTCTGGATTGATTTGTTACCCAGGGGAATATTTTATGTCACCCAACTTCTCCGTCTTGTTTCCGTAGCCCGGTGCAAGGGCAGGGCGGGATGTCAGTACAGGCAGGGGGTGAAGGGAGAGCAGCACTGGGCTCTGGTGGATGAACAGCTGGACATGACCAATGTGTGTCCACAGCCTGGAAAGCCAACAGCACCCTGGGCTGATCCCCCAGCAGGGGAGGGGGATTCTGTCCCTGAGCCCTGCCCAGGTCAGACCCCACCTGCAGAGCTGCCCCAGCCCTGGGGCCAACAGCAGGAGGATGTGGAGCTGCTGGAGAGAGTCCAGAGGAGGCCATGGAGATGCTCCAAGGGCTGGAGCCAGGCTGGGAGAGCTGGGGGTGTTCATCTGGAGAAGAGAAGGCTCCAGGGAGACCTCAGAGACCCTTCCAGTGCCTAAAGGGGAATTATGCTTCTATTAAGAAATATGGAGAGAGGCTCTCCAGGGCCTGTAATGACAGGACAAGGGGCTACTGTTTTAAACTAAAAGAGAGTAGACTGAGATTGGATTTAAGGGCAAAATTTTTTACAGTGAGGGTGTTGAGGCCCTGGCACAGTTAGCTCAGAGAAGCTGTGTCTGCCCCATCCCTGGAAGTGTCCCCTTTTCAAGGCATGATTTGACCATCTCCAATGACTGGAAGAACTTCTTTCCAACAGAAGGTGAAATTGTCTGAGTAGAAGCATTTTGTCCTGCATTCTCATCAGAAACCAAAAGAATAAGAGACTCAATTTGCCATTGCTTGCAGCGTTTCTGTTCTTCCAAATCAGTGGCCAACTTGGTGCCCCATCCAGCCCAGCTGGGGAGGGAAGAGTTGGCTTTTCCAGAAGCCAGGAGTGCAGGGCTGAAATGTCTGATGGCACCCACACTGCTGCAGAGCACAAACCTGCCTCTATTTGCATTTTCAAACCCTGAAAATGGCTATTCAATCACCAAAATCGTCGGTTTAGCTGTCTGCAGGTGATTGATTGCATCTCTTGCATTAAATTGCTGGGAAATGATGCATTATATGTGTGAGGAAGGAGCTAGAAAAAAGGAGACCATTAAGCAGAGGTTAAAGTGGGAATGGAGAACAGATCCATCTGTGCAAACTCTCTCTTTCTCCTCCATTGATGAGTTATTCCAGAAGGTCCAGTGCTCCCCAGTGTCAATCCAGAGTCAGCAATAAATGCAAACTGGTCACATTTGGTCTTCTTGTTGTAATATTTGGGGCATGAACTCAGCCTCCTGCACATCTGCAAAGCACTTGCCACTCTCCTGGGTGCAGTGGCCCAAAGGGAGTGAAGCATTTATGCAGAATTTATGAGATTCCCGAGTAGTCTGGATGCTGGCCAGAGAAGGAGGGTTTTGTTGGGAAATGCCAGTTGGAAAACCAAGCTGAAACGTCCCAGGTTTAACAGCCTCCACTTCAATCACTCCTCGTAGCTCCAGGGCAGCCCTTCCATGCCAAATTTCCAGGGCTTTCTTACCATGCAGCCATCAGAGTGAAACCTTGGCAGCTCCGGGCTAACCCGGGATTGACTCCTGGATCCAGCTCCAGTAACCTGGAAGCCCTGAGCATCCTGGCTCCAGAAAGGATTTTCTCATACTCCCAGGCTTCCTGCTACAAGTATGTTAATTTGGAGGATTTTAGGACACTCCAGATAGCCAGATTCATAAATTCCAAGGACTGCAGGATTTCCATTGCCTGAACTCCTGTGTGGCTCAGTCCAGGGAAAGCCCAGGGAATGTACTTAGCCAAGGACTTTGCATTTTCTGTACTCTGGGGCTGTGGAAGCTTGGGAAAAAGGAGAGAGCAGGCTGTCCTACCTTGCAGATCCATCTAGTGGTGGTTGACTGTTGCCATGGTTTTCTCCATGGATTAACAAGTGTTTCCATGTCAGCTGGTAGTTGTCAGGTTCCCAGGAATCCCTTTTAGACAACAGTGTGCACTGGAGGTTCTATTAATTCATTTTTATTTAAATTCACTGTTCTTCAGAAATTTTCTTCTTTTTTTTTTTTTTTAATTGTTGCTGGATTTGTTTGTTTGTTTGTTTGTTTGTTTTGAAAGAAAACAAATATCAAACACTGAAATTCCCCCCAAACCACGCATCTGGATTTCCAGGTAGCTCTGCTCCTGAGCATGGATTGACATGTCCTGCAAAAGAACCACATCTTAACAATTCCATTTCATCACATTAAAATCATGGGGATTTGGGCCACTGACTTTTTGGAATTGTAGATGATTGGGGATGGGAACTGTCCTAAAAGACGTTCTTGTCCCTCCCTTGACCTCAGGTCAGAGGAAATAGATCTACAAAATGAGCATGTGGTGGAGTATTTCTGTTACATGGGAATTTCTGGCTGTCCTGATGTTATGAAACTGATTGCAGCATGCAAATCTGCTCTTGCTGCTTCATGTAATCCAGGCAGAAACTGCATCACTTCAAGTCAGTTCTGAATGGGTTATCACTGAGGGAAAAGCTTTTCCATCCTACAGCAGTGCAAGTATAGGGTGTGTGACATAAATTCACCCAAAAACCAGTTCCTGATTAACACTTCAGCCTTTTCTGCCTCCTCTTTCCCAACAGCCCCTTTCCCCACTCCCATAAACTACTTTCTTTATCCCAGACTCCCATACACACAGCCCACACCTTTCCAACATCCTCACCCTTCCAACTGTCTGAGAATGGAACTGGGATCCCTGGAGCCTATCCCTGTTCTAAATGGATGTGCTGTTATCAGGGAAGAACTCTGAGCTGACATTCCCATTTCTTTTCCAGGTCAGGGCTGACTTGCCAGTCTTTCATTTATCCATGTTTTTCCCTGTGGATGGATAAGGCCATGTCAGTCTGGGGCATGGCACCTGTCCCTGAGACTGAGACATCACCACAGGGAGGAAAGCACAGCAGAGAGACACTGGCAGGTGCTGTTTCCTTGCCCCCACAGGGAACAGAGAATATTTAGATGGGGATCTTCAAACAGTGTCCCCAAAGAAAGCATTAGCTGTGAGGAGGAGAAGGGAGATGTTTATTTATAATAAGCCTTTTGGTTGTTTGAGGGTTTTTACTTCTCTTGCTCCTGGTTATCCATATTCTGCTGGATTGAGAGGGGAAAGCTGACATCAGGAGAAAGTCATGTTAAGAGCAAAGCTCTTTTTCATGTTGTTTTCTATTAATACATCTGCTTTTCCAGCTCCTTGGGGAGTCTTTAGAACCAGTCCCAGGTGGAGTTGTGTGTCCCACAGATATGAGGCTGTAAGAGCAGTCAGATATCCAGCACCACAAGGACAGCCCAGGCTGCTCCCCACAGCTGTCCCCAGAGCTGCAGGACAGTTTTAGCACCTCATGGAATCACCACAGAATGGCTTGGGTTGAAAAAGACCCCAAACATCATCCAGTGCCGTCCCCTGCCATGGGCAGGGACAGCTCCCACTGTCCCAGGTGGCTCCAAGACCCGACCAACCTGGCCTTGGACACTTCCAGGGATCTCTGGGCACCCTGTGCCAGGGCCTCACCACCAACAAAGAGAGGATTTTCTTCCAGATATCCAGTACCCTGAATGTCACACATTGATTTCTTCAACAGCACAAAAAAAAAATGGAGCTTCAATGTTGCTGGGACCTGAACAACTGCTCACAGCTGGCTCAGGGCTCTGCTCGTGGCATTCACAAGCTCCTTGCAGACCTTGACACCTGTGGCAGCAGCTTTCTTTGTGAGGAAGGGCCCAGAAAGGCCTCTGCAGTGCTTGTTTCTTCCCAGCTTTGTTTGCTCTGGGTAATTATTGGTGCACCGAAGGATATTAACTCTGGATGTGACAGCAGCGCTCTCAAACATCAACAGTGTAGTTCATTGTAATTAATTAAATCCTGACATGATCCCCAGCAAGCAAAACCTTCATTATGCTCAAATTAAACCCCCTGACATGGGTGCTTGACTCACTGTCAGTGCCTCCAAGTGCAATCAAATGCACAGAAATGCAGACATCACAGCACACATGTGGAACACACGGAAAGATTTACAGCAGGGAATAAAGGTCACTGCTATTCCTAATTAAAGCAGTTTCTGGAGCACACAAGCAGTTTCTTAAATAGTTGTTGCCCTTATCACATCTGAAGTTCTGTGTGTCAGGATAATTTTTACAACTCTTTTATATTCAAGACCCACCACGTTTTGGGATGGAGTTTCAAGGTTTGAAAGGACTGCTCTGACTGTCTGCAGTGATTCACAGACACATGCATCCCTAAGCACCTCATTCAATAATTTTTTCAACTACCCTGTAATTCAAAGAAAAGTTTTCTCCCTCAAGAGACACTCAGCATTAACTCAGGACTGCAAATAATGGAGAATCCCTGCCTCCAGTTATGCTTTTCCCAATTGTGTTATATCCTTGCTATTACAAACGACTGCTTTCTTCCCAGAGTAAATTTATCTAGCTAGAACTTCAAGCCATTACATTTTTCTACCATTCTTGGCTAGATTAAAGATACCTTTGCTGTCAGAAACAGCTTCTCCTGTATTTCACCATGAAGTGTGAGCAGATCACTTCAGTTTCTTCTGGATAATACAAATACATACACCCTTTAATCATGGTCTAAGTCAAGTTTTCCAGACCTTGTAGAGCTCCTCAGAGAATTTTCTGCCTCCTTTGTCTTCTTTTCTGCACTGTGGGTACAGAAAAGGGACGTGGTTTTCCATATGAGTACCTCCATTTTTCAGTCTCTCTTGGTCTGGTTTGCCTGCTCCCATTCTTGGCATTTTATGATCTGAGCATGAGTTATTATTGTAAATTCTCTGTGACATGTCGCTCCTAGGTGAATCACACCTGTCTTTTTGCCAGCAGCCCTGACAGCCATTCTGTGAAGGAGATGACTGTAAAAGCAAGTCATCAAATTGTTCCTGGAAGGTAAAACATTCCTCCAATGAATCATTTAACCAAAGTATTCGCACATGCTATTTTTCAGGGTGAGCACAAATACTGATCCAGAACTGGCATTGTTGCTGATATATGCAGTGCTGAGGTTGATGCTGGGAACTCTCATGTTCTGAAGATATTTTCGTGCTCAATGTCCATGAGTTTAATGAGAGTTCAGTGTGTAACAACCTTTAAAATCTGTGCCACAACCTTTATGTTAGAGATCATCACACGGCTCAGCTTCACAGAGTAGTACAGGATATTTAATTATGAGCAGGTTGATAATATCGAAGAAGCAGGTCAGTGGTGTTGTCTGTGACAGATGGCTTCAGTTGCCAGGGAATTTGCTCTTTTCAGTGTTTTGGATATCTGGAGGAAATTTGTAGGGGCTCTGCATTGAAGGCAAGCTCAGTCCTGCCTCGCAGCTAGAGAAGAGTCTCCTTACCCAGCCTTAAATTCATCGCACAAAGACAGGACTGAACAACTCTGCTCCAAGATCTTCTGATCAAGACATGCTGGGGACCCACTGGGACCCCCACAGAATCCCCCAAAATCCCCCCAGATTTTACACAGCACTGCTGGTGGAAGTGCACAAGCAGAGCCAGTCACATATGGCACAGGATTTTGTTCTCTTGGAATAAAAACACATCAAAGTGACCAAAGAGGGAGGCAGCAAGTCAGAAACTAGTTGGTGATGAAGGAAAAAAGAGAGGATAATAATTTCCTGGGATTATTCTTTTCTTGATAAGGGCCGTCCACAAAAGCAGCACCTTCTCAAGAAGAGTTTGAAAGCCTACCTAGAGTCACTTCCCTGGAATGAGAAGTAAACATGCAAAATTTGCATATCCAAGAGCTAATTAGGAATCAAGGCAGGGAGAGTACCCCATGTGCCACGTCTGATATTTCTGAGCAATGAGTGAAGAGCATGGGAGTAAAGACACTTGTTTATCCAATGAAAAGGTGGAAGAGAGGCAGACAGACTCTCATGGACAGTACTCAAAGTGCCACAAAAATGGAATGCAAACCTTCATCCTTTCCCTTCAGGTTCAGAAATTTAAAAAAATGAATAGGGATAGGGCTGAGATGGAGCAGGAAGCATGTCAGTGGGGAGTGGGGAGAGAGCCTCGTTACCGCAATGAGACACTTTGAGACATTTTCTCTCCTCAGCAGAGATCCCATTGCCCTGTGCAGGCATTTAATCCAGGCAAATGCAGGATGGCTTTTGCATTCCCTCTCCTGAAATACCTCCTTAAAACTCCCTGTGGCTGTAGAGCTGATACAGAACCACTGTGATGTGATGGTTGGTCTGCTCCCACGTTTCTTGGTCCTTCCCAACATGGTCTCTGTGCTTGTCCCAGGCTCAGCTCTACGGCTGAGACAACAAGGCAGGCAGTTTTTGCCTCTTCTGTCAAAATATACGGCTTAAGTGCATCACTGCTGAATAACCAGATAAGGGAAACCAGTCCTAGTGGTGGCATCCCTGCCCATGGCAAGGGGTTGGAATGAGATGATCTTTAAGGTCCTTCAAACCCAATCCATTCCACGATTCTTTGGTCACATCAGACGGACGTGACCTTCCCTGTGGAGGTGAGGGAAAGGAACAAGTAAGAGGGGTTCTTCACAGGCAATCAGTGCAGCATTTAACAGCAGAATTTATCCCTTCAAGTTAAGGGCTTCAGGAACTGTTGGGATTGATGAGGATGTTGTTATCTCACCACTCCTGATGTATTTTTGGAGCTCAGTTCCACAGACCCATTGTTTTCTGAGAGAGGGGGGAAAAATGTCTCTTTTTGAAGTGCAATGTGTTTAGAGCTTCATATCAGCTGAAAAATGTCTTTCGGGGATGGGGAGAGACAGACCAACTCTGCTATCTCCCCTGAATGTTTCCAGGTTGGGGGAAAAGACGGAAATATGGTTTGGAGTTTTAAGTTTCCCTTCTTATCACAGGAAAAAAACATAAAGAAAGAGAAAGTGGGAGATGAGAAACCGTGGATTTTTCCATGCAAGCTAAAGCCAAAAGGGCTGTGCCTTGGAGCAGAGTGCGGAAACAGGGCAGGCGTTGGAGGATTTTCCCCTCCAAGCCTGAAAAGAAATAAGAAGCTGGCTGGCTGGTCTTGAATAACCCCTCCTGAGCCTGCGAAACCAGCCACAATTTTTCATCAGAGCTGAAAATATCCAGCTCCCCCATCCTTTTTTTTCCTCCCACCCTTTCCTCCGTGACGCCGCGGCACCGGGCGCGGCAGTGCGGCTCTCTGGAGGATGCTGTCCAGCATCCATCAGAGCTGGCAGTGCCAGGCTCCACGGCCAGTGACGTCCTGTCTGCCCAGTTCTGATACAAACAGAAAAGCCCTCGGGGCTGGCACGGTGGAATTGCGCCGAGGAAGCTCCCACACTTCCTCTCGATATCATGTTTTCCCAATTTCCCGTGAGTTCCCAGCCATCAGCCACCACAGTGGCTCACTCTAGGATCCTTCCAGACCAGTGGTGTCACCTGTGTTGGGGTCCTGGCAATACTCACCTGCCCCAGGTGAGTTCTGCTCACCCTGAGCTTCAAATTGAGGGTGGGATTTGTGCGTTTTGCTCGGGGTACAAATTTTTTTTCCCCGAGTTGGGTTGGTCCCAATGAAAAATTGCCTTTTTCCTCTGTGCAGGGCAGATCTGGCCTCACTGTACATAAAATGCCATGTGTTCCCAGCAGGATTCAGCCCTTCCAAGGCCTACCCTGCAGCCAAATCTGATCTACATATTTACGAGCTTGTAAACAGGACAGGGCGGGTGAGTTCACATTCTTAGAAAACCAAGTGCAGAGAAAAGAACTTCTGAGTTGGAAAAAACAAAGAGTAGTCATGGGCCCAACCCAGCAAACACAGTGGTTTTTCCAAGACTTGGATGTCTTGCTTGAAAATCATTCCCCTCCATTCCTTTTCCACAGGATTTCCCCAAGCTTACCTTTTAATTTGGGAAAAAATACACATTCCCAATGTTCCTGAGCAGAGTGGAGGTGGCAGTTTGATAGAAACTTTGATAGAAAAGGCACATTTTATCTTGGAGGTGAGTGGAAGCCGAACTTGTGTTTGCAGAAGCCACCAAAGAACAGCAGCTCCTTGAAAAGGGAAGTTTAAGGGAGGTGTTAAAAGGAGTTGAACAGCAGAAGGCAACTGGAGGTCTCACCACGAAGAACTGCTGTCAACCAATGCAAGGAGTAGTCTGGAACAGTAATTCCCAAACAGTGTTCTCCAGATCTTGACAGTCCATGAAGGCCTGGCAAATGGTTCATGGAAAACTAGAGTATAAGGGAGCCAGCCAGAAAAAAAAGAATAATTGAGGATTAATAGTTTGTCATATCATGGAATGGGTTGGATTGGAAAGGATCTTAAAGGTCTCATTCAAGTCCTGGCCATTAGCAGAGGCACCTCCCATTATCCCAGGTTGCTCCAAGCCCTGTCCAGCCTGGCCTTGGACACTTGCAGAGATCCAGGAGTAGATCCACAGCTTCTCTGAGCAAGTGGTTCCAGAGCCTCCCCACCTTCTGAGCAAAGAATTTCTTCCTGGGAACTCATCTAAATCCCTCCTCTTTCAGTTCAAGAACATTTCCCCTCATCACTGCCCCTGTAAAATCAGTGCCTATGGTTGGATTTTTGCCCATGAGACATTCTACCTATGGTTTATTCCTGCTGAGACGGGAGCAAGTCGGTTTGTCTGTAAATGTTTCCTTTCCCCAGGCTGGTTATCCTGGCTGTGTTTCCCCGAGGTGTGCTCAGGGAAGAGATTCCCAGGCTCGGGCACAGCACGAGCTCAGGATGCTCCGGTTTGGAGAGCGGAGAGCCCCGGGAATGCTCCTCTCTGAGCAAGCTCTGCACTGCCCTGGAGGGAGCTTAGCAACCCCACAAGGCCATTGTGTTCGTTCAGATCCCGAGCCAGATGGAAATTTTCTTTTTAAAGGCTGCCCCGAGCGTGTTTCCTGTGGTGAACCATCCCGGCACGGATCTCAGCCATGCATCAGCACATGGATTCCAGTCTCCTTCCTGCTCAGCCAGCAGGACAAGAGCTCTTGACTGCATGCAGCTCGGTTGCCCTGACTTTTTCCTTCTCTCAGGAGACTCTTTTTTTCTTCGTTTGCATCTGGTAAATTAGAACCTTCCTGATATCTCCCTTTGGGTTTGCCAGACTGGTCAGTCTTTTTTTTTTTTTTTTTTTTTGTTAATTTTTTTTTTTCCTAATTTTATTTATGTCCTTTTGCTGAGTCTCATGATTCTCAGATTTGTTTTAAGATCCCCTCTGGGGCTGGAGTCAGGCTATTACTTGTGAATCAAAGAACAGGCAGTTGGACACACACACGTCTTTCCCAAGCACAAGGAACACTGCAAAAATATTACCTTTAAGGGAGTCTGTACTAAAAGTCAGATGTCAAACGCCTACATCTTTGTCTTCCTTTTAATTTTGTGATTAATTTCAAAGTCCATCTTCCTGCTGACCATGCTTTATTCAGCACCGTCTGTGTCCTGAATCTGCTGCCCAGGCCTTCTTCTTGGAGGATGAACCAAGCAGCTAAAAAGGCTATTCCAGGGCAGAGTTGAAGTGAGTTAATGGGGAGCATGATTTGAGGGTATGGGTTGGAATTAGAGCTCTTCAAGGTCCCTTCCAACCCAAACCATTCTCTGATTCTGTCATGAAAGCATTGCCTTAACAATTTAAAAAATTTATTACAGAGTTTGGTTTGCAGAATCCAGGCCCCAGTGTGATTTCAGAATTTTTCTCCCTTTCCTCTGTCTAGTCCTGTCTGAGTAGAGTCCACAGAGTTCCTGTTAAAAACCAAGGAGGAGGAAAAACTCATGGAGTCACAGAATACCAGGTTAGAAGGGACCTGAAGGACCATCCGGTCCAACTTTTCTTGGCAAAAGCACAATCTGCACAAGATGGTCCAGCATCATGTCCACCTGAATCTTAAAAGTGGAATCCACCACTTCCCTGCGTAAATTATCCTGATGGCTGATTGCTGTCATGTTGAACAATTGAGTGCGATAGGAATATCCCCAGGAATAACTTGCACCCATGACTCCTCATCTTTTCCAGGTGGCTCCTTGTGAAAAGGGAGTCACAATTTCTTTGTAGCTACACAGCGATAAAACCTCCCCCTCAGCTTTTTTCCTCAAGAACTTTGCAAGCTCAGTTCTCTCAGCTTTTCCTCACATGGCAGCTTCCCAGTGCTTGGATCATCTTCCTGACCACTCTCTGGACCTTCTCCAGCCTGGTGGGGACCAAAACTGAGCACAATGCGTGGAGTGGCACAATTCCTTCTTCATCTCTGCTGGTGATGCTCATGTTGATGCAGGTCTTCCTGCAGGGTGGCCCCCACTCCTGAAGTGTCCAGGAATGTCCTCATTCTGTTTGGTATCATCAGGAAAATTCATCAGGACACACCAGATCACTTATGGAGATATTAAACAGCGTTGGGAGCGACACCGATCCCACGGGTGACAGGTTGCCTCTTTGGGAAGAAGCTTTTTACCACCTCTCCCTGGGTACCAGCCCTGTCAGTCCACTTTTCCAGACCAAAGTGTGTCAGTTTCTCCAGGAGACTGTGGAAAACCATGTGGAAAACCGTATGGAAAACCTAGGAGAAATCCAGTCAGATGAGACGCACCACTCAGGGCTTCTTTTGGCGGTACCCACCGTGTGCTGCTGGTAGTTTCTCCTTACAGACCTTGGTATCAACCCCTCTGCAGGCCACGATTTCTGAGTTATTCCTTTGTTTAAAACAGGACTTTCTTCTTTAGAGATCCCTCATGAAAGATGGAATGTGGTGTATTCCTTGCAGGACAAGAAGGTTTTGTGCATGGGACATGCAGGTCTTTGGAAGGAGGATGCTATGGATGAAATCACCTTCTGGGGATTTCCTGATGATGATTTCAGCTGTGAGTCCCTGAATGAAGGGTCAGTGCCCTCCCAAGAAAGATAGTACATTAAAAGATTCAGATTATTTAGCCTGGAAAAGAGAAGGCTTTGGAGGGAACTAATTGTGGCCTTCCAGCAGCTGAAGGGAGCGTATGAGAAAGATGGAGAGAGACTATTCACAAAAACATGTAATGACAGGAAAAGGGAGATGGATTCACATTGAAAGAGCATAAGTTTAAATTAAGTATTTTAAAAAATTATTCCCTGTGAGGGTGGGGAAGCCCTGGCACAGGGTGCCCAGAGAAGCTGTGGCTGCCCTTGGATCCCTGGAAGTGCCCAAGGCCAGGCTGGATTTGGCTTGGAACAACCTGGGCTGATGGAAGGTGTGTGTCCCTGCCCATGGCAGAGGGTTTGGGATGAGATGATCTTTCAGATCCCTTCCAACCCAAACCATTCCCTGATTGTATGATTGAACCTTCTTTGGTCCCCCTCACCTAATCATATCACAAAAGCACATTCCCAATAATATCCAGCAAATTATAAGTTTAGCTACAACTTGATCAGGAATCAAATTAACTAAGAGCAGCTATACTGTAAAAAAAAAAAAAAAAGACAAAAAAAAAAGAAGGGTAAAAAAGATGATTTCAAGCCCCTGAAGCAAGAGTTGTAGAGCAGAGGAGAACAGAGTAAATACTTCACAGGGTCTTGCCCAAAGCCTGTCTTGTGCCCCATGCAGTGTCCCCATGGTCCTAGCATGTAATTCCTGCCTTGTGAAGTTCAGGATGTCTGGCAGAGCAGGGGGTGCAGTGTGGCAGCCCACCAGCCTGGATCTGCAGTGTGGAGCAGAAACTTTGCATTCCGTGCCCTGTGATGTGGCACCAGGGCATCTGGAGGTGGTTAAAGGAGCAGAGTCTGCTGGGGCAATGCTGGGGGGCTGCAAAGTCAATTCCTTATGTTCTTTTGAGGATGGGCTTTGGAGTAAATTGTTCCCTGGACCAAATTCATCTGGAGGGGTCTGGCTGGACCACGCTAAGCAAATTAGCACTTTTCACAATCCTTGAAACTACTTGTGAAGCCTCTGTCAGGGAACGGTGTAGATGAACCTGTGTGGCTTCCCACTTCACCTTCCACTGGTGAATTCTTACCATGATCAAAGTCCTGTCCTGCACAGGGGAGAAACTGGTGCATGGGAAGCTTTGGCACCTTCTCAGAGAGCATCAGACCAGCAGATGATTATGACATTCAGGGTGAAATCCATCAGGAATAACCTTGGATGCCCATGATGTGGTTGTCCATGAGCTAGGAGTCTGAGTCCAGTAATCTGAAAGCTGGTGTGATCCATCTGCCCGGTGACTCGCACTCAGGATGAGATGGATCACTCCACTCTCACCACAAAACCTGCCCTCACTGACTGACAGAGGAGCCCCAGCACCTGCTCAGGTGCCTGCTCTCAGTCAGGTGATTCACACAAGAATTCACACAAGATTCACAGGTGATTCACACAAGAGCCATGCTTTTCAGGAAATTAGATGCCTCATAAATGTCTTCACATCAATTACTCCCACCAGTGGTCCAAATTCTCAGGATTACTCAGAGAAGATCTCCAAAATTTGAGGGGAATAAAGGGCAATTTTGGTCCAAGTCCTACTGATGTGCAGCACCTTAGACAAAAGTTTTGAGGACATCGCTAGGAACATAATCCTAACTGTTGGGAGACAGGTTTGGAGGCCATGAATTTGACAGTGAATGACCAGAACAAGGCTCTGATTCATTATCCTCCTCTTGCTGACACACAGACCACACTCAGACCTCGGATTTGAGATCCTGCTTGAGAGCACTGGTGTTTTTCAGAGCCCTTGACTGGTTTCTCCTCCCTTTGCAATCTCCCCACCACTGCCAAACAAAAGTTTCTCTGATGTCCATCACACCTAAAGCTTCCCTCCCTCCCAACCAGGGCCCACACTCCAGATTTGCACACCCCACCACTTTGGCATGGCCAAGAGCTCTCCAGAAGCATCTTCCCAACCATGATCTGAGACAAAACACTGCCCAGAAGGTCAGCAATGGTCAGGGGAGTGGTGGCTTCTGCCTGCTTCTCGTTGGGCCAGACCAGGAGGCAGAAGTCGGACACACAGGCAGCAGAGAGACACGCAGGCAGCTCTTTGGGGCTTTCATTGGGAAGCTGCTGCTAATCTGTGACATTGTTTATGGGGTTGGCTGGAGGGCTGACAGGCCTGAGGAATTCCACCCGATATCCCAATGCCATCGTCCTCCAGGGAAAATTCCTGAGTGGCTGTGAACATGCTGTCCTCCCCCCCAGGCCAAGCAGCTCTTGGATCCATCCTCGGAGGGCAGTGAACTCCCTGATCACGCCAAGACGTGCCAAGGAGGTGTTAACCCTCTAGGGACCCTGATGTGCCTACAAATACCCAGTGGAGGTGGTTAACAGAGAACGGAGGAGAAGGTCAGGAAAGACCAGACAGAATCTGAGTCCCACACACTGGGAGAAGTCCTTGCTGAAATCCAGCCCGTTCTCCCCCAGCTTGGCAGCTTGCACCAGCGAGGTTGTCCATCATGGGGGCCTGGGAAGGAGCTGGCAAGGAGAGGTGCAAGCTGGGTATTGAGCTGAAAGGGGCAGCTCAGGATTATTTTGGAGCAGATTTAATTAATTTACTTTTTGAGAGTCAGAAAAAAAAGAAGGAAGAGAGTGAGGGGAAATCTAGGTTGGATACAAGGATACAAGGTTTTTGAACATCAGGGTGGGCAGGCCCTGGCACAGGGTGCCCAGAGAAGCTGTGGCTGCCCCTGGATCCCTGGAAGTGTCCAAGGCCAGGTTGGACATTGAGGCTTGGAGCCACCTGGGACAGTGGAAGGTGTGGAATGAAATGGGCTTTATGATCCCTCCCAACCCAAACCATTCCACGATTCTCTGACTTCCTTTGGCCAGGAGGACCCACAGTGAGCAGCTGTGGTACCTCCTATGCCAGGGATTTTTCTCTACCAGCTGCAATTCTTTTGACTTGCTGCTCTGATACCTCCCAAAGCAGTCTTCAGTGCCCTCCTGAACCTTTGAGGCCACATCCAGGAGAAGTTCAGGTGATGGCACACCTGTCCCTACCACCATCTTAATCCTACAAATGGATTTCTGGAGTTTCCTAACTCAGAAACAGAGTGGTTCACACATTGGTAATTTTTTTATATATATATACATATATATATATATATATATATATATATAAAAATATTTTTTTTAACTTTCCATGAGTTTGGCCAATCAATTTTTCCCTCCTGCTTGCAGGGACATCCACAGCTGAGCAACCTGCTGTGAGATGAGCCATGTCCCCTTCTTATCTGTTCACCTGCCACCTCCTGTGGGAGGTTTCACCTTCCCTCTCCTGTGATGACACCTGTAAGATCCAGCTCTCCAAAAACTCTTTTTATTTTTGCCAGCCCTTTCCTGATACAAAGCCCACACCAAGCCACAGCAACTCCTTTATCAGTGTTGAACAGTCCTGCTGGTCCTTGCATTTCCAAGCTGTGGCAGCACTGGGACTTGACTTTGTCCCTTTGTTTTGCCCACCTTCTGCCATGTCTGCAGCATTCCTGCACCATGGAATATTCAGGACATGCTGCAAAGCAGGGACCTGTTAGAACAAAGATGCCCTTGCCAACCAAGCCTGCTCATGAATTCTGGCTGTACACTGGGAGCCAGGGCCAGAATTTTGATTGGACTGGCTCCATTTGCATTGGTGCATTTGTCTTTTTTTTCCTTCTTGTTTTGCTCTGTTTTTTTGAGCGCTGAACACTGGGACCAGCAACGCTCTGAACAATCCAAGTGATATCACCTTCCAGTGAGTCATGGGGAGGGCAGGGTGGAGAAGGGCAGGCAAGGAAAGATCATGGGATTGTGTTAGCTCAAACAGCCTAAAAAAAAAGAGATATGTGTTTGGATACATGGAGGGCAGATTGCATCTGCTGCCACCCATCACTGAGTTTTGGGAAGCATGCCATGGCTCTGGAGATTTTTACCTGCCTGGTTTTCCCCAAATATGAACAGGGTGATTAATTAGTAGGGTAATTAATTAGGTTAATTAACAAGTTAATTAACAAGTAGTTAATTTTTTCTTAAAAAAAAATGCTATGAGCACATACTTTATTGGCTCGACTTTTGCATCATCAAAAAAATTGAAGTTCAGTCTTCAAACCATGTTTAGTCTGTAGCTTCAGTCACTTTGCAAGGTGCAAACAGGCTTTTCCTGAGCTCACCTGCACCTTTCTTAATTTCTGAAGATAATTATTTAGGTTTACAACAGGACATACAGCCCTTGCCCTGAGCTAGCTCTGTCAGATTCAGATTTTGCAAGATGTGGGATGATCTTTAATAAAATGATGGAAGGAATAGAGTCCCCATACGGACTGTTGAGACCCCAGCATTATTATTATTATTATAAATTCTGATGGATGTCCCTAAGGTGGGTGTCACCATCTCCTCCTCCCTCACCCCATGAGGTGTTGAGCTGGGCTCAACAGGGCTGATTTTGAGTTTAAACAAGACCAGGTTTCTGTTGGATGGTGGCACAGATCCTACAGAAATAATTTCCTGTTCTTTGATGTTGCCCTGTACTCATCTTAATGCTTTTGGGGCCGGATGACCAAAAATTGCTCTTACACCAAGATAACAGACTGAAGTGCTGGTGCACCACTCTTGTCTTGCTATTCCTGATATTTTACTCACATTCTCTATTTCTGGGCTTTGGACACATCCTTCTGTGTTTCCTGAGCTCTTCAAGTGTCCACCACTCAGTACTGACTTTCACTTATTTATATAGAAAATGTTACAAAGCCCAGCCCAAAAACCCTCAAAGTGCTGTTGCATATTCGAGTATGTGAAAACAAGAGCTGATTTATTCGATTTTTTACGCATTCCCTAAAAAAGACCACTCAAATCCTCTAATGTGCAGCCTCCCAGTGCCCATCAGAGGATTCTGATGCTCCAGCATGTGCAGAGGAGCTGTTCTGGGGACTCCCTGCCCAGCTCTGTTCATCCCAGGGCCAGGAAATGAGGAAACTCTGGATGCACTCAGGACACGTCCCTTCCAAGGGGCACGCTTATTTGCATGGCAATGAGGATGGTAATGGGCCCCTTGTCTTCATATGTACACAAGGTTCTCACTGGGTAAAAACCAGCCAGAGTTGAAATTCAGAGAATTCAGAGCTTCTTTTCCTTTTCAATTTGTGTTTTCTATCTGGATGCAAAAGACAAAGCACGTAGTACAGAAACTGCATTGTGCCCTGAACTGCTAAACACCAGATAGAAGTTATTATTTTAGCAGCCATCAGGCTGTTTAGGCAAGCACCAATCCCCTAAGTAGCCTGGCTCAAGCAGTAATTACCAGTTGAATTTAAAAAGAGACCCTTCTTTTATTTGCTTTGTTACCATAGCTTTTTGTTTTCTTTTCCTCTCTCTTGAAGCTAAAAAATGCTCCATAGAGCTGCAGCTCCTCTGAGAACCCAGAGCACGCTGCAAGCAGGGTTCACAGCAACACTGTGAAGAGGTCATGGTCATTAACCCTTTCTCTGTGGGGAAACTGAGGCAGGAAACCTCTCCCTGACAAGGGAAGAAGCAGGATTACGTGTTTGATGAAGTCCATCATCTTCCTAGGTCCCATTTCCTGACACACCCATGGTTTCTGCAGGTCCAGGGGGGTGGGCTGGGGACACTGTGAAAAAGGGGGATGGTCAAAGCCATGGTGGGATGAAGACTGGAGATGTTATGGAAGGCAAAGGGGGATGGCCCCAGCACCACTGGGGTGGCTCAAAGCTTCTGGCTGTCACTCAGGGAGGTGTTTCTGATGGGGTTAAAATCAAAACTGGTGATTCCAGCAGCCCAGAGCCAACCTGTAAATCTCAGCACCACCCCCAAGAGAATAAAGTCCTTTAACCTAAAAGAACCAAGGTGAGGTCATTGCCTCACCAAACTGAGCCCTGTGTTAAGGGAGCTGACAGGGAAGATGGAGAGAGAGAATTTATGAGGGCATGGAGAGACAGGACAAGGGGGAATGGCTTCAGACTGCCAGAGGGCAGGGATAGATGGGATATTGGGCAGGAATTGTTCCCTGTGAGGGTCTGAAGCCCTGGCACAGGGTGCCCAGAGAAGCTGTGGCTGCCCCTGGATCCCTGGAAGTGTCCAAGGCCAGGCTGGATTTGGCTTGGAGCAACCTGGAATAGTGGAAGGTGTCCCTGCCCATGGCAGGGGGTTCAGGATGAGATGATCTTTCAGGTCCCTCCCGACCCAAACCTTTCCATGATTCCATGATCATCGATTGCTCCATTCAAAGCCACTGGCTGCACCACCAGGAGCTGCTCATGAAGCTGCAAATGCCTTCCTTTCCAGGAAGGCCCTGAGTCTTCCCAGCACAGCGATGTCATTCCTGCTCACTGTCCTCATCCCATGCACTGAGAGCCAGCCTGAGCTCCTGCCTGCCTTGGGTGGGCCTCCAGCAGATATTTCAGCTGCTTTGCCTGCCCAGCCACCACAAAATGCTGGGATCTCTCCATCTTCTCCCACATATCTGTGATGGAGCTGCCCACGTACCTAATGTTGAGTCTGGCTGAAATTTCTCCGCTTTTTAGGGATGGGTGTATGAAAGTTTTGCTGGAACCTGTTCTCTGAGTTTCCTGGTGGATGGTTTTCCTCCAGCAAACAGCCCAGGGAGCTTTTCTGTATTGTCAGTCACGAATTTCTGGCTCCTGGCACCTGTTTTACTGTTTTGACACCAAGCTTAAGAGCGCAGGGGAAAATAATAATGATATCTGGAGTTAATGTTATTTACTTAAATACAAATTAACGCTCAGTCACATGGTGGCGTGATTTGTCATCTGGAGCTAAAATTAAAAGAAATTAAGGCTGAGTCAGAAAGTTATTTCAGATCCAAGTGGGGAATGCTGTTCTGAGGTCATGTGGGAGCAACACTGACATCTTCTGGCTCAAAAAAAATTATATATATCTCCTGTTTTTCACCAAGAAAACCACTGGGAAACTGCAAAAACCTGAGGAGGGACTGGGTGTACAAAAGTGTTTTAAAGTATCAAGGAGAAGCTTTGGGGCAGTGGATGCTATCTGAGCCCACTTTAACAGCTCCCCTTAGCATGACCACAGAATCTGAACAGAGGTTGTGTGACACTGGTGACCCAAAGTACACAAGGGGAGGAGGTGAAGGGGTGTTGTTCTTCTCTCAGTGAAGGTGGCAGGGCTGTGGCCATACTTTCATGCTGAAGTCTCTAAGTCTGGAGGCAGTAAATTACCTGAAAGTCACATTCCACTAGGCTGGGTTGCTCCAAGCCCCATCCAACCTGGCCTTGGACACTTACAGGGGTAAGGAGACACAGTTTCTCTGGGAAAACATGTTCCAGGGTCTCACCACCACCACACCATCAGCCTTTTCTACACATCTCACCTCCTCCAGAGTGGACTGACCACCACCCGTATCACCTCACTCTGCCACACCCTTCCACTTCCTCTAACCACGTTCCTTTCAATCTCTCCCAAGGTTCTTTCTTCCCATCCCTGAAGCCCTCCGAAATCGTCTTCAAGATCATCTTCTGGCTGGGGTACTTCAACAGCTGCGTGAACCCCATCATCTACCCGTGCTCCAGCAAGGAGTTCAAACGCGCGTTCATCCGGCTGCTCAAGTGCCAGTGCCAGCGGCGGCGACGGCCCATCTGGAGGGTCTACGACCACCACTGGAGAGGGGCCTCCATCAACAGCTCAGTGCAGGACTCAGAGACAGACCTAAGGCCCAGGATTAACACCCTGAACAGCTCCTTCATATTTAACTCCTCCTTCCAGGAGAGAGCCAGTAAGAGGCGAACGCTCAGCTTCAAGGGCTGGAAAATGCTCACCCCTTTCCAGAAACCAGCATCCACCCAGCTGAAGGAGAAGATGAACAGCCTTTCTAACAAAATCCGGGGTGGCTCCAGCAAAGGGGGGGTGACAGCCACCTACAAAACAGAGGTGGAGTCTGTCTCGATCGGGATCCCTCATGATTTCACAGAAACCATCGACTACCAAACCCATGACTTAACAGACTGCTGTGGGCTGAGAGAAACAGATATTTGAAGCCTCTGGGGCAGCTGTCGATGGTTTCTTTAGAG